>NW_015373985.1:515436-605544 GCF_001272555.1 Dufourea novaeangliae | reverse complement strand
ACAGGAATACTGTTTCGTTGGACGTCGACTAGAATGGTCATAAAACCAGCTTTCGATTTCACTATTGTTATTAAGCAGAATTATTGATATATATACATAGATAGTAATGATATACTTAGTCATGGCAATAAAGAAACTGTAACATCTCAGCTTCACTTTTCTTTTTCTTAGTTATATAAGTGTACAAGAGGCATATTTCAAATGTTCATTATAGGCTAAGATAAAAAAGTTGAAAAAAGTGTCTGTTACTATTTTTGTGCGTGTTTTGTCAAACATTCCCTTGTACATTGTGAAACAACTAATTACAATTAAATCATTAAAACTTAATTATCTAGACTAATCTTTAACTTCTTGTAGCGGCCAACGGCACGTACAAAGAAAGAACATTTGGCGTGTAAATGGTTGGCGAGTTTTATGATACCAGCACCAGCAGAGCTATTTTTGAGAAAGCCGTTTTCTTTCCGCTTTCAATTGCAGTTGTAGACGACGCACATTTTTGCCTTTAGAGACTTTCGTTAGGGGCCTCAATAGCTATGCGGGTGTCATAAACCACGAGTTTCCGAAGGGTTGCGAAGCGGGGCCAGATGGCCGGCGATCGACCACGTCATGCGCCTTGGGGGTCCGGTGGATATTCCGCTGCGTTGCCAAACTTCCGCCATGGGTCTCACTCCCGCCAAGTCACACCCCTGTTCCGAAGGAAGCGCGCTAATGGCGCAAGGAATAGGTGGCGTGATTGGACGATTAGAAAGCGCCTGATTGGTTAATGACGACGCGCTACATTAACCAATTAGGATAACTTCCGGGTTTTTGACGAGCTCCTCGAAAAGACGAAGCGTCGAGGAGGAGACTTGTTTTACCGACGACAGCGAGAGCAGTTCGTGAACGAATCTTGTCTGTTCATAACACAAATAAAGACTTAGCCGAATCATTGTGTAGATCATTTATACGCAACATAGTATCCTTCATTCTCATAAACATTCAAATCATTTTATGGATAACTAGCTGACGTACCCGCTCTCGCGCGGGCAGTTTCATATTGCAAATCATATTTTAGTTCGTATATACAGACTAGACTGTAATATACCGTGAATAAATAAGCAGCATAGAATTTTGGATAGTGCAATATGAATCACATCGATTTGCGGCTTTTTAAACTTTTTTGTCTGCCTCAGCTCATCGTTAGCTAAAGAACATTGTCGCTTGACTGTTCCTTCGACTAACTTTGGCCAGCAGGAATAAATGGGCTGTTGAGCGCCGGGCGAGAGGCCAGCGACTGACGATCGAAATACAATGTAAACAGATAAGGAATGAAACGCATGAATGCAAATTTAATCTTTTATAGTTTTCAGTATACATTCATTAAAGTGTCACGAATGAACTGAGGAGATTCTGTCGGTGGAAATGAGTCCAAATACGACATCATTCGGATTATTTTCAATAATATATCATTTTCATCCGCAACATTACGTATGAGTAACAATTGTCCAATTACACTCGAATTTGGACGCATTTTAATCGGGAGAATTTCTTCAATTCATTCATGACATTTTCATTAAAATATATTTGCAAATTGTAAAAGTTTAAATTTTCATTCGTGCGTCATTCCTTATCTCATCTACGTCTGTTTACATTGTATGCCGATGGGTCGGTCGCTGGCCTTGGACGTTCGGCGAGAATCGAAATCTCGCCACGAGCCGTAGGCCGTAGCTATTCCATCGTTCTCCTCACGGGTAGAATTGCATGCGGGACATGAGGCAACAGCGTAAGAAAAACGATACTGTCCGGCAACACTGTCTTCGCGTAGGAAATACACAAACCCAGCTTGATGGTAACGGGGAACAAAATTTATTTGTGGGTACTGCCGCTAGATGTCGTATTATCAAGCCGTCCCAAATATCGATTTTGTGTTTCCGCTGGCATCCGATTGTTTACATCCGCGTTTCGATCGATTCGGAGTTGGTCCCAAAGGAGTCTCCCCCCTTAATGGCGCTTAAAGACGCCTAGAATACGTCTTCAAGACGCCCAGAATGCGTCCTAAAGGCGCCTTTGTTACCAATCAGGACATTCAGTCGTTCAGTCCTAAAATGGTTATAAAATGGGCGTCTTTAAGGCGTCATGTGCTATTTGGGAAGTAACTGAAAATTGGAAACATTTGTTGTTCCAGTTGTATGGCATATTTCTCACGAATTATTTACTATCTCCGACGTACAATTACATCCATTGAGTTTCCAATTTTTGTAAATATCGCGATACATATTTAGAGTCTCATTCAATTTGGCAATGTTTACAAATCTGATCATATATAGTTCCAATACAAGATATCATTATTCAATTATTAAAATGGATAGATATGATCAATTACAATAATTAAGTATTAAGTACATAATCACATTTTTCATTATTAGAAATTAATTATCGATCTGGGAGACTTCAATGTTCCAAAAGGATATTCAATTCATCCACATTTAATTTGATCTTTTTTGAACATACAAGTAGAAAAAACCTATGTCGAAGGATCAATCCTCAAAAGCATAGCTTACGTTTTTTGAAAATACGTTTATGATACTTAGAGAAGTACCTAAAAGGAAGTAGGTAAAGTGTGTTGCTCAAAAGAAGTTTAACGAAGGGTATACGAGTCCGATTGGTTATATCCCCCTAAGCTTACCTTTTCTAACACAACCCTAAGATATTGGGCACATGTATTGTCTTCAGTGGCCGACGTGATGACCGACCAATCAGACCATACAGCACCGTGACGAACGACTTTAGGTGCCGTCTCGCCAGACTTCTTTTGAGAAACGCACTTCAATAAAATAACAATAAGCGTTTTGTATTTTGTAATAGTAATTTATTTTCGTAATATTTACAATAGCCTATAGTACAGTAGTGACGTATACAATCATGAGTGATTATGAACGATGATACTGGATATTACGAAGAAAGAAAAATGGGATGATTTGTTTCCATCAGTGTGACATATTATAATAATAAAAAAAATTATATACATACATTTTCTTTTGATTTTTAATTAGAAGCAGGTCTGTTGTTTCAAATTTAATCGTAAGTCATTTAAATATTCTTCAAATTATTCTACATTTCGGAAAGTCTTAAAAAGATTATATTTTTAATGCTACTCATTATAATTTATCGTGCTGAATTTTGATTAAATCAAATTAATAGTTTTGCACATAATTTATTTTCAGTCAGTACTATCTGATATTTACTGTTACATTCAATTGTTTACCTGAATTTTCTTTGCTTTAATGGCAAAAGACTAAGAGCAATCGATCATTTTTAATCGGTCCGGAATTTTCTCATTAATCTTCGTTATCTGTTGAATTTTGAAGTCTTTGAGTTCTCGCTGTCTTCTCGTTACTTTTTCCTGTATCCCAGTTTACGTAGAGCCTTCAGGTCCACATCGCCGTAATACTTTTCGCTATTCAATTAATTCAAATTTATTATTCTCAAACATAAATTTGTATAGATATAACATAAATAAAAATACGGTAAAATAAAAGTAAAGTTAATTGTAGCAGTATTGCTTATATGATATGGTCAAATTATCTGGTCCTGGAATTTTTGTATCTTGATGTTCTCGCGAAGACATAAAATTGTCGCATATCAATTCTGTATAACTTGATTTTATCAACTTTCCATAAAATCATATAAAAACCAGTAAGTATAACACGAGGTAAAAAATAAAACTTAAATCAGAAATGCTTTAAATATAATAAACGTAAAGAATATATGTATAAAAATAAATTTAAAAATTGTGGTATAAAATTAATAACACAGATTAATTTTTTATTTTCAAATTCCGTCTAATAAAACTAGTCTGAGATAATTCATTTCGTGGTCGAATTTTTCTTCTGGAAACATTCAACATGCGAGAGAACATAGAATTCTTCAAATGACATTTTAGGAAAAGTACATTTATTGCTGGCGTGTAATTTTATTTTTATGTATGTTACATTACTCGACGGATACAGCGTACACCTAAGTAAAAAAATACGCCTGTTACTTACAATAGGATCACAAATTTGTTCACGGGGCAATGCCATATTTATTGGACCAAAGTACGTAGCAAGTCGTGAATTATATTTTGAAATTAAGAAAAACTTATCATAGAAAGATAGTAAAAGCGAATGTAATAATTAGACTTAAGGGAACCTTAACAAGGCAAGCGAATTTAACTCCAATCTTTAGAAATTAGTTCACAGAAATCTGTATTTTTGCATGAACATCCACAATCTACATAGTAATGAGGATCACAAGAATCTCATTGAAGTGCTTATAGACCTAATTGTTATTGAATAGCATGTGAACAAATTTTGTGAGTTACTGAAGTCGGTTTGAACGACCATGCAAGCAGTTACATTCACGACGGTCACCAAGGGTAAAATGGGTAAAATCAACGTAAAAGCGTACATAAGAAACACACATATATAGATAACATAAAATATTATAGAACAGAGGGAGAGGGTGAATTTGAAAAGCATACGATCATTTCACGAATTTTTTGTTTCTTTTATTATACGAATCATTCACATTACTTACAAATACACGGATGAGTCTAGCTTACGCAAGCATGCTCAACCGAGGCCAAGAAGTGCTAGGGAGGCTCAAATTCGAGAAAATAAACAAAATTTTCACACAGATTCCTCTACGACATTCATTAAAAAAGATTCGTCTTCGCGCACGATTCATGTATCATCTGTTCACAGAATCTTTTTTTGTTTTGTGAACGTCTTGCGACAACGAAGAGGGTGTAAGTGCAAATAGCTAGACCAAAGACGAAATAAAAAAGGGCATGGGTACAAGGCAAGAAAAGATTGAAAAAAAGTTATCGACGAGACGACGTCAATTTTAATATCCTGCTCGATAGTTCTAACAGGATAATCAGCGACAACGAAGATCAGTCGAATCGAGAATAAATTGCTTAGAGAAGAAATAATCGGACTCTGTTCGCAGATTTCAATCATTTTCCCCGCGTTCATCGACAAGCTACGATCAGTCTCATAATAATTTCATACGGGTTTCACTTCTCCGACTAATTGGATTAATTAAAAACAAAAAGACAAGAAACGCGGCCAGGGAGTATTTAAACCCCGTACGAACGAGTCCATTTTTTCCGTTCGAGTTACATTTCATTGATACCCAAATGAAAATTCACTTTCTCGAAATACAAGATTCGCGATCTCATAAATTTTCTGCCGAAACTCCGTCCCGGATTCATCGAACAAGAGGAAGAAACGTTCACTCGAATACAGGTCTAACGGTTCGCGATTACGAACGGGACGGGATAAACAAAGTAGAGGATGTGGTCCAAATACAGGCTAAGGTCTAAATATAGGCTAGTTGAACGTATAGGGAATAGTGTGAAACTAGTATTCAAGAATAAAAGAGGTTTATTTCCACTCCATACCATAAAGCAAACATGTTTTAGACACGTTAAAGTGTCACATCTTAGAAGGATCTTCAACAGGTTCGGCAATAAGTTCGGAAGTAAAAGTGCTAGCCCATATTTAGACCATATCCCGTAACAAACGGATGTGCACTTCTTGACTCTCGATTTTACATATATATCGAGGTATCGAACATCAGGATTGTTCCCTCGAGAGTGTATGAGCTGGTTTTGTGTTGTGTACATGTGTGTGTGTTTGTTTGTTCCATGCGAGCGTATGTGTGTTTATAGGTGTTTAGAGAGGGGTAGGTAGAGAGAGCTTCGTAAAGAAAGATGGAGAGATGGGGAGAAGGTGGATGTGTGAAGACGCGAGAAAAGGGGGTGGGGTGGGTGGGGTGGGGGCGGGAGGAAAGATTAGAAATTATTCTTGAAGGGGTGCGTTGGGCCTCGCAGGTGTCAATGGGGGCCTCGGTTTGCTTTGACCCTGGGGCTTCCTGGTCTCACCCGAATTCTGTATTCCGGCAAGCAGCTCGCTCTTCCTGATGCTCTTTAAGTCCAGGTCACCGTAGTAATCCTCACTGCGAAGCAAAACCGGGCGAAATCCCGGGGTTAGGACATGCATGTGACCGTGTGCCATCTCCGTTGCGTGCGTTTCTCCGTGTTCAGTTAATTACGTACATACCTTTGATGGAAGAGATGCACCGTGTAAAACTATACCTCGTCCAACGGGTCGAATCATAAGTAACTATACAGGGTGTAACAAAAATGTTGGAGGACCCGGACATGGGAGACTCGTGAGGTGATTTGAAATAAGTTTTTCCTTAGCAAAAATGTTATCTGAGGCTTTGTTAACGAGATATTAACGAAAAACCCCGACCAATCAGAGCGCCAGTCTGCCGGCCGAGTTCCCGCGGTAACGTTGACTACCAATCGTAGCGCGTAGCCAACGTTACCGCTGGAACTCGGCCGGCAGACTGACGCTCTGATTGGTCGAGGTTTTTCGTTAATATCTCGTTAACAATGCCTTAGATAACATTTTTGCTAAGAAAAAACTTGTTCCAAATCACCTCACGAGTCTTTCAATTCCGGGTACTGCAACATTTTTGTTACATCCTGCAGACTAGAGGTACGACTATCGATTATCGATAAATTATCGATATCTTATTGATGCTTAACGATATATGAATAATGTCGTTAAGATATCGTTAAGGCCAATAGAAATGACTGGGATAGAATGCAAGGCATTATTATCTGTAACAAAATTATTTATGCAACTTATTACAGACAATTATTAGTGTATCTTTGACTATAATCTTCTTCTGTTTTAAGGAATTTGTATACATATTTATGTATGTAGTGTAAATTATATATTTTTAATATAAAAATAACACACACATGTATTTTTCTTGACATTACGTATGTAGCTACTTAAAAAATATTAAAATGTTCATAGATACAAATGAGAGTATATGGGCGAATTATGATAAGAATGTGTCTGTTATATTTATATTGATAATATACAATTTACACTATATATATATATATATACATATATATATAAATATACAAATTCTTTCGGACAGGAGAACAAGATTAGACCAAAAAATACACTAATATGTTGTCTGCAATAAGTTTAAATAAAAATAAATAGATTTCGAATGATTATATTACAATTAATGCATTGCAATCTACCTCAATCGTTTCGACATTATCGATGTATGAAAATATCGATAACACTTCGATATTGTCGATATTTATCAATAACTGTACCGATAGTCGCATCTCTACTATAGACAAAGGGAGGTCATGACCATTTAGGTGGGACAGGAACAGAGACTGTTGCCAGTAGTGATGAACCGATTCAAGTAAATACAAATAAATAATCGATACCTTCGTTTCGATACCGATATAGATTTTCAGTATCGATACTTTCGGTTGTGATATATACTCGGTATCGAAAGAAAGGACTCATATCGAACGGAGCGAGTATATGAATGTGAAGGTGGTTGTTGGCCAGTTATATTATTTCGTTAATAAATGATTGAAATATATCTTGATTGAAATGAGAGATGGAAAAATTCATTATCTAGATAAAAAGTTTCGTATAACGAATAAAAGATAAAAAAGTAATTCGACAAGTTCAATGTCGATGATTGTGTAAATGCAGAAAGAAATTCCATATTGTAAATGCTAATTAAAATTTGTAATTTTACTAGTATTGAATGAATTTTTAGGTGGATTTCTAATAGAATACTGGATCACTGCAAAAGTTCTGATGGATTTTCTGCAGATGATGTGATCGCCATGGTTTTGTGGAAGCAATAAATAATTGTGTTAACATATTATGTGCTGATGTCAATGTAACAAATAAAAGATAAAAAAGTACATCGTCGTTTTTAATCGTTTAAACGTGGAAATTCCAATCTTTATAACAAAATAATACTTCTTCCTGAATGAGTCGATATTTGGCAAGTAATCATTTGATCTAATTAACTGTTTAAGTTCAGGATGACGCCTTTAGGTACTGCAGTTTTTTACTATGTATTGTTTGAATAAAATTCTGTTGAACTTTAGTTAAAATATATTATCATAATAAAAAAAAACTTTGTATTCAGTTTCTTTCGATACAAGTAGGTATCGATACGTTTGATACGATACTAAGTAGATATCGATACTTTTTTTCGATACGAGTTATGAATAAAAGTATCGATACCTTGACGGTAACGGTTTATCCCTAGTTGCCAGCCAATAGTTGGGCTTAGCACGCGAATGTTTTGGTTTTTTTCCTGACTCGTCTCGTTGGATGAGGTATAGGTGACATGCCCTGGTTGACAAAACGCTTTACTATTCATTTTACAGACAAATAAGCAAGGATATACCGTTGCAAACGACGTGTTCGAACCTACCTCCATCGTGCGTAAATTAGAGGTGCGACTAACGATTATTGATAAATTATCGATATCTTATTGTTGCTTAACAGTGTATCGATAATATCGTTAAGATATCGTTACGACGAATCGAATATGTTGTCTGCAATAAGTTCAAATAAAAATAAATAGATTTCGAATGATTTTATTACAATTAATGCATTGCAGTTTACCTCAGTCATTTCTATTCGCCTTAACGATACATTAGCGACATTATTGATGTATCAAAATATCGATAACACTTCGATATTCTCGCTATTTATCGATAATTTCACCGATAGTTACACCTCTAACATAAACCCACTTAAAGTATATGTGTCATTATTACGTTCTTTCGAAAAATACACAGAAATTTTGATTATCAATAGAACAATAGTGAAGCATTTTGGCAATCGGGGTGTAGTACAATAAGTCCTTCATAAACGCTCGAAATTACCTAACCCAGACCACATGCGAGCACTTATAACAGTCTGATACGATTTCTGTTCCACAGAAATTTCTTTTAGAAAATTTTTATTAACATAATGGTGAGATTTTTTTGATTAAAATGATACCAAACACGATATAATCTGGATTATATTTGTTTATTTCGTGTCAACACATTTTCTTTTATTATCACTTTTAATAAATTGCAAATAATTAAAATCATATCGTATTTGGTAGTATTTTAGTCAGAAAAATCTCACCGATATGGTAATAAAATTTTCATAACAAAATAACCGGAAATAAAAAGGTTTTATTGTTCCATTTATCGATTATTAATCTTTTTTGACTCTCAATATATGTCGTTGGCTCATGAAAGAAAAGCCGCTGGCGTGTTACATTTCTCGGTGGACTGGATTGGTTCTAATGAGGACCTGCTCACTATTGAGGATGACGCACGAGTATTTAACCTCGAGCGCTTTCTGAGCAGTTATCAAGAATTTACTGTATCTAGTTTTATCGTACAGGGTGGCTGAAGACAGATGGTAAAACTGGACATAGCGTCCACGTCTGGATCGCCACGGTTTTGTGGAACTAATAAACAAATGTGTTAACATATTATGTGTCGATGTCAATGTAACACAGTGAATTGTTGTTTAGAACAAAAAAATTGACACGATTAAGTGTGTTTTATTGTTTAAAACAAAATTGAAATTGAGCTTCTGAAAAGAAATTAAAAAACGAAATGAAGAAATGTTTCAAACACTGCGAAGAACATTTGCGATCTGTTTGGAGAAGCTGTTACATTTATCCCACCCAGTCGTAAACTGTTAATTTATTAATAGAATTAGATTATAACTGAATTATAATATTCCACAAATTTATTTATTACAATAAAAAAGTATTATTGAAGGTACGGAAATATTTGAATATTAATATGTTATAAAAGAATCATTATGTATCTCAATAAATTATTATTTTTATTATTAGTCTATTCGTATAGAGCAAAACCCATCAAAACGTTTGCACTGGTCCAATACATAATACATAGTACAATTCAGCAATATAAAATGTATAGTAAACTAAAAGTCAACATTAATCCCGTCGAAAGCACTATTATAATTTCAGTAATGGTAAAACAAGAAATCTACAATCCGTCATTTTGATGGGTTTGGTAGTTCTACAGTGAAACGACGATTCCATCCTCATCAGTATCACCGAATGATAAATATTAAACGTAACTTTCCACTTTCATCATTCTTATTCAATCCTGTTCGCTATCACATCGAGAAAGGTAATTACAAAATAGAAAGATTCTCATATTTATTGAAATCACGTCTCGCGTGCAAGCTTTCACGAGCGTTATATTCCCCGTCCTCGTAAAGCCATTATATAAATATTGTGGTTACCAACATTTGGACGTTGTTACGCAAAACCGATCGACCTGGTACGGTAGCCAAGGTGTATCGGGAATATCCGTTTAATTGCGTCACCCGAAAAAGACGAAACACCTCACGTACTTCCAGTTTCGCGAACGAACGTGTGTCTGTATGTGTCTGCGTTCTGAGTTTTTAAGTACTGTAATCAAAGTCGGACTATATATAATACCTGGTCTGTCCAGAATTCGTGTTTACGTAACGTCTGGACGCAAACTTTCTCGATATATTTAAATTTACACGACTGTCTCTCCCTTTATTTTCTCGTTTCAACGTTATTAATTATCATTCAGTACGGGTGAACATGCTACAAGGAAGTTTCGAGTGTGTTATTTTTTTTTTCTTTTAAACGGAGGTAAGTAGAAATTTCTGGTTAGTCGAGTAAAGGACAGAGAGCCGGTGATAAGTTTACTTCACTCATGACTAGACTGCGGATTTTATGCATTTATAGCCCATAGGGCTCTGTGCAATACAATGAAGGATAAATGTTTCCTTAAATGCAACGAATTTTTTATTTTATTCTTCACCTAATATGATACTTAACAGAAAAAAGAAATTCTTACTTTCGTTCTTGTCTTCATGAATTACTTTGGAAAATATTATTTTGCATAAAAATCCGCAGTCTACGCATGACAGTTCCTACTAAGTTTTCAAGTTAATATATTGTTTTATAACGATTTTACTCTCATTTTAGTATTTGGATACGAATATAGTACCTATCCGTTTACCCTTCTAGACTTGTGTTGCTATATTCTATAATAAACAAATTATTTCTGGTGGATTCTACATGAAAAAGTAAGACGACAATCAAGAATGACGAAATTACGTTAGAAGCTTCGTTTCCAAGTTATTAAATGTTGCAGATATGGGCAAAATACGCGGGAATTATGTCTGATGCGACGGGTTATTCTACTTGAGAGGCGTGTTCTTCAACTGTTTCACGAGTTGGTCTCATTCGTTTCATTTTATTTTATTTGTTAGTTTCACTAGATCATCGATCGAACCCCTCTATCACCCACAGATTTCTATACATATACAGGGTGGTCCACGCAACTTGTTCACCCTCAATAACTTCAAAAATATACATTGTATGACAAAATTTGTTATAAAAAAGTTGTATGGTTTGGAGGGATACATTATATAATGCATACATTTCTTTTGTAAGTGGAGGCATTTTGGAAATTTGAAAGTCAACTTCGTTTTTTTTAAATGGAATGTAGATTTTTTATGCCTAAATATCGAAGAGCGTTAAATTCTGGGTAAAAAAGTACTGACCTCTATTAGCCTTAAACCTAATAATTAACGAATAATTTCACTTTGTTTCTAGAAAATGGTCTGTACGTAATACAAAGTTGGAGATTCAATACCAGTAAAGATTTCCGTAAAACCGCGAAGTTTACGTGACAATGTTTGTCAATGTAATCGATTCTGCGTATGGAATCGTAATCGCCTATTCTGTCCGTGATTTAGCATCGAAGTTATCATCATTGTTGATCAGTCTTGAGAAGTTATTATCAATCAACTTGATATTACGCACAGACCATTTTCAAGAAACAAAGTGAAATTATTCGTTAATTATTAGGTTTACGGTTAATAGAGGTCAGTACTTTTTTACTCAAAATTTAACTCTCTTTGATATTTTGGCATAAAAAATATAGCATTCTAATTACAAAAATGAAGTTGACCTCCAAATCTTCGAAACGCCTCCACGTACAAAAAAAATAGATACATTACATAATATATCCCTCCAAACCATACAACTTTTCTATAAAAAAATTTTTCATACAATGCATACTTTAGAAGTTATTCAGGGTGAACAAGTTGCGTGGACCATCCTCTATATTAGACTGGTATCTGTCTTATATATCGCTTATATAAAATGTACCCAAAAAGAACATACAAAAATATCTCACTCTGCACATGCGCAGAAGCAATGTGTAGATATCGTTAATGAATATGTATATGTTATGATTAGTTAATAAAGGTTAATAAAGTCATGATTATGGCTATATATTGTTGTTTTAATGGATTCAAGTGCATATTTTTTTATGGATACCTCAGTATCATAATCTATATAGAAGTCTGTGAGGTTAAGTAAGAAAGGATAAAATTATAGGTTACTAAGCAAAAACATGAATAATAAAATTGCGTTCAAAGTTTCGAAGCTTTCGTGAACTTATTGTTAGTCAAAAACTAGCGATCTCAGGAACACCATTGTCCCAGAAACGAAGTCATGAACATTAAAATTTCATTGTTTGTTGCTCGAAGAATCAGCTCCTATGCATTTGCAACTTCAGTAGTGTTGTAGCTTCATATACGAGGATCATTCAATAAATAAAGAGGCAAAAGCTTTAGTTCAAATAATATCTGAGTATGAAGTATGATACTTTAAGAATCGTAAGTTGATATCCCTGTTTTTAGTTTAAAATAGTTGCTTGACAATTATTTCAGTATACATAACCTCTACCACTCATTTAACAATAATAAGTCATTCGAAAAGTGCATTTTCGTAGAACAGCGCTCAGTGATAAGATTTTTTATGTTTTGATGGTGTAAAACCACCTGAAATTTACTCCAGAATGTGTAAACAATACGGTATAAATAGTGCAAATTTTTACAAATAGTTCCATCTAATTAAAGATGGCCGAAAAGTTGTTTCCCATAGGTAACGTGAGGGAAGACCAATTGAGGTTTCAACTTCAGCTCTAGAATCTCGACTTCACGAGCTTATTCAAAGCGACGGACGAGCTACGCTGGTACAAATCGCAGAAAACTTTAATCTTAGCGTTAGCGAAGAAGTGAGAACCAATGTGCAAAACTGGCTCTGATAAAATAAAGAATGCTTTGCACATATAAGCACAAAACTAATGTACAATATTTGTAATAATGATGTTATGGTTGATGAATAACGACCATTAATTACCTACGCGAATTTAATTCGGTAAATGTTGATAAATATCATATGCTATCTTGGGCTGTCCATAAAGATAATTCATTCTTGTATACGAGTAGTGGTACAAAAATGACATATAAAACTACTTTGACTAAAGTCTATTATGGCTGACTGGGAAGGTTTTTGCATCTTTGACTTGCTCTCTAAAGTTCGAGAAGTGTGACTTAATACACCCTGGCGCTGGGGTCCCGATATGTAAAGGGTTTTCCAATAAGAACGATATGATTTTATAATGAAATAAAATAAAAACTATATTAGATACAACCAAACATTTTATATTATTTTAAAGTACAGTTTCTTACATTATGTTTTGAATAACACATCATTTAAGTGTCTACTTCGACTTCGTGCACACGAGCGAATTCGATGAACCCAATTTTCGATGACTTTGTGCAATACCTCAGGCCTAATATCACGGATGCAGTGTTGGATGTTCAATCTTAATGCATCAATAGAGTTCAAATAACTCCACAAAAAGTAATCTAAAGGAGCTAAATCACAACTTCTTGGAGGCCAACCAAGAGTTGCATTTCTTAAAATTATCCTTTCACCAAACTGTTTTTGCAATACGTCGATAGTGGCATTAGCCACAAATAACGTTCTTGAAGCGTGTATTTAGTCATGATAAATTATCAGAGTATACTAAAGAGAAATGACAACTAGTGACAGTTATAACATTTCAAACATGATTGCCATTTCATTTCAAAATCATATCATTCTTATTTGAAAACCCTTTATAATGGAAAACATCACATATGAAAAGACAGGTACCCGACGCCTGTTCGGAATACAATTGCATTCGTGAGATCGTATGGGAGATAGATTTTTCCCCAAAGGCTAAAACACCAGCCGTTGGTCTCTTTACTTATTGAATGACCCTAGTGTCTCTTCCATCAGGTGCGTTGTCACGTTGGGCACTAGTAGCGCGGGAAACTAATCGGTAACATAAAATAGCTGAAGCAAAATTGAACTCACCATCCGGGAACGTCCTCGGGGTCCTCGCAGGCGCCGCTGCCGTCAGAGTCGCCGATCTTGAAAACGGTGCCGATCGGGCAACCGTACTCCCTGGCGATACCCTCGAGGCATATGTAATACTTTCTGCAGTCCTCGGGATGGGCGTGTCTGCTGAAGCTGCCGGATGCTCCTAACACTTCGCCTGCGGCCGGACACGTGAAACCTCCCGCAACCTCTGCGATAAAACAAATAGAGAACACGATGAGATGGAACCGATGGAACCAGGACCGAATAATTCTCATTAGAATAGTATAGTCAGTCATAAGCTACTGGCCTTTGTCACCAATGGCGCTAATGTCACATTTTTCAACACATATAGTATACCTCTATGTAGTGTTATGTAGTCGGCGAATAAAACACATGTTGGCGTTGGAGGGATATTTATTAATATTTATTAAATTTATTGCATGCTGTATGTATATTGTGTAATAAATTTAATAAACATATTTAAAATTGTGAACACCTAATATCACATGTATTATAACTCGAATTTATCATACACGATCTCATACAGTAGCCGCCAGTCATTCACTGTCTTGTCCATTATAAATCGTTTCGAAATTCAAACGCGTCCCGGATTTCCGGCACTCGTTTTAGTACTGGCCCTTGTCACCTATGGCGTTGCAAATTGACCAAAAAAAAACCTGTGAGATGTACCCCCGTGGATGGAACCACGGTCGTATATAAGGTCCGGAAACTCCCGTGGTGGGGGTGATCCTTTAATGAAGACCAAAAGTTTTATGAATCTTTCGCTAGCCACACAGCGCTGCAATCGTTGTGTTCATACAAGAACGCATGTTGATGCAGCGCACGGTCGTATACTCAGTCGTGTACATCGTGTGCACGCGTAATACAAGTTGTGCGCGCTGCCACTAGAGAGCGTGCCACGTAATAATATGATTTTGACTTTTATTCAAAATATACAAATATTTTTCTTTGGAATGTTTGACTTTTGTCCCTCAGATATTATTTTCTTTAACTAAAAGTTAAGAAGGTTCTACTGTCAAAGCGTTTAGTTGTCGTTTATTCATTCATCATGTTTTAACAGCAATAATAGGCGCATGCGCCACAGGGAATGTATACCGCGACTGAACCCATGGACATAGGAATTAGAAGACGGAGCACAAGGTCCCATTCCTAGGTCCATGACTAGGGATGTAAAGACTGTAGTGCCCTCGCTTCGTAGTAAAGTTCGAAAGTACACTTTGTTTCTTTAACGGGTCACCCCCTCCACGGGAGCTTCCGGACCTGTATATACAACAGTGGATGGAACGGACAGTGAAAGGCGGGAAGAGTTTACGATCGCTCGACGGTGGAAGTCGGTGAACGGTGATGTCTGGGCCGCCGCCTTTTAAATTCCACCGAACGAGGATTCAGCGTGATGAAATCGTACAGGATGTGCGTGGGGGAGGAGCTATTGTCACGGATCGTTGATCGAACACGGAACAGGCAGACAGTGAACGATGGGATTGCAAGATGGCGCGTCGATCGAGCGCGGAACCGGCATACAGTGAACCATGATGTAAGAATTAGTGAAATGCTAGATGGCGCGTCGATAGTCGCCGTTGAGACGAATGAAAAGTATTTATCGCGAGATGTGGGTTGGTCGATTGGTATCGGAGTGATGCAAATACGTTCTATTAATTTCTGAAAATGATGGTTCGTATCAGTGACATAATTGCAGCGTGTAACTGAGAGTTTTATTGGCTGCGGTTCTGAAAAGGTCCACCTTTCGATTTTGATGAGACTTGGTAAAATTGTCTTGAATACTCCTGATTGAATATATGTAACAGGTTTCCTAGCGCATTTGAAAATTAATACAGGGTGTTCGACAACTAGTGGGAAAAAAGTTAAGGGGTTATTCTTTGAGGCAATATAAGACGAAAGTCAAGAATAAAGAAATTGCGAAACATGCTTCGTTAGTTAGTTATAAGCGTTTAAAAATTGACCCAAATCATGGCAATCCGCGCGCACAGAGTGTAAGCGGATTACGGCTCATCAGGGGCGTACAGTCACTTTAAAGACTCAACGACGTGCAGGAAAAGTCGGTAGAACAGCTGTTTACTTACCCCGTAGAAGATGTCGATAACTTGTGCCCGCGGTATTTGAGTCGAATCCACCTGTATCGCATTAACTCTGATTACTCGATAAAATTCGCAAGAAATGTAAATATCTTCTTACGAATATTATCGAGTAGAGAGGGTTAATGCCCCCTCTAGTTGTCACGTATCAGAATTGTCCTGTCCACGAGTATTCATGAAATTAATCCGCACATGCACGTACATCACAGACGTCCGCGAAAAGTGTCCACACACACTGAGCGTTTGTCATGTCCGCGAAAAATGTCCATACACACTGCGCGATTGTCACGTCCGCGAAAAATGTCCGTACACACTGCGTGATTGTCCCGACCGCGAAAAATGTTGACACACTGCGCGATTAAGTAGACCCGCGAGCTGTTCCTCCTGTTTAACACTCTACAGGTTACACAAAACTAACACTCAAAATAATTAATTTAAAACTATTTAACACTAATTTTTAATCTACACTAATTAATTTATAACAACTATTTATACTAATTTTTAACACGCTATAATTAATAAAACCTGCAATAATGAATAAAATCTACAATATTTAATAAAGCTTGCAATAATTAATAAAATCTACAGTATTTAATAAAACCTACAATAATTAATAAAATCTACAATACTTAATAAAACCTACAATAATTAATAAAACAGACAATAATTAATTTGCACTTTTTATAACGACGACATACGCAACACTACTAAATAATCACTACGTAATCGCTAAATAAACTAAAACTTAGTTTTCCGAACATGAACTCTATTTGCTCGTAGAATGCAAAGGGCAGCGTTCGGAAAGGACAACTGATATTGTTGCACTGATCCTCCCTCGTTAGGATCGATGTGGCGTAATAGGTCGATCCCCACTCTTTCGTGGTCAATACTTTTTGGGAAGGAAAAACTGCATGGGAAAGTGTCTTGGTGGTCACGTTTCTTTTCGTATATTCTTAGAGCAACATCTGTATATTGACTTACTGTATGTTTTACGCGCATTGCACATTTTATTACCACTTCGATCTTACTCCAAGTGTTTGAGGTTCTTGTTTCCGCAAAAAAATAATATGCAATTAACATGGATCATACAAAACGTATAATGATATTAGAATGAAACTAAGATGAAATTTGCCGCACCTTCATTACGATGCATGAAGAAACTAAGAAACTAAAATAAATAAAATTGTTAAACACATACATTCGGTGTAATATGAACCATTTCTAACATGGAATTGGAATTCGAGGTTGAAAGTTCTTTTTACAAGTTAATGTCTAGAGGGACGGCCGAAAACACAATAGGCAAGGTCTTCGTCGATGGCAGTAAGACGTTACAGGAAATCGGCGGGTGGTCGTCCTGCAGAAGACAAGAGGCAGTTTTATAATGTCCAGACGCGCGCTCCCTCGGCATCGTGGCCAAGTAGCCTCGAGGCCCCGAGTGGTGTATGAGAAAAAAATACAGATGTTGCTCTAAGAATATACGAAAAGAAACGCGACCTCCAAGACACTTTCCCATGCAGTTTTTCCTTCCCAAAAAGTATTGACCATGAAAGAGTGGGGATCGACCTATTACGCCACATCGATCCTAACGAGGGAGGATCAGTTCAACAATATCAGTCGTCCTTTCCGAACGGTGCCCTTTGCATTCTACGAGCAAATAGAGTTCATCTTCGGAAAACTAAGTTTTAGTTTATTTAACGATTACGTAGTGATTATTTAGTAGTGTCGCGTATGTCGTCGTTATAAATAGTGCAAATTAATTATTGTCTGTTTTATTAATTATTGTAGGTTTTATTAAGTATTGTAGATTTTATTACTTATTGCAAGTTTCATTAAATATTGTAGATTTTATTCATTATTGCAGGTTTTATTAAATATTGTAGGTTTTATTCATTATTGCAGGTTTTATTAAATATTGTAGGTTTTATTAATTATAGCGTGTTAAAAATTAGTATAAAAGTTAGTGTTAAATAGTTTTAAATTAATTATTTTGAGTGTTAGTTTTGTGTAACCTATAGAGTGTTAAACCCAACCGAGGAACAGCCCGCGCGGGTCTACTTAATCGCGCAGTGTGTGAACATTTTTCGCGGTCGGGACAATCGCGCAGTGTGTATGGACATTTTTCGCGGACGGGACAATGGCTCAGTGAGTGTGGACACTTTTCGCGGACTTCTGAGGTGTACGTGCGTGTGCGGATTAATTTCATGGATACTCGTGGACAGGACAATTGTGATACGTGACAACTAGAGGGGGCATTAACCCTCTCTACTCGATAATATTCGTAAGCAGATATTTACATTTCTTGCGAATTTTATCGAGTAATCAGAGTTAATGCGATACGGGTGGATTCGACTCAAATACCGCGGGCACAAGTTATCGACATCTTCTACGGGGTAAGTAAACAGCTGTTCTACCGACTTTTCCTGCACGTCGTTGAGTGTTTAAAGTGACTGTACGCCCCTGATGAGCCGTGATCCGCTTACACTCCATGCGCGCGGATTGCCATGATTTGGGTCAATTTTTAAACGCTTACAACTGACGAACGAAGCATTTTTCGCAATTTTGTTATTCTTGACTTTCGTCTTATTTTGCCTCAAAGAATAACCCCTTAAATTTTTTCCCACTAGTTGTCGAACACCCTGTATAAACAGCGTGTTAGATTTAAATCGACCCATTCGAATGTCTCCGAAACTGTTGAGGATATTAAAAAATGTTTTAGACAAAAATTAAATGGTATCAGGGGGCTACCTCCCTGATACTCTTAACTTTTTTCTATGTGTACGCGTAAAGGTCATATGAAGGTCAACTTTGTTTTTGCAAATGAAATTGTGTATATTTGAATGCACTATTTGATGGTACGTGTTATTCCCTACAAGAAGTATTAAGTTACTTACGGCGAATTAATGCATTAGAAAATATACGATTCTATTTAAGAAACAAAGTTAACGTTCATATGAGCTCTACGCGTCCACATAGAAAAAAGTTAATTACATCAGGAAGTTTGCCCCCTGATACCATTTAACTTTTGTCTGAAACATTTTTTAATATGCTCAACAGTTTCGGAGACATTCGAATGGGTCAATTTAAATGGGCCACCCTCTATATATATTTATTTATATAAAAACCTTTTATATACGTTCATTTGGGAGTATTTAAGACACTTTTATTAACAAGTGATATCACTCAAATATAACACGCCGATTTTAATGCCGTTTGGTACAAAGATAGTATTTGTAGCTGCTGACATTCACATCCAACGAGGTGAGAACAGCCCTCAATTTCGTGGGTACAAAATAGATTTTTTTTAATATCTCGTAGACTATTCGAATTAGGTAAGACAATTGTTAAGAAAAATGTTTTTTAATAATAAATATAACTGCTTCAGTAGTTTTTCGAAATATCAGTTTGTTTAAACAATTACTTTTTATATTTTAGTATTTTGAAATACAACTTAAGTAGTTACTTTTATTGTTAAAAATTACAGAATTTTTGTTAACAAATATCTTTTCTAATTTAAATAGTTTGTGAGATATTAAGGAAAATCTATTTTTCATCTACGACTTCGAGGGTTGCTTTCACCCTCTAGATGTGAACGTGAGCAGTTCAACAAAATAATACCCGTTAAATATTTTTCAAAATACTACCTCTGTATCAAACGGCATTAAAATCGGTGTGTTAGACTCGAATAACGTTCTTTATAAGTTTCATCAAAATCGACAGGTGGAGCTTTTCAAAGCTACATTCGTTTCGTTTCTTCTTGTGAATTTTATGAGAATCTTTGCTTTCGTTGATTAGTATCGATGTTACGAATGTTTGCAAAGTGCAAATTTTTGTGATCGCGACACATTCCTTTACGAAAAGGTTACGACTATTAAATGAATACGTGGTTTTTGTGATCCAGTCTGTTGGAATATACAGTAAACGTTACGTGCATTGTAAAAATAAGAACGAAAAGAATATTATAAAATGGTAAAAACTGAAGGATTCTTTGAATAATCAGGAAAGAACACTTTTTTTTAGAAATGGGCAAAACAGGATTATTTTACCGATTTGTAACGTAACTGAAGTGGATTAACAAGTCACATCGAGCATAGGGATAATGTAACATAATAATCGAAGAGAAAACATGAAAGTGCTGAAAACATAGTGCAACACCGCACTTCTTTGATACCTTTTCTCGGACGTTGATCATCCACGCTATAGCACATGCAGCACAGTAAAAGAAAATCGAAAGTTATGGAATGCTGATTTCACTTCAGTTATGCACCAGATTTCAGTTTGAATTTTTTGTTCGGCTTTATAAACTTCAAAACATGTTCATTCAAGCTGCTCTAATAATTTTTTGTTCACTTTGACCTTAAGATACTCAGGTGTAGTGTGTATACATATATTTGGTATCATGTGTAAGATGCGATGCTTTTACGTGAGTCAATCAGTAATTCACAATTTTTTCTAAATTAGATTAAAAAGAAACAGTAATACAAGATAATACAATAATACGAGATGGTGAATTAAAACCATTTTGTTATTTTATTAAATAATAAATGAGAAATATTTTTTTCACTCTGGTTTCTGTAGACTATAAAAATCGAAATTTCCATAAATATTTACAGTTTACAAAAATTACCATTTTGTATGCAATAATGTAATTTCAGTTCTAAAATGTATAAATATACAAGCACACTACATTTTAAATTATATTGTCAATTTTTAAGAAATTATATGGTGGATTACTTATTGGTACACCTACTGCAATAAATTTTATCGCTTAAGGATGATACAACAAGAAAAACAAGAAGACATTATTCTATATACAAAAATATACAAAAATGTGGAAGAACATTTTTCCGTACAATGTTTTGTTTCCAAGATAATTAAATTTGTAAATTCATGTAACAACATTTGCTCATATTTTTAATAACTAATGACTGGGAAACGAGGTCTCGAACGCAATTTTGTCTACGCTGTGAAAGGGTCCCATATTTTTATTAACACCCTGATGTTCCGTGCTGACAATAAGTAAAAACGGAATGTAATGAATAGACGCGTCAGTCAAATCAGTCTATTCAGATCCAAATTGGATTATCTCGGAAACGAAGCAAGCTACGAAAAAACTGTGTATTTTACATATTCGACTCATTTTTGTATGTAGAATAACCTCCCGTTCGGTTTAACTACCTGTCCTGGCTCATTCTGTATAGCTGGACAATGTACAATTAACCCTTTTAGACTCAAGGCTTTAGGGTGTTTACAATGTTAATTGTCTTTAACAAATGTTTCATGGAATTTCAAATGTTTTCCAGAGTTTTTGTTACAAAAATTCTCTAAGCTGTTTAGCAAGACGTCGCCCAAGTTCTTAACTGTTCTAATGCCAGTTTGAAAATAAAGGTTAATCAATCTACATTCGTCTCAATGGTCCAAAGAATACATATTCACCACAATATAAAGAATATTCAACCTAGAAAACAACAAATATTCTTTTAAATCCTAACTCTGAAACTTTGAAAGTATTTTTTTCTAATGATTGTATCTCCAAATACTAACAACAATTAAAAAGTTATGTTGACAATAAGATAAAATTGTGTAAAATATTGTAATACGTAGCTACTCAGTAGATGATAGTATAGTGTGTTTGATTATTTCCTTACTTTCCTGCTTGTATAGCATTAAACTTCGGAAACTTTACACTCAGTTTTCTCACAAGAGAATCACCCCAACTGTACCATTTCGATTTTATCGATCTTTCGTAGGATGATAGAGTACATATTTCTAATGATATGCATGAAATATTTGCTGTAGTTACTTGATAGTTTTGAAGGTATAATTAATTAAAATTACATACCTAGTTATACAGGTATTAAGAATATAGGTGTCTGCTCATGATATTATTGTGAAAAATGATTTAATTTTTTGTACTAATTAATTTTCACGCAATAAGTCACTTCGCCATCGTGGATTTCACAAACAGACATCTATATTTATAATACGTATACAGGGTGACCCAAAAATATGGGACAATTCGCAACATTTATATTCCTCATGCAAATACAAATCGAAAAGTCGTTTACCGGTTTTTATAATCTGAAGCTCTATTTCCGACATATTAGTAGTTAAACGAACTCCAATCAGCTGAACGGTGGGCCACCCGTACGCGCAGACGCAGTCAAGAAGCAGATGCCAGTGACTTGGGTCGTGGCCCACCGCTCAGCTGATTGGAGTTCGTTTAACTGCTAATATCACGGAAATGGATCTTCGGATTACAAGACGGTAAAGGACTTTTTGATTTATATTCGCATGAGGAGTATGCGTGTTGCGGACTGTCCCATCTTTTTGTAACTTTCATTAATTATACATTCAAAACTATCAAGTAACGACGGCTAATATTTGCACAAATTTCATTAGAAATATACAGGGTGAATCACGAATCGTGATCAGTAGATATCATTAGATGTGTTCCAATGTACAGAACGAAATGTTTACAAACAGTAGACAAGAGTTCAATATCGGAACGCGTACAATAGCGTAGCATACGATACATATTTCTTTAATCTTTTCTCGACCCAGATGAAAAAAAAGTAACACATGTCATGTTATGATACTAACCAAATTCGTCTTGAAATCCTCTAACAGATAGGCGTAAAAAAATTATAGGTGCATTTGCAAAAAATTGAAGGTGACCTTAAAAAATCATGAAAAAAAAAAAAAGAGTTGACAAAAAATTTGCTATAATCACATTAAAGCTCTCTTGAAATCATGCTATATTTGATGAAAACATTTTCGATCGGACTGTTAATAACAGAGTAATCTCTACTGATCACGATTCGTGGTTCACCCTGTATATTCTATCACCGTACAAAAGAATGGTAAAATCGAAGTGGTACAGTTGGGGTCCTTCTCCTGTCAGTTTAGAAACTAGTGGAGATATAACACTTAAGAACCAGAGCGACAAATTGCTCTCTAAAAATCGCTGAACCTAAAAAGGTTAAGTAGCAAGGATCCATTTAAATGCAAGTATGTCGAGACATTCGGACTTACCTTCGTTCTTGCATTCGGGCACTTGATCAGCCCACATGCAGACTCTGGCCTCACGGTCGTATGCTAGTCCGGGGCTGCACTGGTACCTGGACGATTCGCCGTTCCAGCAGTTCCAGAACACGTCGCATTTCTTGTCGTCGGCGAAGATACCGTACAGTCGGGGACAATGGGACGTGCTGACCGCTGGCTCCAGTTGCGTTCTGTCGCCGCAGTCGACGTTGTGGAGGTAGTCGCAGTTCTCGGTGAGGAACTTGCTGTCGCTGGCGTCGAACGCAAGACCGTTGCCGCAGGTCTTCAATTCGGCGACGTTGTTATCGCATTTCCAGTATTTGTCGCAGGATATGTGGTGAGGGTAGAAACCGAAGTCGTCTGGGCATTTGAATGATTCTTGGGCGGTCGCGCCTGTAAACGTAACAATAATGATTTAGCTTCATTGTTCGATTGGATGTTGCACGAGGACGGACGAGGAATACAGTGAAATCCCGCTAATTCGATACTATTAAAAACTAGGTGGGGCTGGATTATTGGAATATACGAAATACAGGAGGTAAATAATATGTGAAATTATCATACTATATGATTAAACTCATTGGATATATTAAATTAAAAAAATACATATAATTATGTATTGCACGATACTATTGGTACACTACTATTCTGTGTTAGAAATTATAGTCTTTAATAGATGTTTGCCTTTTTGCAACTATTTTTCCTTTAAACACCTTCTCACGTAGTCTCCGCAAAGTTATGATTTCCTCAGTGGGTATTGAATTTTCTTCTGCCGAGGTGATACAGAAAACAAAATACGCGAGCCTCGCTGTCGGATTACTTGGCGGGATGTACTATCGAAGGGTCGGATTAACGAGATTTTACTGTATTGATTTTAACACTTTGACCAATCGAAGGGTTAGATCATAGATTCCCGCAGTGGGCGCTGATCACATCTGGAGAAGCGTTCTAGTTAGTGGATGGTTACCAAATTTGGACCATCGTCCAGGTTGGACCATTATAGTACTTGTCATGTGTAAGTGATTTGCGCTGTATGATAGACAATATGTTTAGGATAGTGGTGATTGCATTAACTAACTTACAAATAATAAGCAACACATGACAAGTTACAGTAGTGATCCAACCTAGGCGATGGTCCAAATTCGACAACTTTCCCTTGTTTTATTTTCTTTATTTTCAATCTGACTTTTTAACATTTTAGATTACACAGACAATTACACGTGGAAATTTTGATAATAGAGTTGGTTTACCCGAAGAAAGCGCTGAACAGAACAAATTTTTTCATTATCGATAGACTTATCGATTAAAACAACTCGTAATGTTCGGATATATAGAATAATTTAAATTTAATTGAATTATTTAAAATTAGTGAAAAATACTATCGATTGTAATGCTTGCTGTTATGAAAAAAGTGTCTTAAAAAACAAGTAGTTCTTGGACTGACATTTATTGAAACAAAAATTCTGCAACTTTGTGATATAATTACAGAAAAGCAAGCAGGATTAAATTGTTTATCATTTCCTTGATTCTAAAAGAAATCACATAATTTTAATGCGTATAGCATTTATTGCTCTGAATCAGATTTGATTCACGGACTTTTGTTTCACTGGTTCGTGAATCAAAACCGCCCTGTTCCATATATTAGTCAAGGCAGAGTGAACACGATAATAATGTTAAGATAATGTCTAGTACGCAAGGAAGTTCAATGGCGAGATAAACAAGATACCATTGTGTTCCTCATCTGATAATAAATTTAAACTCACGATAACAATAGAAGGAAAAAAGGGAAAATGAAAGTGTTACTTTCTATTACATTTTCTATACCGAACTGCTCTAAAAAAATGATGATCTCATTGGCAAGATACTGATAATTTATTACTGATTTCATTAAAGTGGAAATATAAATTTTTTTACATTAATCTAACTAACAAAATTAATTTGTATATTGAAATGAGCTAAATATTTTCTTAATAATCGACAATATAATAATATTAATCATAGATACATTTATTTTAGATGTAGGTATGTCTTAATTACAGATAATAGATAAATCCATGAACTTTCTCGTGATAATGAATAAAATGAGGGGAAAAACATAATATTAATACAAAGAAGATACATTGAAAATTTTATGCAATTATATCATAGAAGGCAGAAGATTAAAAACTTTGAATGTTTTATTTCTTTTTATTTTAAATCCTCACAGATTTTAAGTAAAGTAAATTCTTGTTTATTTTATGACAAATACAATGATTTATAAAACAAAATCATTTGTATAAAGTAGTCTACAAAGCTGCCAATTTTGATTCTGTTTTCATAAATGACACCAAGTAAAAATTCTTAACATCACCTTATTACAAATAAGCTAAAATTTCGTATGCAAAAATGATCACTAATCACTAGACTGCGGATTTTATGTATTTATAGTATACACGATCATTTAGATCTCGCAATCAGTATACCAATAAATTAATGAAGTTTAATTAGGTATAAAAAGAAAACAACTCAACGTTAATTTATAAGATCGATAAAGGAGCTTAATTACAATAAGAAAAGGAACAATTTTTCTTTCGAACAAGAAAATGAAGATCGTATCTCTTTTCTGGTATCATGCTGTAAAAGTCATGTTTGCTATATAACACTAGAAATAAAAAAGTTCAATAGTTGCAGCGTGTTTAACAACGTAACTGACATGATATTAATAGAAGAACATAAACAAGAAAGTTTACTTCCGATAAAGGCTTATTTATAGGAGCAAGATGATTGAGAAAGTTTATTGAACGTCCAAAAAAGGAAGCATTTCCGCAACGAAAGGACAGCTAAAAAGAGTTTACTATCGAGAATCTTATTCAGTTAGTTTCTGTCTTCAGTAGGCTTCACAGTCCCACTGATTAACAAAGTCTTATTAAAAATAAATATACTAAAAACAATCAGTTCAAATAAATCAATTTCACAATTATATTAGTAGCATTAGTAGGAAGAATACGGTAATATACATATATTTCTTTCTCTTCGTTTGAACGTGTAACATTGCAGTGGTACGATCATTATATTGCAAATTCCAAAGATGTATAACATTAAATTTTCTAGAAGAAAAAAGTCGGAATTTATACTAATATAATTATTTATATTTAAATGTATCAATAAGTAATCCACTATGTTTTACCAACTTGATATTTATATTTAGGAAATGACAAGGCTATATTGTTGCAATAAAGTCCACCGTCGTCCTCTAACATCCTCTGTTATTGAGATGTTCCGAATATAATTTATTTTACCACTTTATTAATACAAAATAGTAGATTACTTATCGGTAGGCCTAATACAAAGATCTGCAGTCAATTTGTTTCGAATAAAAACATTCGTAATAAAGAACCAAAAAATTATGTTTCATTGTGAATTTACATTAAAACCGCAGCATTACAACTTGAATAATAGTCATAGTTTGAGAAAATTAGCTAAAGAAACTGTTGAATAAGACTTTATAGACGAAGCAATCGGAATAGGTATTGTAATTTAAGCTGATTATACACTCGTTCGTTAGAATAGAAATGAAAGGAAGGATCCTCATTGTGGTCACGACTTCGAAGATTTCAGTTTGGAGGCTGTTTATTATTTTAATGGGGAATAAATTGAAGTACATATTTCTCCGTTGAATTGATCTAAACGTGGTCAGATATTCTCCAAGTTGAGAACGATCCGCGGGTAAAAATCTGTTCTGCGGTTACGCCCGGTGCAACATTTAATCGTGCCAGGGATCCAGGTAATCGTGGACAATTTTACCGCTCTGGGAATATTTATCTTGATGGGAAAATTAAATAATAAAACTGATTGTTGCCTACAAAATAGCACTTCCTTCTTTATTTCGCATTTAGGCAGGAAGAGAAATGATTTTTCAAGAAGAACAACGGGTTTCGTTAATCTGTAGATCGGTTGTTTCATCGATCGTAATCGCCATTTAAATTTGGTTTAGGTTTTTCGAAGTTTAATTTTGAGATTACTTGTTGTTTGGAATAATTCCGGGATTAAAGAATATAATAACTTTGTTAGTTATTAAGAGACGGCAGATTATATCCATTTGTAGTAGATACAATGGAGATAATAAAAATAAAATAGAAACATTCGTGTAGTTTAAAATAGACGGCAGTTTTTCATTATTTTGTAAAACCATTTATTGATGTAATAACTTTATGAATTAGTCCATGAGAATCGGGATTCATATGAATGTAATACAAATAAAATATAATTAACTATTTATCTTGCGATCATTGTGTAACATTTCTGCATTAATTTACAAAATTATGTTTGTTAAATTTGAATCAATATTTTTAAATAATTACATGACTTCATGTTACGACTAATTTTTCGTTTTTATAAATTATTCCTTAAAACATAGATTTGATTAAATTTCTACAGTATTTCTATCTCTCTCAATTCAGTGGTCCAGCTGTGTTCATTTTTTAGGTACAAGAAAAGAAATATCATATAAACATAAGTTTTAGAAACACTTTATTAAAAACTTATAACAAATAAAAACGAGAAGATAGTAATTTATTGAATATCTTTGTGTTTATTAAACAACACTGTAGACCAAACATTTGGAATTACGTTGCGAATTGAAGACAATTGAGATTTGCTTGTTCATCCCATTAATTTAAGGTACTGTAAATGTGCTTAAATTAATTAATTTGAAATCAGTCAAATAGTTCATTAGGTTATACTGAATATTTTTGTTATAACTTTTCAATACAATGTTTTGGTAGGTATATTTATAAAATATATTTTTTTTAAATTCTGTTCATAGAATATACTGACAAAGTTTGATCATACAATTGTGAAACACTGAGCATATTTAAAAATCAATTAGTTCAGTACAACGCGTGTTTAGTGAGCTAATTGAAGTGTGATGATCTGAATATTAAAAATATTAAGAGGTACCAACATAATTAAGTGCGGCCATTTTTATGGTGTTGCTAATTTACATTCGGTGCAGTGATGCGATTAATTTGAACTGCGATATTACCGAAACAAACAAGGTAAACTTAAACATAATATTGTCTGAAATATATTGATTAACGATACATTTACTTGTAATATATTAAATAACAATAAAACCTGAAATATATTGACCAACAATAAGTTTTTAT
Organism: Dufourea novaeangliae; assembly: GCF_001272555.1. NCBI lineage: Eukaryota > Metazoa > Arthropoda > Insecta > Hymenoptera > Halictidae > Dufourea > Dufourea novaeangliae. The sequence continues at coordinate 577,118 of NW_015373985.1, read as the reverse complement.
TAACTGTCTATGTAAATTATTAAATTAGATTTCGTGATCAACGTTTTATCTTTTACTAATGTAGTTTCCTATTGTTTGATAACATTAATTTATCGATTTTTTCATAAATTTTTTGTTAAATCAGATTATAGTAACAGTAACTGTTTCGTAGAAAATCATTATTCCATATGATTCCACTTTGTGGAAACATTTTTGTTTCTCCCTCTTGTTAATTTCCGTAACGATTTTTTTATTTTCTGTGTTATAACTAAAACCGGATTTTTTCTTATTATTGACATGGGGATAACATACCCGAATATTTTCCCTTCTAAAAACAGCTTTCAAAACGTCAGTCGCAAGATTATAGTTACATTATAAGCATTTAATTTACTATTTAACCTTTTAATTCTTTTATTAATATTATTCAATGATCACATGCAATGTATGCCAGATATACCTCCAATAAAATTTTGCTGTACGATAATATTTATCCCACCAAGAACCAGATACGTAAACTAAATATTGTTTATACAATCTTACCTAATAAAAGATGAAAATAGGAATTTACTAGGACGGTCCATAATTTCGTGCGTTTTTTAAATATATTCTTTTGTACTATTCTTTAGAATGTAAAGTTATTTAATTTATATGTATCATAATATCATTTTGAAGCACTTCAAGTGCTCTTTGATGTCGTATATTTTACTTCATTGAGTAATTATATTCCATGTTATTATTTGTTTAGAGAGAAATATGAAAAAATAGGAAAATTGTGTACTTTTGCGTCACTAGTTCAAAGCGGTAAAAGAGGCGAAGAAAATACGCGAAGTGCAAGGCGAAAGTGTTGTTTCAATTCGTACAGCTTAGAAGTGGTTCGGAAAGTTCAAAGACGAGATCAATCTTGAAGACCAACCACGCTCTGGTCACCCTGTCACAGTAAATTTTGAACGCATTCGCACTACTATCGAGGCGAATCCATCAACTAGCATTCCTGAAATGTCCGATAAACACTAAATTCTACGGATATCAATTATTCCGCATTTTCATGTGCTAGACACGGTCAACAAAAGCTGTCGTGATTGCCACACAAAATTGACGCCTGATCACCGGAGGTTAATTTTCAAGATTGGTCTCTCCGTCTTTGAACCTCCTGAACCACTTCCGCGTTGCACGAATCGAAACAACACCTTCGTTTTCCACTTCGCATATTTTTTTCGTTAATTTAAATAGAGACCAAGAAAGTTGATAGTTTACTTGAATATTTATAGATCGCATATCTCTTTGGCTGCTGAATTACAGAAAACTTCCAACATAAGTAACTGGCACAGAATTGAATCGAACAGAAGATAGTGTTCTATGTAAGTACTACGTGTTTGCAACAGGGGAAAGTATCTGCTGCTAGGATACACTCCGTTTGGATAGTAGAAGATACGGATGGTAGAAGGTTCGAATGGTAAAAGGTTCGGATGGTGGAACGTTCGAATGGTGGAAGGTTCTGATGGTAGAACGTATGAATGATAGAAGGTTCACATGATAGAACGTTCGGATGGTAGATCGTTCGAATGGTAGAAGGTTCTGATGGTAGTATGTTCGAATGGTAAAATAGGTTCAGATGGCAGAACGTTCGGATCGTAGAAAGTTCAGATGGTAAAACGTTCGGATAGCAGAATGTTCGAATGGTAAAAAGTTCAGATGGTAGAAGGTTCAGATAGAAGAACGTTCGAATGGTACAAGTTTCGGATGGTAGAACGTTCGAATGGTAGATGGTTTGAGCGCTTGAACGTATGAATGATAAAAGGTTCCGATAGTAGAACGATCGGATGGTAGAAAGTTCAGGTGGTAGAACGTTACAATGGTAGAAGGTTCTGATGGTAGAACGTTTGAATGATGGAAGGTTCGAATGGTAGAAGATTCGAATGGTAAAAGGTTCAGGTGGCAGAACGTTCAGATGGTAGAATGTTCGAATGGTAGAAAGTTCAGATGGTAGAACGTTACAATGATAGAAGGTTCGGATAGCAGAATGTTCGATTGGTAGTAAAATTTGAATGGTAAAAAGTTCAGATGGTAGAAGGTTCAGATAGCAGAACGTTCGAATGGTACGAGTTCCGATGGTAGAACGTTCGGACAGTAGAATATTTGAATGGTAGAACGTTCGAATCTTAGGGTATTTGGATAATGTGTGTTCAAATACGGGAGGTTCTATTCCACTTAAAATTAAACGTTTGGACTCTTAAAATAGCGTTCTGAACCACTAGCAGCGTCGCTAGATACCCCGTGCATTGTCCCCGTGCCTGCTAATTACGCCTAATAATCTGTTATTCTTTTTTCGCGGTGTATGATGTCTGAATAACCTAAACGTCTTATGTAAGGACACAAACTGACTTTCGCCAGGCGCTTTCACTTTGGGCCTAGAGCCAGGCCCTGGCCACCACCAACAACAGCCGCAACACCAACACGGCTCGTGACTGGGCTCTCCCAGCATCCCGTTCACTCCGGCTCTCCTCAACACGTTTTCCATCGTGTGTGCCCTCTCTCTCTCTCTCTCTCTCTCTCTCTCTCTCTCTCTCTTTTTACCTATGCATCTCTCGCAAGACCACGCACACACCTTCTTCGAGCGTCATTTCGCATACGTGAGCGACACGTTCTTGTAGTGTACGTTATATTCACTTTCATTTTTCTCGGGACCGGTCCCATTACCAAACTCCGGGTGTCGAATCTGCTGAAACTACTCCCTGCAATTGTGCAGAGTACAGTAGAATCGCGATTATCAGATACCCCAAAAGTACAAATCAAATACAGATCGAGTGAACGAAGATAATATTGGACCTTCTAGACCAGCGGTTCCTAACCTATTTTGCGTTCTATTTGGCAGTTGATTTCCCTAAATTTTGTACCACCTAATACGAGAAAAATGGTTGTAATTTATATAATTGCTGTTATTCCAATTGTTATCGCGTACCTTTAATACCCCAATAACGTACCCTAGGTTGGAAATCGCTGTTCTAGATGAAATACCTGGAAAACCGTTTATCAGAATGGATTCGGATAATCGAGGTTCCATTGTGGTTCGAGAGAAGCCTTGATTTATGCTTTTTAACAGACACTCTCGTTTTCATAGGAAACGAGTTGGCCACTGGAGGTTGCATGACTGCATTATCATTTTTTAAATAGTAAGTTTGTCTAATAGTACTAAATCTTTAAATAGTGTAACAGTCCTAGATCACAAGACTTTTCTTCCATTCGAATATCATTGACTTTGTTGCAAAAGATATTTTCAATTTGGTGCCTGAGTTCGGTCAATAAATGGGTGCAGTAAATTTTGAACGAAATGTTATCGGTTGACAGTGTGTTAAAAGTGTACAGTAACACCTCGATTATTGGCACACGGTTTAATCTAGCGTTCCATTATCTGAACTTCTACGTAACGTCAGAAATACTTTTTAAGTGGATTTTTGTTAACATTCTCTATACATGTGAATATTGTACGATAAATAGCGATTTGTTGTTTTTATCAGTTTAAATAACCGAAACTTTATTGTACAATATTGTCCAGAACAAGCAGCGAATTTTATGGTAGTTGCTTATTGTAGCTACACTACCGCCTATTAGAAGTTATCAGTGCAGGATTTTATAATTCTGGAACCAGTGAAACGTTATTTTGTAACGATTTGATCCAAGTTGTGGTATCAGTAGGTATTATGCACTGTTTGTGGTCGGTTTTGGTATGTTAGTTTCGTTAAATCTTGGTAGAATCATGTTTTTCTGCTTCGTTAATTGTGACAATATACGGCTGACTGGTCGTTTGTGCCGCTTTTCCTTCTTTCGTTCGTTTTCTTTCCCCTTCGTTGTTTTTCGTACACAGGCTTATTTATGTTTAATCTTATGATTCAGTGGACTTGTCTATAGAAATAAGTAAATTGTTGCAGACAGAGTATATGTATATATTAGTATGGAAAATACCATAAGTTAGAAACATTTGGAATGTTCAGTAAATTCAACGTAGAGAGACTACTACTGAAAAAAGGTATAGTTCAGTAATTTTCATTTTTATATTCTGTTGGGAAAAAATTCGGAAACACTTGAAAATTTTAATAAAGTAACATCTTACTTTCTTGCTGATTTCAATTAACAATTAAAACTCTAATTAAAATCCTAATAAGAACTTGTATAAAAACTTACAATAAAAATTGTATAATCACTTCTTTGAAGTTTCCTATGGAATTTCCTATTAAAAAATCTTAATTAAAAGTTTCAGCGATATTTGTTGGAATTTTTCACTTTAGGGCTGCTTTTTGTAAATACAATTAGCTGTAGTTTTTTTTAAATGTAACTGTTTCATGAGGAAACCGTCGTTTCGATAATTTACTAAAATTGAAAGTATTCAATTAGTATTTAACGGTGTAATAGTAAATTATTTATAACTCATCTAAGTATAGTTTTGTTTCTTTCTCAAATTCCTCCACATAACGATAGTAAAAATTATGTTAACACTTGTGTGGAAAATTTAATTCCTACAGTCAAACGTAATTTGTCGTTCACAGATATTTTCACAATTATAACTAACTTCGTAGTAATAACGTAATATTTGTGCAATATATAATTCTCTACCGTTCGAGAACCTTTATTACTCATTGTCTATCCCAAAGTTAATATGAATTACGAATAGGCACGGTTTTCTGTGTACAGGAAGCATTGCAATTTTTGTTTTTTCATTGTGAATAAATTCGTAGATTTCCAACAATTTCTATTTCACTTTTGTGTAATTCAATGAAAGATCCTGCAAGCTATCGATCGATGTTTACACGAAATTCTTTGGATGTCTTCGTAGCTAAAAATGAGAGTGACTGAATCTCCCCTTTCACTGTTACCTCTGGATCGTGGATCCTTTATATTTATAGCATATGTGAATGTGGAAAATAAAATGAAGGAAGTACATAAAATTCTGACGATATCTTCAGGCTCGTCGGTATTTAATTGAATCATTCATAAAGGAAATAACGTTTCTCTTTAATGCGCATACCTCAATTAACATCAGTTAGCATGTTTGATGATATGTATGGATACAATTTCATTTCAATAATGTAACGAAGCAAGATCTATCAGTTAATCCAATTTAATTGCGATTTAGACACGTGTTTACTTATACTGAAAGAATCGTTGCTTCATTTTGCAATTGAAAATCTCGTGTTTATCCAACGAAAAACAGGCTAAATCAGTTTCTTAGCTAGGCTATATTAGTTTCTAGCCGTCAGTCGATTTTCTTCACCCAATTAACAAGATTGCCCATCCCTGTTTACAAAACTTTCTGATTAATTTAGCAATTCTTTTTCCTGAAATATTGAAATTTTCGGGTAAGTAAGACGATTTATCCAATGCAAAGTTTGATGGATTTTTGCCTTTTAGTGATGGTGGGCGATAATAAGAAGGAACAAGATGGCGAATTGAAATTCTTATGTTTCTCCAACGAAAAGTAGGCTAAATTAGTTTCTTATTTTCAATTAATGAGTTTGTTCGTTCATTTCTTACTGAGTTAGCAATTTTTTCCCATGAAATGTTGGAATTTTCGGTTGGGCAGGATGATTTCTCCAATGCAAAGTTTGATGAATTTTTGTCTTTTGGTAGTGGTGGACGATGATAAGGGGGGTCAAGATCTGGGCCAAGGTTACCCTGTTCCGACGAGGAAAGTCCCGTGGAAGGGGAGGAAAAAGAATGCAAATGCAGGTCGGGACGGTTTCTCTTTGCGCGGAAACTGAATCCGCCTTTCGATCTCGTTTTAATGGTAGATCGTTCGGAGAAATAAATAATAACGAGGCTCGGCGTAGTTAAATAATTGTTCTAAATAAAATCGTCGTAATGGCTGGCTATTGTGGATTTCTAGATACTTCTAAATATTCCATCTCGATATTCAATATTTTACACTAATTTATTTATCCATGGTAGACGAACTAAATCTTTTAAAATTAAAATTTAAAAGTTTTATTAACTTTTGGAATTATAATTTAAAAGTTTCGAAGTGAACATGAGAAAGTAAATCTGTTATGGTTTAATTCTCTGGAAGACAATTGTTATTTCGCTACAGGATACCGTATGGTGAGTAAATTTTCAGGTATCTAATGTCTAATTAATAAAGTATTATAAAACATGGAGTCAGATATGGAATAATAAAATGTTCCACTTTACAGTTTGAGGAACAAATCAGGCAACAGAAAGCTTTGAAATCAATTCGAAATAGTTTGTGTGTAAATTGCTGTCAAAAAAGGAATATTTTTTATACTCCTAAATTTGTGTACAATTTTAGAGTATCTATAACAGTAATTGCAATTAAATTCAATTGATATGGCATCTGTGTATTTTCTAATTGTAAGTAACTGCATAATTAATTCCTCGACAATTCCAAGGTTTATCAGTTGTATCAATGAATAATCCACTACTAGTGTACACGCCCGAAGAAGTAAAAAATCTCAGAAAATAAAAGAAAGATACTTTCACTTTAAAAGTAATAAAAAAAAAACTTTCACTTTAAACTGTATTGCGACACACGATTAAAAAAAGATAATGGATTACTGATTGCTGGCCTGCGGATGTTATTGAAAGTTCACATAATTTCCGGTCAATTCGTAAAAACTATTATCAAACAGTTGTGTATTTTCTTTCTCCAAGCGGTCTGTTCGAATCAAACGGCAAGGAAACGTTCGTATGTCCTACGCGCCTTTCACATTCGCGTCTTGCATAGGCATGTAAATGCACGAACATCCCATGGTTTATTCATCACTATATCTAATTTGAAATACCGAATAATTTGTACAAAATTGACAATTTAAAATTCTTTTGCAAGAATAAGCACCAATTGAGTGTTCTGGTACTAAAATTCGAAAAAATTCCAGAAATGGAGTCCAGTCACTTTGTCATTATTCTGTCACGATAACGATAAAAATTACAGAATCAATGTACATATTACAAATTATTTTGAATGTAGCACATTACTTTTACCAAATCTTTGTGGAATAATAATATTTTTCTCTTTCTTTAATTATCAGATCTGGTCCCATACTTTCGAACGATAGTGTAATCTTATATCTGGACCCCAAAGCCGGAGTGTATTAAGTCCACTTTTTAAACGAAATGACATTTTACATGTGTTCCGTAACAAATTTTTCACTCTCTCCGATAGTGAAAATGATTTCGTTCTCAGCCGTCTAGTTTTTAATATAGGTACATAATAGTCTAAAAATGATATTAAGTTCATATTTTTAAAACAATGTAAAGTCCATCACATAAGGGACTTAATGCAGTGTCCACCATTTTCTACTTATCCAGACCTTTCATAAATCCATTCAACAGTTGGAAAGTAGCGATTGTTCCTCGTAGAATTCATTCAAAATTACAACGATTTTGTACCTTCGATTTTCTCTCCCCTAATGTTTGAAAAGTGTGACTTAGTACACTCTGGCTCCGGGGGTCCAGCTATTCTTTTCCCATTTTCGAACTACAATATGGACGAGGTGCACACTATTATCGTGATCCACACGCGTATGTCACACACTTATGGTTCTCCACTTCCGTAGAAGAAGCGTACGTCCTCGAAATAACACTTTCCCGCCCCTTCTGTTCCGTTCTCCTCGACCATAATTCAGACCCTCCAAACCCCCAATGTCCCACCCCCGCCCCCTATCTTTTGTCAATCAATTATCTTTCTCAATCCTCTCGCGATCGTGTGTATCACGTTTATTTGTCGGGGTACGTACCGGCGATCAGAATGGCGGCTATCACGTAGTACGTCCTCATGGTTTACGAGTCCTCTCGCGTGTGTATACCCGTTGCGAACGTGTCCGTTACTTTTACTCCCCCGGTGTTCGGTTACGGTGTATACGGTGGATCGAAAAACGAAGATTAAAAACAACAAAAAAAAAGAAGGGAAATTAAATCACTGTTTTTTTTCGGCGGGGGGCACCAGGATCCACTGCGCAGAGAGAGAACTCTGTGTTTGCGCCCTGTCGTTCCTCCACCTTTATATAAGTGATACGGTCACGTGTTGTTCCTCTTCCACCTCTTTCACGGAACCTCCTTCTCTTCTCCTCGTCACTTCAAGAAGAGGTACTATGTACATTACTACGTTACACATGCCCCTCTCTTTCTCTCTCTGTTTCTCTGTCTTTCTCTTTTTCGTCCCGTCGCCCGATCTCCCTTTCTTTTTCCTTTATTCTTCTCCACTGAAAATGCCATCCAAAGACGACTTAACAGTAGGTCTGGTAATAACGTGTCCCGTCTCCGTTCGTTCCTCTTCTCCGCGCCTTGTCCCCTCTTTTTCCCTCTCTGTGTCTTTGTTTCCGTTCGCCCTGTCGCCACTGGCTTAAATACTCGAGTAAGTTTTTTTTTTGTATTCTCCACGTCGATATCTTCTGCATCGAGGATGGTCCGGTCTTTTTTTTGGTTTCTCTAATGATTTTTGGTTTTTTTGCTTTCTTTCGATCCTCGACGACGTTTGTTCCTGGACACACACACATGAGAAATTCGCTTTTTGGTTTTGGAGGCGATCAGGACCCTGCTTCTTCTGTTCCTAAGATAGAGACCGGAGTTTCAATAGAATAATGATACTTTGTGGGCGAGTCTAGATCCTTTGGTTAAGAAAAAAATTGGTTAGAAGACTTAATATTTGATATTTGTAAAAATTCAAATCTTTGTGGGCCAGTTTTTAAAAGCAGGAACCAGATAGAAATTTACTTTTCTTGGTCGGATGTTTTGTCAATTTCAAACGAAATTTATGGTTTTGTTCAATTTCATTCATCAATTTTATACGAAACTTATGATTTTGTTAAACTTTATTGAATATACATAAGAAGAATTTAGGGCAGTGTAATAAACGTATTATAAGATTGTTCGAAAGTGTTGCGAGTATAATCTATGTATGTGTTTTGAAGTTTTAGCAGTGTTACAATTCGATCAACATGGCGGTGATTTATATGAAATAGATAGTTGTGATCGTTAAAACTGATCAGTTCGATGGGACTTGCATTCAAATTATTTACCGTTCATATATGTACATTTGATCAAGCAGGTTTTTTTATCGCGTACAAAAGTCTCGAGTTTTTAAAAAGAAGCTGTTTTTATATAATAAGAGGCGCAAAGCAGGCAGATTTCGTTAATTTTTGTGGCAAATTTTGAAATTAAAATTTAATACAAAAAGAAGTTAATATTTCTTTGGTGGAAGTGTTAATAATATGTATTAAAATAAATTGGTTTATTATTTTATATTTATATAATGTCAGAATATGTAAGAAAATGTTAAAGAAGTTTAGAATTTCATAATTTGTTTGTCTTGGTAGTATTTTCGAAACTTGTACAAATGCAAGGAATATTTAATTCATGGCCAATAAAAAATGGTAGAATAGTAGATTTATTTTCAATTATACAATTCTTAATTACATTTTTAAATGTTAAATGTATTTTTTGTATTAAATATGACTATAAATAATGTTAATATTTTATAAAAAGAAATTTTACCGTGATGGAACTCCTAATGTTTTTTCGTTTTTGGTGATCCTTTTACGAGTGTATTGACTTCCTTTCGATTTCGAAAAAATCCTGTTCTATGACGTAAGAAGTGTTCGCAAAAAATAAATTATGCTGCATTAATAAAAGATCAGCTTCCTACATAATCTTACAAGAAAGTGGAATTGATTTCCAGAATTGCAGCACAATAAAATATCAATATGAGACAATCTAATGAATCAGATTTTCGAAATTTCTTTTCGTTGAATTACTGTCTCCGCGTATAGTATATGCAAGAATATAAATTTTTTGTTAACGTATTCTGCAAACATTTTCCATTACTATGTACAAATTATACAGAAGAGCAATCACTTGATGTTTTAAACGAATTTAGAATCTTTCTGAAGACAATTATTTAAAAATACTCCTTAATTTCAAGTTATTTATTTAAATTTTACAATTTATTTAGAAGTACGATAATTCAATTGGTGAATTGTTTAAAATGATGTTTTGCACTATCAGTTGTAGATTAAATAAAAGTAAATATTATATGTTTAAGAAACTTAATTATTTGATTTGATCAGAACTGATTTTTAGATAACTCTATGTAATGTTAGTAGACAACTTAAATGATTTCATAATCATAATAATGATCCATTATTTATGATATATGAGGCATTGATTTTTAAAATGGTGTAAATACACTCTCTCTTGCTTGTTTATTTGTAGTTTATTCGTATTTATTTGTAATTGTAGCGATCGTATTATCGTTGTTATTGATATTAGACTACACTAGTTTAAAAATAAACAGTTCATATATATTATTCATCTTACATCATAAATAATTGATTATGGTAATGTAAAATCAGGTTACTTATCATAAGTCCTTTTTTATTTGAAATAATTGACTTTTTCAATTATTATTAATTATTTGGTTCCTAGTACATTGAAAAGTTTGGAAGCGGTTAACTAAAATCTTAAGAAGTCAAGTTACAGATTTCTCATTGCAATTAAAGGTAAAGATAAACGACTTAAAAAATCAAGTTACAGATTTGCTTGCAACGAAAAATCTTTAACTTGACTTTTTAAGATTTCGTTTAACCGCTTCGAAACTTTTGGACGGTAGTGTCTATTACATTGAAGATTTTTATTCGACTGTAAAATCGTTTCGAGCAGTTAATCAGAGTGATCTGTCCTACGCGGCTCGTGTGGCCATCGAAATTCGTCGAATCTGTGCAGGTGCGACTGGTTTCGTACACAGCCGGCGTACCTGACCGGCATGGTCGCACGATTTGCAGAATATTGACCGATCGCGACGCGATTAAAATAATAATCGCTAAAGACCGGCCCGAGACTACGCGACATAAAATAACGGGTTAGGTCTGGAAGGGGACGAAGGTCGTGCACGATCAATGTGACTCACCGTGACACCCAGGTCCGATACAACACCACCCTGTTCAACATTCCGACAGAGGTTAGGTTCTCCGACAACCGCTGTTCGCCCCGGCTGTTACTTTAGTTTCGGTTCGCAATCGGCCAGAAATAGATCCCGCGAGCAGGATCCGCCAGGATATCTCGAATCCAGATATACCCAACGCGGAAAATTATTCGAAACTCGATATGTTCTTAAGGCCCGTTTACACGATCAAATAATTTCCGCAAACTAGTGATGGGCACCATCGACTAAAACTATCGACTTAGTCGATAGTAACCAACGACTACTTTCAGTCGACTAATTTTTTCAATCGTCGACTACTTTAGTCCCTTAAAGCGATTACTTTCAGGCGACTAATATTAGTCGCTTGAAGCGACTACTATAGTCGATTAAATTTAGTCGCTTCAAGCGACTCGCTCGAACTTCCGAGCTATTGATCGCTATTGACTGGATCTTGATTATTTTCTTCGCGATGCAAACCAATTGCAATTTTTTCATATATTTTTTTATGCATTACCAAGAACTGTGAAAATTATTGCTTATAACCTAATTGATTTTCATAAAAAATTTAGAGCAGTTAGTTTTTAAAGTGCCAATATTAAATAGCTTACAAAAAGTCGAATATTAGTAATTGTTTAAAAAAACTTGTTTACCAGTTATATTTTTGAAATTTTATCTATGAACTAATACATTTCTAAAAGGTAAATACACCAATGCTGCTGAAAAGTTGACGACATAATCTATACATAACCTATAAAGCAAAATTTCAGTCGACTAAAAACTATCGACTAAATAGTCGATAGTATGTTGCGACTAAATAGTCATTAGTCGATAGTTTAATTTAGTCGATGGTGCCCATCACTACCGCAAACTGAATTGCGCGTGCAAACGAGAATGGTCATTTGGACGCTTCGGCTCAAATCTTTTTCTGCCGTTCATCAATTCCAGTGGCGTTTGATAGAGTGTCACTTACTGAATAAAAAAATACATTGCGACAAATCTGTAAAATTTGGGGATTTACATTTTTATTCTCCCAAATGTGAATTTTTATAACGTTTTAATGCTTCAACTTATTGATATCAAACATTTTTTAGTATTATTACCTTGACATGGCCTCTTTTAGGTCACAATGATTTTTAGTCCTTTACGCCTTGTGGTCGGGATACATTTTTAAGAACTTTTCCCAGATAGCACATGGCGTCTTGAAGACGGCTTAAAGACGCCTTAGACCTAAAATAGCCATAAAATACGCGTCTTTAAAGCCTTATGTGCTATCTGGGTTAAGATATATCTTATTGAATTAAACTTAATTAAATGTTGCAAAAATGATTTTTGCAACACCCCTGTATTAAAGCATTATAAAATAGCTAGCTAAGCATTTCCAACTCTATGTATTTTGTGCCAAATATGCAAAACATTGCTTTCTAAAAGTTGTTAAAAATGTACCCCCACTATAAGGCGTGGAAAGCTAAGAATTACTGTCATCCAAAAAAGACCATGTCAAAGCAACAATATTAAAAAAAATTGAGATCAATAAGTTGAAACATTAAGAAGTCATACAAATTCACATTTGGGAAAATAGAAAGGTCAATATCTCGAAGCCCTCAAATTTTACAGGTTTGTCGCAATATACTTCTTTATTTAGTAAGTGAGGATTTACCAAATGCCACCGGAGCCGTTTCTGAATGCTAAAAAAAAATTGGGGCGAAAATTAATTGAATTGTATTCTATTCGAGGCCTGTTGACACGATCAAATAATTTCTGTAAACTGACTTGTGTCTTATACGTTCAGTCCACCTTGCACAGTTATTTAAATTTTCTTCATTGCCATCACATTGTATAGCTAGCACAGACTTCTATATTCTATACTAAATTCCATTCCACTTAAGAATAACCCCGTTTCGCGCATAGAACGGGTTCTAAGACCGTTCATTGGTAGAAGATCGGCAGAGATAGCGAGCTACAAGCAATTGCATGCGTCCGATTCGGTTGGCAGTAGTGGGGGCTGCGCAGATCGGTCTAAAACTCGTCCGAGCGTGAGCTTATTCATACATGGAACGGAGTTTAGACTGTTAACTTCCTTGTGCATACAAAATATAAAATGGCCTCAAAAAGCACATATATACTGAAGTCTCATTCTGCACGTGCGCAGAAGCAACGTGATAGATATAGTTAATACATTCCTCACAATGCAGCTATTCTAACCTATAATTCTTTGTTTGCAGCTGTGCTTTCGCACTTGATGAATGCACATCTAAATGGCATTCTCTCTTCTAACCAGAGGGTCAAGTGAGAAGGATTAGAATTATAGGTTAGAATAATATTATGATGAGGGTCAAGTGAGAAAGATTAGAATTATAGGTTAGAATAATATTATGATGAGGGTCAAGTGAGAAAGATTAGAATTATAGGTAGAATAATATTATCATTGTTTCTGCGAATGTGCAGACCCAGATAGCACATGATGTCCAATGACGCCTTATAGATGGCTTAAAGACGCCTTAGACATTTTATATAAACGAAATTTGGGGAGCTAGCTGTCTAGTATAGAATATACCCCGATGGTACATGGCGCATTAAAGACGCCCATTTTACGGCTATTTTAGGTCTAAGTCATCTTTAAGCCGTCTTCAAGGCGTCATTGGGCGTCATGTGTTATTTGGGTAGAAGTCTGTGGTGGCTAGTGGTTTTTGATTAAAAGCAGTGTATTGTATATTGCCATAAAATGGAAAATATTGATGAAAATGAAAAAAAAAAATGGATAAATTTAATATTTGCTTGCGCACATGTGAAAGCAAAAGTCACTTTGAGAAAATTATTTCAACTTGTATGCTTCCGTTTAGGCGCAAAGATTTGCTTGCGCACATGTGAACGCACAAGTCAATTAGCGTAAATTATTTGAATGTGTAATCGGGCATTTACGGGGGATGTTCGTGTCAAAAACCGAAATTCAATCGTTATGTTAGGTAGACATTTTTATATTTCAACTTAATCTCCATTCACGGTACAGCATTTTTCTCATCTACGTACAGATACGTTAATACCGGTTAATAGATGGATTTGTCTTGATGCCTGAATCACTTTAACACATACGCTTAAGGCCATCTGTTGACTGAAAACGGAGACCTTACGACAGTGTGGGTGATCGTGGATAATTTTTTCAATACTTCCAATATTTATGGACGTTTGTTTCGCTGTTTCAGGAACAGTTACTTACCTATCACTCAGGATAGAGTTCTATACGCGTTGAATATTGACATTATTTGCTACTCTGGCATTTGAGCCTCCTCTTCTAGCGTTGTCACGAACCGATTCACGGCTTTCTTCAAATCGTGCACAGTATTCTTACACCTGATTCTTCTTCAACGTTTGTTCTCCATGCTATGCTGTTAGTCTTCGCGAAATTTCAGCAGACTTAACATCTTCGTTCACAAATAAAGAAATAATGATACGTTGCGCACTAGCCACGCTGGGTTTACTATCCGCCATTTTGAATAACGACCAACTGGGTTGCCACGACAGAAAACAATGTTGCCAGAACGCTATGTAAATATGTATCATGAGTAATACCACGTGTTTGTTGTAGAGATACAAACAGTAAGCTTTTATCGAAGCAAATTATGGTTTTGAGTAAACACAAACAAAATATTGTAGATATTTATGGAAATTTAACATTTAGGAGATACAGCATAACTTCGTTTAACTCTTTTGTACTGATTAGGTCAATTTGTCCCAGACGCAAATCTAAATTTTTAGTTTTATTCTGTGTTGAATGAATCCTTAAATTATTTTAGTAACGATAGTTTGTGTCAAGTGCAATCTGTGGCTAATACATTGTTTCCCATAATTCGACGTCAAATTGCCTGGAATTTAATACGCCCCCAATTAATGTAACAATGTACTTGAGTAGTATACTAGGGTTAAAGAACTTTTTGTACCATGAGAATGGTGGAACTAACTGATAAAAGCTACTAACTAAATACGAATGTAGTACTGTAGTAAGTAGTTTTACTTCAACAAACCTGTGTGAAACATTATCAAACCTTCAACATTATTGTTTCTTAATACGAAACTCTGAATATTAGGTGTACCAGTAAGTACATAATCCACTATGTTTGCAATAAGGTTCTGATCAAATTTAAATTCACAATACTTGAGAAATGTTTTGTTCAGTCAAAATCGCGTGGGATTATGAAAAGAATCAACAAATGTTATTAACGTAGCGTGAGTATTTGAGTTCCTTTGAAACAGCTACACAGAATTTACCAAAAAATAATGAATAACATCTAACATTAATAAAGTTCACGTGTTACTCTGCATGGAATATTGCAACATGGACTACAATTACTGCAAACATTGATCTTTAAGGTTTAATTAATACAGGCGTTAAAATCAGAAATTTATTTACCGTATTAAAGGTTCTTTCGAGTTCTAAATAAAATAATAATCCTATTAAATTTGTTAGTATAACACATTAATATACTATAACATATAATGATTACACATTACACTGATTACGAAAAAATTCAAACTTCAACGAAATTTTTATCAATATTTGAAGATTCTGTTAGCATACATATAGAGCAGGATGGTTTGTTTCTGTAATATCTTTTTGGGTTCAACCGTAGAAAGTCGATTATATCAGGCGTAGACTGGTCCCCCGTGTATCACGTATGTGTTAACAGTGCCCGCCTATAGATGCTGTCCAATTAACATACATTGAATTAAATGCCTCGTATATCCAATTGATTTGAAACAATAAAGGTACTCCGCCGATTTTGGTGAATCTGTTCGAACGATTTCGGTAGTCGTTTTATGGCATCGTTGATCGATTGACATTTACTTCCTTACATCATCCATTCGCATTTCTGGCACTTGTCGTGTTTCTTGTACAAGAAAGTTCCAAGGATTTTGCAATTGTTTCGTCACATTTCTCTTACATCTTGCGGTGAGGTCTGGTTCTGTCGAGGCGAGAGCGTTCCTTCAACGAAATCAATCGTTTCGCTCAAAAACGATTCTAGGCGTCCGGATAAACGCTTTCCACTGGATGCTTGACCAAGAAAACATATACTAATATACATTTCTACCAAACAAAAGTAACTATGATCAGTATTATTTCTTCCTTACTATCAAGTACATGCAACAAAAAAGGACGTTTATGTTGGTACTTTGGCTTTATTTCACTTTATCGT
Source organism: Dufourea novaeangliae (assembly GCF_001272555.1). Lineage (NCBI taxonomy): Eukaryota > Metazoa > Arthropoda > Insecta > Hymenoptera > Halictidae > Dufourea > Dufourea novaeangliae. Next base: position 561,023 of record NW_015373985.1, on the reverse strand, counting down.
GGTGAAATTCGACTTTTTCTCAGAAAAACGTCACGAATTTTCAGTCAATGGTGTTGTAGCAATTATTTCCTAATATTATATTAGATTTTATTTTTCTTCCCTTTTTCTATTTTTTATCAATATACGTCATTCTTCCAGTCAGAATCTGGAATACGCAAGTAGAAGTGGAAAGTACACTGGAAGCGGAATGAAACGCTACTATGTCCAAGGAAAAAAGATACCTATAGGGCACGAATTTCAAACAAATGACGAGTAGGGACATATGTGTTCTAATTTTTCTTTTCTATCAATATATTTTATCTCTTTTTGCCAAAACTTGAAACATTGCAAGTAAACGTGAGAAATATACTGGATGCACAATAAAACGATAATGTTCCTAAAGGAAAATGGTATTGGGGTTTAAGGTTACAACGAATAATGAACGTTTTCGAAATTTTCTTTTCTACCAATATTTTTACCTCTTTTTGTTAAAACCTAAAAAACTGTAACTAAAAACAGAAATGCACTGAAAACAAAATGAAACGGCAATATTCTCTAAGCAAAAAGGGTACTTATGCACGACTTTATGGCAACAATGAATAGGGACGTATTTTAATTTTTCTTTTCCATCCATTCTTTTTCACCTCCTCTCGTTAAAACCTGGAACATTACAAGTAAAAGTGAATTGTACACTGGTACCAGAATAAAACGATAATGTCCCTAAAGGAAAATGTAATCGAGATTTCGGGCTACGACATATAGTGAACGTTTTCGAATTTCTCTTTTCTACCAATATTTTTACTTCTCTTTGTTAATATCTAAAAAACTGTAACTAAAAATGGAAATGCACTGAAAACAAAATAAAACGGAAATATTCCTAAAGCAAAAAGGGTATTTATCAGGCACGACTTTTACCAATATTTTTTCCTCTGTTTGTTAATACCTAAAAAACTGTAACTAAAAATGAAAATGCACTGGAAATAAAATGAAACGGCAACATTCCCAAAGCAAAAAGGGTACTTATTAGGCACGACTTTAAGGCAACGATGAATAAGGACGTATTCTAATTTTTCTTTTTCATCCATTCTTTTTCACCTCTTCTCGTTAAAACCTGAAACATAGCAAGTAAAAGTGGATTGTACACTGGTAGCAGAATAAAACTGTAGAAACCTTTAACGTTTCACAACGTTCCCACTGAAAACATGTGTATCGGGTACGCGTTTAACGACGAATAGGGACGTATTCTAATTCATCGTGTTCCGGGGGAGACGATTTCAATCAGGACGGACAGGCGCATGTTAATGCCGGACGCTTTCGACGGACAACGGAACTTTCTCGCTCGGCTTAATCCAGTTTCTCGAATAAATCGTATCGGTCGGAGCACGGCGTTCGCCGCTTACGTGCACACGTCCCACCACTCCGCGTACCTAACGAGGAGCAAAAAAAGGTGTCGGAGGTTGATCGACCTTGGGCGGAGTAATTCAAAGTAAACGAAGACTAGAAAATGACGGAATTCGATCGAAGTAATCGTTGCACGTTAGACTGGAACGAAATATAGGGACAGAATTTTTATTATTATTCGTGATATGTAGAGGAAGTACAACGTATTTCGAATACTGTTGATAAATTGGAATACAGAAGTATCTCTAAAAAAATTACTAACGTTCACGAATTTGAATCTAAAAATCCAGTTTAGTGAGTATTTATTGTGTTCAAAGATCAGTCCCCACGATTTTTCAGGCATTTCTGATGGTCGGACAAAGAGATGGTTCGAACAAAAGTTAATCAGATTTGTATCAACTACGAATTGCAATATTACGAATCCAAAGAATTTGGATTTTAATGAAAAGTCAAGGTCATCTTGATTTTTTTCAAATGGCGCTGTCTATATTTGACTGTAGCATTGTAGGTTGAGTCGAATTCAATGACCTAGTATACTATGACCTTAAGATGATCTTGAACTGAGAAATCGTGACGTATCTGTCGCCACAGTATTTGCACAATTCCCGATTTCATTGATGATACATAACGTCGACGCATCGCATTTAGATGAAAACCAATGAACGTAAACAAATGAATGCCCTTCTGTAGAGTATTGCCAGCTATTTAACTAACACATGATGATTTCAAATAACATGCAGCGAGTGAAGATAATATACAAGGTGAACCACGAATCGTGATCAGTAGAGTTTACTCTATTATTAGCAGTCCGATCGAAAATATTTTTAACAGGTGTAACAATGGTTTCAAGAGAGCTTTAACATGATTATTCCAGGTCACCTTCAATTTTTTGCAAATACACCTATAATTTTTTTACGCCTATCTGTTAGAAGATTTCAAGAGAAATTCGGTAAATATCATAACATAACATGTGTTACTTTTTTTTAAATTGAATTTTTGAAAGAAAATTGTAGGTGACCCTGAAAAATCATGAAAAAAAAGAGTTGACAAAAAATTTGCTATAATCACGTTAAAGCTATTTTGAAACCATGCTATACCTGATAAAAACATTTTCGATCGGACTGCTAATAACAGAGTAATCTCTACTGATCACGATTCGCGGTTCACCCTGTATTATGTTAACGATTATTTTTAAAATAGTTTATTCGGATAATGCCCAAACCTGGTTGTAAGTGTTGTAACTAGGATCGTGTACTTACATTAAGGTAGACTAAACAATCCCCCAATTAAACCATAACCCAATGAAAACGCACCGCCAAATGAAGCATATAAAAGCAGGCGACGAAAACGTGGGCAATTATTCCATAATTATTCGTTGACCAGTGTTCAAGTAATCATCGTATAAGTATTAATCATAGTGCGGTGTAGTGTTGTTTTGTTGAAAAACCTTAACGATTCACCATCGAGACAAAGTGTATTTTAAATTTTTATTAGAAAATTTAAGTGTATTTCTCTTACCTGTTGTGAAATCTACGTATATTTCATTTTTCTATTAGACAATCTACGTGTATTCCATTTTCCTGTTAGATAATCTCGGAGTGTTTCATTTTTCTATGAGAAAATTTAGAGCTTCGTTTTCGAGACAATCGACTATGAAAATTTTTCTAATACTGATATGTTCCTGCATACAATAAATAGAAATCGTTGATAATAGAACGACACGTTAGCTTATATGTAGTTACGGGCAGCATCTTTTTTTATCACTGATGACGTCTCATTACGGGAAGAAATTCTTTCTATATCCGTGATTAAAGTGTCCTTCTAACCTATAAACCTTCTATAATCGTGTTTAAAGTGTCTGAGTCTGAACTTGATCAATTAATTTTTTAAGATACTGCGAACCACTCAAAACTCATTATGTTTATTGATATTATGATTTTGTTGTGATTTTTCACAATTTACAGTAATTTAGTACAGTAGTTTTCCTACTATGTAACAACAATTTTTTATGAATGGGATTTGAAAGTACAGTAATAAAATCATTTCACAAGGTTTCTTTATTTTCTCATGTATATTGTGATTACATCAGTATATTACATGTTCTTTAAAAAATTATAACTTTCTCCTTATGCTAATTCCTATATTAAAAAGGAAAATATAATTTTTTACTATAAAACTATAAACAATTTTTTTAAATAAATGAATGAAACAAAAACTTAGAATTTCCAAGTACTTGTACCTGAACAATTATTTTGCCAGAAACTAGCTTTTGCAGGCTTAATCCTGAAGATTAAAGGCTTAAAAAAAAACTTATACAATTGTCTTCCATAAGTTTCTATCACTATTAGAAAACAATCGCAAAATTTTGATTTTTTCGTTCATATTACACGGAATATTATTGAAAACAATTTCTCCGTTATACAATTAATAGAGCTTCTATATTTTAAATACAATGAATGCAAGCATGTAAACAGACGTACAACATTTTAAAGAAATCAAATGACGCTTCTTTTTTTTCATATTAACTCCTTTCTTTTCCTTAAACGGTATAATGATAATAAGCTTGAAACTTCTGAAGGGAGAATTAATTGCGTAGTCTTTGCGCAGAAAGGTGATAATGAAGGTCGTGGCTCTATGAATCAGCTAGGGCCATGAAAGCGGATAGAAATCAAAACCTATAATACGCTTATGAACTTGTTAATTAATTCCCGTTCCACCGAGGGAACGGAGTCTCACGTTCGAGCGATGCAATCACGAGATAGAAATAACATTTTTCTAGCTCATCGACGATGAAGGGATCGCGTGTTTATGCATCACTAAGGTGAACACGGTAGATTAACGTTTAACGTATATTTTTGTCAAATTACCCCAGTTTCCGGTATAACTTTCATCGTATTTTTCTTCTTTACGTTACAATAATGACACGATTTGTCATATTCAACATTCATCTCCTTTGCGTTCTGTTTCAAGATTGTTTGCTATTCCTTATAAATTTCATTTTATTCACATTTTGGCTTTTCTAAGTTTTATTGGGTTGGTTATCATTAGACTGCTGATTTTATGCAATTATGATTGTTTACAACTCGGTGCAATTAAATTTTTAATAAAGTTTAGCGAGGTTATTATTTTCTGTCGAATCTTATACAAATCTTAATAAGGCAAACAAATTTCTACTTGCTTCCAATTTTTATAAATTGATCTACAAGAGTTATTGTATATTTGCATAAACATTTGCGGTTTAGGTACCATCTTCCAATATAATAAATGCATGTATAATACGCGTTCAACAACGGATATATTGCATATCTATTTATCACCATTAGACTGTGGATTTTTATGCAAAATAACATTTTGTAAAGTAAGTCATAAAGACAAGAGTAAAAGTAGGAATTTCTTTCTTCTCTTAAACATCTTATTACGTTGCCTCTGATGATAATATTTGCTTTTATTGTATTTCACAAAGCCCCAAAGGCTATAAATGCATAAAATTCGCAGTTTAATCAGTATATTTAAATAAGGGGAATGTGTTTCTTCAAATATGTTTACAGGTAAATTTCAAAACAATTCTGAAAATAATTGCAGGATAATAAGAAATTCAGATAATCAGTGACTGGACAATCTATGTTCTATCGTATTTTAACTTTTTATTAGGAAATCTAGGAATATTTCAGTTTTTTGTTTGGAAATGTAGGTGTTTTGACAATTTTGTATCAGAAAATCTAAGTGTATTTCTTTTTCCTATTGGGAAATCTCGGAGTGTCTCCTTCTCTATTAGAAAATCTGTTACGAAATATATTAGACTGCTATAGGAAGCTCGCAGTTGTCACGAAAAGAGTAAGCTATTACATAGAGACTAATTACAGATATACAGGGTGTTTCGTAATATATACACAATTTCAAGTATAAATCACGTCTCCAGGAATAGAGAGAAAAACTTATACAATTGTCTTCCATAATTTTGTCTATAAGTTATAGCAATTTTAAAATTGAAACATCAATAATATAAATGTTTAATAATTAACAATCAGAACTTACGATGATTTACTGTACAACTAATTTTATATAAAACTTACCTAATGTATGATGTATGTACAATTTTATTCTATGATTTTCTGCCATTTTTTGGGTAACTTAAGTATTCCTTCACTATAAATATAGTTTTTATTAAAAAATTCAGATACGTGTAGGTTTATTTCTTCGGTGTTCTTGAACGATTTTCCATTCAGAAAATTTTACAATCTACGAAATGAATGAAAATCAGATGGAACAAGGTCTGATGAATATGGTACGTGGAGTAAAACATCTCAACTAAGTTGCAATATTGTATGTTGTGTCATTAAACTCCTTTCCTACATAGAAGTGATGGCCGTTTTTTTGATTGCTGATTTTAAGTGATTCAGTTGTAAACAGTATTTTTTGATTAATCGTCTGATTATTTGGTATAAGTTCATAATAGAGTAAAGGAAGTGCAGCATATTTAGAATACCAGTTTGTTTAAGATAAACAAAAAATTGTGGTAAAGGATGGGAATAAATGAAACTGCATAATGTCATAGGGAAACTAATAAATTTTTATATTTCAAACTCTCAGTAATAATGAAAAACAAAAGGTTACTAAAACTTTGGTCTAATGTTATACTTTATGTGAAAATAGGGGCGGGTTAGGTCATCATTTTGCTGATTTTGAAATGGCTTCAAAAATACAAACCTCAGAAATGGCAACTTTCATCGATTTTCATGTAAACGACCATTACAGAAGAATGTTTATCTCCGTAACTATTAAAGACACGAACTTGATTCTTTTTTCATTTTGATCGTAAAGGATCGTTCTTTGAAACTAATTTCTTGTTTTACACGGAAAGTTATTTTTGCAATGCAAAAATATTAAAAATATTCTTGTTATGGAAATTGGACCCCTAGGTTACAAATTGAAAAATTTGAAAAGAATATGTCCATATTCTCCGATATTTTCACTCTAAAATCCATTTATTTAATTCGCAAATACTCTAAAATTGTCACAACAGCACGACAAATGTCGCGGTCAATCCAAGTAACAGTTTCAGATAACATTTCTCGAAATTGTGTACCGCCATCAATGAATTTATTACAACAATGTAACGGTAGAGAAAGAAAGACGATTCTAAAATTACGAAACAAAGATTCCACAAACGTATTTCTTTATTTTCTCTAATTCAAGTTCATTTTAGTCGAAGGAAATGGTTACGTTGTTCAATGAAAAAGAAAAAATAATTATCAGGATGGCATACACGCCCATCTTGGTGGCACAATCAGAACGCGCACGTCGACGACAGTCGAATACGCGGCTCGATGATGAAAGAGGAAGTATTGCACCGGATGGCTAATGCACAAACACCTTCCGGATAACGGTACGACTGAACCGCGTGCGCGCGCGCGCACGAGACGGCGGTAGTCTGTGCGTTACGTGCTGCAACGTGCCCAAGGATGCAGATGCCGCGCCTCTTGGCGATTAATATTCGGCTCGTCGATCTCCTTATGTCGATTGATTCGAGCAGGACAACTGGTCGTCCTCCTCCTTGGGACCTCTTCTCTCACCTTGCCCCGAATTCCTTCATCCGACTTGCCTTTCCATATTCATGGCTTGTGTTTTCAGGCGTGGCCTGTTCCTACGATGTTATTACAATTTCCCTTGTCTCGACGTCAATTGGCGTAATCCATTTCCACGGGAAAAAATCGTTCATTAAACGCTTGGTTGAGTGCACGGGATCTATCAGAAAAGTAACGAGATTGAAAGCGTAGAAATTTCGATTGCCGAGTCATCTGCAAGACAACATTTCCCCTTCAAGATTGTTCCCATATCCCATTCAAGATAGTTTTCTTGGAAAGCCACAGACCGCTTGAGACGTGCACCTACTTCTTGAAACGGTGCTGAAAGTTTTCATCTGGAACTGCCTTTGGTTAGTCTGTCAGAACCTACTGGATGTTGTCCACAGTTCCAAGATGGCGACCTCGAAATTGGTTTTTTTGTTTTTGGAAAAAGGAAATAGTGACACGGACTCAGACCAGGGGAGTAAGAAGCTATTAAATGTTGTCCACAGTTCCACGATAAAATCCTTTGAGATAATTTCATATTTCTAGGAACAGGACGAAGTCACATGGACTCAGGCTATTGGAATAAGGGGGCTGTGGAACCACACGAAGATTCTTCTCGACAAAAATCTCGGACGCTTAGATAAGGAGTCTATGGAGTCGTAGGAAATTTCATTCACAGGAACCACACAAACACAAAAATCTTGTTCACGTTCTTGACAATGATCTCGCACACAGTGCAGTGTAACAATGGACGTTGCGAGGATGCTATATCCAAGAAAAGAGTCTTGTCACGATGCTACATGCAAGAAAACTCTCTGCAAACGAATTTTTGGCCAAAAAGGGTATTTCTGTGGTAACACTGTCTTCCTGTTCTGAAAAATAAAAAACTATCTCAAAGGTTGTCATCTTGGAACTGTGGACGACATCCAATAGGCTGTGGCAGGCTAACTGAAACCAATTCCAGGTGAAGACTTCTAGCACTGTTTCCAGAAGCGGGAACGATTTAACTTCAATTGGGGACAAAGTTGATTTGTAAATAATTTGACAATACAAATTTCTACGCTATCAGTTCTGTTACTTTTCTGATAGATCTCGTATATCTGCGTGCACGCTGCTGGTGTCGCTCACTCGAAAAGGTCTTTTACCTAGGAAAGCTGGAGACATGAATGCCGGGCCAGAGGATGGATAGAGAGAAAATAGCCGCAACGTACAGTTTGTATGATTAACTGTAGAGTTTGTATTCGTCGCGGGTTTTTCGTGGTTTCTACGCCAAGGAATATAAAGACGGAATAGTTCCAGTGATTTTCTACGTGAGTAAAGATCGCTGGAAGAAATATTCTACTTTTTGAGATGAAAATTTAAGGCCAGATTTGTTGGACCATTTTTGCCAGATATTTACAGATTCACGGTTCCCAAAGTGCCTATTTTGACTTTCGTATACAACTTGGCAGTCAATTTCCCTAAATTGTATTCCCTAATATTAGAAAAATGGTTGTAATCTATATAGGGTAGTATCTAATATAGTAAGTTACTGTGCCCTTACATTATCTTTATGTACAGTAAATTACATAATCATTAAATTGAATTTATTAAAATTTGTTATTGAAATATAATTATCAATTAACAAAATTGACTGAAAGTGTAAATTATTAACACTTATAGAATAGTAATAATAATTACTGAAATTATGTGGTGACGATTCGTCACAAATCTTACTGAAAAGCTTATGGGACATCGTGTAAATGAAGCTACAAAATACAAAGAATAATACATCCCAAAACCAAAAAAATATACTATCGCTCCGTAAAACGTAAAACTCGTTTAGATAACGGAAAAGTCTATAATACAATCGATTTGATGAAAATATTTTGTTCATTTATAATAATCCAGTAGTTGAAACAAAATTTTGTTTCGTTTTTATTACCGTGTGCAGTAACTGGACACATTTTCCCATTATGCATCGATTACTGAACCCTCTAATGACAAGTTAAATCTGAACTCTTAACCTTACTTTTATAGAAACTATCTAACAATAAGATTGGTACCTATGCATTAGTTTGTCTTGTTTATTAGTCACGTTTTGAAGCAATTGGTAACCAACAAATCTTTGTAGTAAGGTCGTTACACTTGCCCCGACCATGTCGTGAACCGAGTTACCATTGCAAATAGTCTACGACATTTTTAGCAGACAAAGGCTAACAGAAGCCGCCTGTTTTTTTAAAGTTACCGTTACACGTGTGGGTCTTTTGTATGCAAGGTGATACCAGTTCGCGTCACCGGAACCTACGAAGGTGTATCAAAGCTCGATTCAGAGAATTATGTACGCGGCGCAACGTAATTATATTCGTAATCGACGTAACCGTGTGGGTACATGCACAGTGTTTGATTTATGGTCAGTGACACCGTGCTGCCGATAAATCATACCTCTAAACGCTTTAGAAACTTACGAAAGATTACGTATGATTTAAAGTCGTGATTCCATCCTTTATCGTGGCCGACGATCTCGTTACGGGCACGAGTTTAGCGAGTTCAATGTACGTGGAACATTACCACTCGACATTCCTCGCGAGTCTTCAATTTGTTTCTGTTCGTAAATAGGGTAAAAGACCCAATTACTGACACTATAAGAAATGACACTGACATTATTGCGTAATTTTTGTATTAACTGACCAAAAACACAAGTTTGAATTTGTATTTATTATTATTTGATATGATTAATCGAAGGAAAAATTTATTGTAACTTTATAAATCTCTATTTCGGTTTATAAATTCATTACCCAGATAGCGCCGCGCCCAGCCGCGTGATTGTTACCAATATAATTGGTTATTACTCCAAAGTCGCAAGGATGCGCAAGTTCAGCTCTTACAGTTACATTCCTTATATTATAGGCTATCGAATACTATAAGTTTCAAGGATTCACCTCGATTCCGAAAAATGTAACATGCGATTAAGTACAATAGTCACATAATTTCTTATATTTCTGTTATCTACAACTATTTATATACTTTAATAGCATAAAATGAATGCATCACTTCATTCTATAAGTAAATAAAAAATTGTTCAATATCTGAAGTGTGAATTTATACAAAACTATTGACTTCTTAGGATCCGCGCGCTCAATAGCTTTCTCTCTCATACAATCGCTACCTCTGTTAACTTTTTTAAAATTTTATGCTGTAATCAACTTAAAATATTACAAACAAATCAGACAGCACTGTTAAACAAATTATAAAATTATTTTATCGACCTTTCCTCCCCCCTACTGGGCTTAACTTTAGTATAACAACATTTTTGAGCTCAAAATCAGATTCTGCGACCCCAAAAACCCCCGAATGACTATTTTTGTAACGATAAACGGTGAAATGTAGACGTAAGGATTTTTCATCGCGTTTTCTGCGATTCGTACCACTGTACGACGCCTTGAAGACGCTCATTTCACGGCTCTTTTACGTCTGAGGCGCCTTTAAGCCGTCTTCAAGTCGTCAAAAAATACATCTCGAAAGCTACTACTGTGACCCGTAAAACGAGTTCGATCGAGTTATTGCCACCTAACCAAATACTGTCACCTCATATACCTACATACTGTCATTCTTTTAGATTAGGTTGCATGTGACTGCAGACTATATTGGTGACACTAATAGCGTAATGCTTTGCTTTCGTAAGCAATGACAGTAGTTAAAAAATTATTGAAACGCTTGTATCAATCACTGTCACCCAAATATTTAACTAACAAAACTTACCGGATATATTATCTAAAACATTATATTTTATTATGTTACTAGCTCAAATATTACTATTATAGTCTTTTCTTTAGTGCCTTCTTCTCTATTATCAATAATCTACTATCTTCTACCACCTAGTAAGAAAGTCGTCGTTTTGACTCGTTTGAATCGTTGAAATTTTGAATCGTTGTACAAAAATTAATGGAAAAATGAAATTAACTCGTAACGCTGACTCTCCAATGAGATTTAGCACATAGATAGACCTCGGAATTCTGAAGCCAATGATCTTTGTTTCAGTCGCATATGGCCCTTAGTTCATGAAATATTTAATGTTCAGTGCCCAGGAGTCTTCAAACACTCATTGATGATTTACTGTACTCGACTATTTCTATTTCGTATTTCAGGGTATATGAACAAATACAGTAAGTAACGAAAATATTGAAACAACAAATTTCCAAATTTACATCATAATAATCAGTTTTGTAATAATTTGTCTACGTTTTATTATATGTATAGAATTTCTTTTCTCAAATTTCTACATATTCAATGCAAATCCGCTATCATAAGTACAATTCTGTACAGTTTAACATAATATTTGAAGAATTTTTGTTGCATATATATATATACAAAAAAAATTGTTAAACTATAGTGAATCTTGTAAGACCTTATCATTTGAATGCAATCCTCGCTCACTGTAGTACAATAAAATTTTCACAAACGTCTTTCCACATCTTCTTATGGGTAATTCTAGGATCTCTCACTCGGTTTTACTATCTGAGGTACTGTACTGTAGGAAGATTGATGTAAATGCGTGCGCTGTAGGAGCAGAAGCGGGTGATTTCGATGCTCGAAAAGCTCGTTGCATCGCAAGCACGTGCAACACGTGCGGCGACGCGCATCCGTTTGCGACCGGCACGCGACGTTGCGGTCCGGTAGACTTGAGTCACCATCGTCGCCGCCGTTACTAGTGATGGGACCAAGTTCGTCGCAAGTAGCATCGAGACTTGACGGATATCTTAAAATATCATGTAAATACATACAGGTTGTAACATAAATGTTGGAGGACCCGGAAATGGGTGACTCGTGAGGTAATTTGGAACAAGTTTTTCCTTAGAAAAAATGTTATTCGGGGCTTTGTTAACGAGATATTAACAAAAAACTCCCGGCAATCAGAGCGCGAGTCTGCCCGTCGAGTTTCCGCGGTAACGTCGGCTACCAATCGCTGCGCGTAGCCAACATTACCGCGGGAACTCGGCCGGCAGACTCGCGCTCTGATTGGTCGGGGTTTTTTTTGTTAATATCTCGTTAACAAAATCTCGTATAACATTTTTGCTAAGGAAAAACTTGTTTCAAATCACCTCACGAGTCTCCCATTTCCGGATTCTCCAATATTTATGCTACGCCCTGTATATCGAAAAACGTAATTGGGTTATTCCATGCGTAATTGGACACTTCTTGGAGTAACATTTCGGATTTGGTTGACACTTCGATATGTGTAGTCATTAATGATATATAAATGTATATCGGAAGGTTTTTGAAAATTTTAAAAATTGTTGATCCTACAGCTGTTTGAAATATAGTGTCAATGTTTTTTTCAATAAATCATAACTGTTGAAATAAGAAACTGATCAGAATGAGTTTTGTGGGTGCTTATAGTGGAGACAGAAGTCGATTCGGCCGGTCGAGTCGATGTGCTTAGACGTAGCGTTAACTTCGATTAATTTTCATTTGATCAATTTTGAAATGTTCATATTTTTGAAAATTATCTATAAAGAGGACAAATAGGATTGTATCCTGATTTTTTTCAAATTTCTCATTTGGGTCCTACTATTATAAAATTGCATTTCTTTAAAACAATTGCAAAATAAATGGTTAAGAAATATTTTATTTAATTTAAATAATTTTGAGTAGGTACTCTTATGTCTCCATTATGAGCACCCACAGAGCTCATTTTGATCAGTTTGTTCATTCAACGATTATGGTTTATTGAAAAAACGTTGACACTACATTTCAAACATCTACAAAATTAACAATTTTTAAAATTTCATCAATAAAGATTACAACATATCCAAGTGTCAACAAAATCCGAAGTGTTACTTCAAAAAGTGTTGGATTTCGTAAGGAATGACCCATTTCCAAGTTCTCAAAAATGTCTTTACTGTTAGTTGCACTAACAACGGAACTTTGGTAACTCGAAAATTACGATTTCTTTAAAGCTTTGTATGTCTGTAGGGGATCTTATTTGAAGTATCACAATTTTTTGTTACTTTTTGGTTCTTCACGGTGAAGATATCCCTTAATAGTTAATGTGAATTTTCGTATTTCCTTGAGTATCTTAAAAACTATAGTAGATATGGAAAAATATTGACACAACAATTTAATGGCTGTTTATGCTGTGTGAAACTATACCATAAAGTTCTTAAAAATGTGTTTATTTATTTATTCATACAATAAATTTTTAACAATTTAATTTCACAGTTTTACAGAGCATAAATAGCTACTAAATTTTGATTGCAACTATTTTTCCATATCAACCGTAGTTTTTACGATATACGAAACAATATGAAAAGACACTGTGGCGGCACTACCTTCCTTCCTACATTAGTCGTATATCCCCGCGACTAAGGCAGGGTCTGCTAGGTAGCCTTACTGACGAGTCCACTAGCAGGCCCAGGACGAAACGCTCCCTCTCCTTTCCATTTCACATTTCCAAGTCAACAGTTTACCGCCAAATTGGTGACCCCGAGAAGAGCATACGCAGCAGACGAAGGAGACCGACCGATAACGAGGAGCAGCCTGCAACGCAAGAGACGCGCCTACCAGAAAGATGGACGGACATCACTTTACAAGTGCCGAGACTACGTAATCCCTCTCCTAGGATGGCCATCAGCAACGCACGGAGGAGCACGCGGCGCCACAATTTTCACCCTCCTAATGGCCACTCTAGGACAGCAGCATATACGACTCGATAAATTTCCAAGGCGACGCGCCTGGCCACGACAATCCTGCATCCTCGGCACGAGCAACGTGCTCGCCATTCAGGGTTTCCTGCAGCTGGACGACAGCGACAGCGCCTCAACAATATCCGCTACGACATGACGCAGAGTCAGCGGATGACCAGAGCGCTACAAGTAACGCAGTTTCATACAGATCGTCATCGAGTGGGCACCAATCACAACGTCCCCGTCTTCGCTGGTACTCAAAGGATTCGACACGAACTGACATTAGGAAGAAGAACTCGCTCTGATATCGTTCATCACTGGCAAGGGGGGACTGTGGCGGCACTACCTACCTTCCTACATTCGCCATCAGAGGTCTCCCGAGTTGACACCTTTCCCGCAACTACCTGAAGCCTTCCTCGTTCGTATATATACGTCCTTAACCGACCATCGTATATCCCCGCGTCTAAGGCAGGGGCTGCTAGGTAGCCTTACTGACGAGTCCCCTAGCAGGCCCAGGACGAAACGCTCCCACTCCTTTCCTTTTCACATTTCCAAGTCAACAGTTTGCCGCCAAAACACATTGACCTTTAACTTTTTGAAGCACAGGATTTCACAACAAAAAATTATTGCATAGAAGTTTTATTTTTAAAAAATGTGACCATATAGTTTTATTTTAAATGTGGTATGAATAACGTCTTAACACACGTTCAAGCACTAAAAAAGTGGGACGTTTTTCATACTACTATGCCTCAAAGAGTTAATGAATATTTTCAGAGTGTAGAATCAAAAAGTAGCAAAAAAGTGTTCTGATGCTTCGATTGAGATCCCCCAAGCATATGCAAAGTTGCAAGCAAATCAGAATTTTAAGATTACCGAAGTTCCATTATTAGTTCACATGTATTGAACACAAAAAGAGCATGAAGATGAAAATGAAAAAAAAAAATAACAAACAGTGTACTTGCAATTATAGCATGGTTCAAAGGGCGGAGTTCAACGTAGGTGTGGCCGTTGTTATTATGCCTAGCACTAATAAATTCGATAATGCTTACATAATTATACACGACACGCGATCAAAGATGGAATATAATTATGTATTGCATTGGTAATTAGTATTTCCATAGAGTAGGCGGTACGTGACAAAATTCTTCAGCACTCGTCTTGTCGAAGCGAGTATCGGCCACAGTAGACGTATCCACGCACTCGGAGATCATTTGTTTTTGTGAGTGCCAATTGAATTCAGTGAAATAAGCCTTAACTTTTTGTTACTCATTAATGAATAATATATTTTCAATTTTGCGCCAATTCCTCAAGAGTTACCGACGAACCTGGTTCAGTAGTAATTTGTTGGATTAATATTCACGAATAAGTGTTGAACTTGGCCCTATCGTAAAAATGGTAACGGCCAGAGTTGTTATGCGCGGGGGGGGGGGAGCTGGTCTACTCCCACCTCGATAAGTACCACACATTCGCCCCTTCCATCCCATAGTGTTTACTCCGATTTTCTGACATTATATTCGCTAAGGATGGGAAATAGGCTGCTACGTGTGACGTCATTATTCTTCTTGCCTCGATCATCTTCTGTTTAATCGAGGGAACGTCACTCCTCCTATCAATCAAAGCATTTTCGCTTGGTTCTGTTAATGCATGGAAAGGGTCAAAGGTGTGAACCAATTTTTACTGCTGGGTACCACCAAGTAGAGAGGTGACAAATTTGCAAATCATCTCTGGTCATCCCAACTTTAGTCATAATGGCTTGGTAGCCATTCGCAGCGAGTCGAGGTAACGTCGTTTGCTATATTTTTAATGTTTGGAAACAATACATCGTAGATTACACTGTTCAACAAATTGAACTTTGTTTCGTTTTTGTAACTTCTAATAAGCGTTTCTGATAGACATTTATGAGCTGAATACGAATCTGCAAACCGTTTCTTTCCAGCACGTTCAGTTTTTGAAAAAATAAATTTTACAAAAAATTGCAAATTTTCAACTTCGGAACTGTGTTGTACTTTTACAGTAATAGTTATGCAATTTTGTTTTGACACGATATAATTCTCTGGACTCTTTCGAATAAAATGATATAAATTATTATTATTATATTATAGACATCTAAATATGTTTAAATAATGTTTAAAGTGGAAAGGATACCGAAAACGCACCATTTTTTGCTGATATTCTTTAATTTATTTCAAAAACTAAAGGTGGTACATTAAATGGCCACCTTAGATAGTCATTTATATGTTTCAATATCCAAATGAAAAGAGTATTTATTCTATAATACAATAGTTAGAGCGAACTAGTCAACTGACCCCATTACTAGTCAATTAGCCACGGTCATCCTTACCCTCTTGCCTTACAATAGCGCTGGGCAGCGTAGGGGCACCTCACGCGTCTGTTTCCCCTTCCAACCTTTCTTTCCCACTGTGTGCCTTCGTAGAAACAAAGAAGCCCAGACTCTTGTCTCTGTCACTCCATGGTAACGGTGGACAGTGGTGGGGACAAGTTTTAACTCCCGGGGGCCAACTTTGTCCATCACTGCCTTACAACATCGAGTCAGACACATGATAACGATTTCAAAGTGAATTTAGTAAACTTATATATTATTCGTTTTTTTAGGTCGACGTGAAATATTGTTTCGCTGGTATTAATATTTAAGGTTTAGAATAAATGTAACATTTGCCAGAAGAATAGAATTCCTTTTTTGTCTGGGAAAATATTAACGACAAAGTCATTCTTGAGAGTGAAGTCGTAAAAAAAATTGTATGGCAAGGGCTACTGGAGCGGGGCGGGCTTTTGGTTATTAATACGTCTACATTACCCTCACGCAGTTAATATGGATAAGGGAAATAAAGAGAAGATACCATACCAGCTACACATAATCAACTAAAAAAATGACACATTCGTATATCAACTCTTGACGTTCTGACTTTAGCTTCCACGGTTAGGTACTTACGGTGAGTCGAGGTAACATCGTCTGCCGAATTGCATAACTCGAGGAGACAGCGGTGTCGAGCTTGGTAGGCCGCGACGGTCGTCGTTGCCGAGAGCGGCGAGTAGTGATGGGATCAGGAATATTGCAAGTAGGTTCGAATCTAACTGTACGGTTTCGAACACCTCAAGAATACTTCAGGAAAAAAATAAAATACTTTTAAGTAGACTCGAATCTAGATGAGACAGGTTTGAACTTTTTATAAGTAATAGGCATCTCAAAGTATAAATGAATCTTGACTGAAAGCAATTTTGAGCCTTTTACGAGGACTTTAATTAGACGATTTTTATTCGCGTACAATTTTGTGATTTGTTTTCGGTGAAAAATAGAAACAAGTAGTACACATATCATTTACTTAATTGTATTATTCTGAACATTTACTTTGCAATAAAATTTCATTACTCTTACCGAACAGTTACTTTTATTTGAGAAATACTGTTCAAAAATAATACCTGATCGACAAGTTTTGGTTTCAATATCTATTTCTTCCATATCGATATCTACGCTATACAGTAAATCCTCGATGAGTGTTCGACGGCTCCTGGATATCGAACATTAAATATTTCATAAAGAAATGGCCATATGCGGCTGAAACAAATATCATTGGCTTCAGAATTCCAAGATCTATCGCCAAGGTAAACCTCATTAAAAAGTTAGTGTTACATCTGGGGATCTTTCTTTGTTAGTGCCCAGGAGCCTGCGAACACTCATCGAGGATTTACTGTAGCTTTCTGTCCATAACAGAGAACTCGAACGATATTGCCGTAGAATAACCAATATTTCTCGTGCTAAGGTCAGCTAATCATTAGCTACTGTCTCTATTCTTGTCCCACCCAAATGGTCATCATCTCCCTTTGTTTATAGTCACCGACTGGTCTCGTTGAATGAGTTATAGTACTATTGTTCCAAGAGTCAAACTACTTCTAAGTATATTCTCAAACCCTACAGGTATAGTTGCTTCAAAGATATAGCGTTAGCCATGAACTTGACCGACTCTTAAACCATTAGTCCTTGATAAACGGGCGTCTCTTGTGTTCCACCGCACTCACAGTCATATACTACTTTCAGCTATAGAGTTCCAAGGAATAAAACGAGAAAGATTGGAATACTTCAAAGAAATTTCCGTTTTCGTAAGCTTTTATCAAGAATAAAAGGGTCAAAAGTATTTTAAATCTGAAATTCCAAACATCATTTGTGTGAACAATTACATTAAAACGGAAGAAACGATCCTAAATTCAAGCTGTACGCTCTTGAACGATGGTCGAGCACAGTTTTTACAAATCAAGAGTCTCAATAGTTACAGAATCCGGCTCCCAAAACACATAAACTTTAGGGTCGGTCAAGTTTATTGCTAACGCTATATCTCGTGTTATGTGCTATATGGGTACTCAGATAACACACGACGCCTTAAAGACGACTTAAAGGCGCCTTAGACCTAAGAATAGCCGTAAAATAGGCGTCTTTAAGGCGTCACGTGCTATCTGGGTACAGTCCGAGCCTTTTCTAACCACCGAAAATGATGCGTCACTTCTTACGAGTAGCAATCGAATCCTGTGAAGTGAAACTCTTGCATTGACTTGGATTCGTGAGTAAATATTGAATTTGATCCCATCGCTAGGCGGCGAGGATAGAATGTTCTGAAACGGGGTGGACAGACTGGCGGCTTTTGCCACGTCGACCCGGCGTCGCTTTTATCTGGCACGGCGCATCGTTCGCCCTGGCCGCAGCCGAGTGAAAGTCGAGTTCTAGGCGATGAACGCTCAGCATCCAAAAGCTGCTGCACCTTTGCCGGCTGTTCTTATTACACCGTGCGCTCGTGATCTCATCGATTATCAACGCTTCGCTCGTTGTCTTGGATCTCTATAGACTTCAGCTGGAAGGGATACATCGAAGTCGTGAAATTTTTCACCGCTGGCGCAGACAGAAGCGTCTCTGCTTCACGCCTCGAGGCAGAAATTTTAGGGGGGAAAGGTCTCGCGACTCGCATCAAGACTTTACGATGTTTCTTAACTGTGATTCTGTTTATTCATTTACCGTGGGTTCTTGGCTTTGAATCTCATCCTTTGCACTTTAGTGACTTTTAATACTATGTACAGTTTCTCATAGAAGTGTCCGTCCACCCTGTTATATGTGTTCGAGGTGTGAGACATACAGTAAATCCTCAATGAGTATTCGAAAGCTCCTCGATGCTGAATATTAAATATTTCATAAACTAATGGTCATATGCGGCTGAAACAAATATCATTGGCTTAGGAATTCTAAGCTGTATCATCGTGCTACATCTCATGAAAAACTCAGCGTTACACGTGGGGACCTCCTATTGTCAGTACCAAATAGCCTTCGAACACTCATCGATGATTTACTGTATACACTACTGGTCTTAAGTTTGAAATAAATATTATTTAGAGGATACTACAGAACCCTCTGTAGTCCCGTGTAACTTTGAAGTCACATACTGATATATCGATATTTTTTGGTCTAATTAAATTTTTTGCCACTGTATGGTATACATATCGTGTTCTATAACCTCTCTTTGGTTACTGATAAGATTCTTTGTAGCGATTATCAACCACTCTAGCTTGAGATATCGGAGTACTAATTAAATGTTTAAAAATTGTAAATTCATTGTTAATTTGTATTCAGAGGTTGATATTTATTAGTTTCACGTTATCTAATTTTTTTATAGTCACAGGAACCATTCAGGCTATAGAGGGTTAAATCTCGATGGACAATGGTTATGCTACTATGAAGTAACAAAAGTGGCCGAAAATATATAATTTTTACGAAACAACACATTTTCTTTCTACAGATCAGGTGTCCTAATACAGTAAATTCTCGATAAATGCCCGGAAAGATCTCTACGTTAAGTGCTTTCTGTTTCATTCCCACTACTACTTTTAATCTTGTCTTGAAATGTATGAGATGCGGAAATAATGTCCCTCTACGATAACTATGCTATCGCAGTCCCGAGTTTCGAGCATTAATCTAAGATTTACTGTACTTATGAACATTGGCGTAAGTCTGACAGTATAAATCGTAATAACCAACTTAAAGAACTATGTATTGTTACTATTTATTATTAATTTTTGCCTGCTAGCTACAAAATGGGGTTTGGCCTACAAAATAAGATTTTCCATTCATCCATCCATAGCTTTGTTTCATCCAACTTTACATTTAAATCATACCTACACTGATATGTTACTTGTATCTAAACTTTCTCCAGTATAGAATCTTCCTTCGAATACAGATTCTTCTTGTCCATCTCACAAAAACTGGCATCTAACAGAATTCTGTTAATTCTATTATGAGTTCCACGAAATCCAGAAACAAAGGAAACAGTCATCAAACTTCATTCAATATTTTTGTATACTGAGGTTTAAACCGTCATATCCACTATAGGTGCATAAAATCTGCAGTCTAGTAATTGTATTCTGAATGTTAGAAGATGGCCATTGTGAGCGTATGAAGACTGGAGAAGAATTCGTTGATGGTCTGGGTAGCCTAATTGGTTAGAGCAGTCGAGCGAAAGATCCGGGTTCGAATCCTTGATCCAGCAACCAGTTGACTGGTTTGTCTTAGTGTGCGACAATATTAGTTTTCAGATAATATATACTGCATCTACAAAGAAATGTAAACTTACTTGAATGAAATATATAAACGAACTGTACAGTGTTCGAAAATAAATCATTGAAAGCTTACGTGAAATTACGTTCAAAACTACTTAATTATAATTAGACTGTGAATGTTTATGCATTTATAGCATTCTAAAATTAAGATTTTACTAATGTTTAATACTATATATGCGTTGTCTTTAACAATAGTAATTAGTCCTGTTTTAATTTTTGCATATTAGCATTTGAGATTTTGAATTTTCATAAATTTCTACAGGCTAGTTGTGAGAATTTGATTGTACAAATTTATCTATTCTTTATGTAAAATATTTTAAAATTATCAAAGGTGTAAAACTTGACCTAATGTCGTACTATTCATTCTTTCCCACGAAATAATCGCCAATTTCGATCTTTATTTAAGAAAATTATTAAACCAACGTTATTATTGTTTAGTATTTAATGTGCATGTTAGAAACGTTACCGAACGCTTCAGCAGATTTTATGATTTTTATGTTTTTATTATGCTTGTATAGTGTTACACAGATAGCTTTCTTGTTCACCTTGAACAATGCTATCATTTTTGTTACATAAATAGAATAATGAAAACGCATTTGCTGGCACAATGATGTAATAACGATCAATAACCGAGAAGACATGAATGTAACATCAAGTTATGACTCAATATTCCAATTGTTATATGAGATCGTGACAAATGTACAAACTGCAAAACATTTAATCAATTAAATTTCACATTTATTTCGATATTTACTCGCCGTTACGTACATAAACTAATTGTATCTAAAATAAATATTTGCACAGACCCATTGTTTTACATTTAATTTTGCAATGTCTTAAACTATGTTTTAAAAAAGAAACATTGTCTTACTTTATCTTACCTGTTGTAAGCTTTTTCATAAATTATATTTTTTACCATTTTATATTGTTCATTCCTTTCAGGATTTAGTGTATACAGAGTGTACCGCTAAAAGTCACTACATTCGGTATCTCTGTAATTATAAAAGAAGAAAAATGTTTCAAATAAATATTACATCGTAAAAAAGTATTATAACTACATGATGGCTTCATTTACGTTAAATAACTTTATTAAATAACTTATTTCCATAATGGAATATTATAAAAGAGCTGACTGTGCAAATATTTTTTCCATTACACTGCAGATTTTGTAGAAATTTTATTTTCCTATGTAATTCCCTATATTTTAGAAAGTGATACACTGGATGCGATCGATACACGTCTTCAGTTAGAAATACGTTCTACAGTTGACCGGAATGCATACGTAATGAAATATTAACCCTGAACAACTATAGCAGTTGGAATTTCAAGGAATTTTCGAATATTTTTATTTCTCTTTATAAGTACCTAGTCACGCATACAGCTATCACCAGCCCTTGACTTGTCATTGACTTGTTATACTTACTCATTGCATAATTTATACCCAACAATGCACAATTTATAATAAACGACGTTCAAGATATTTGCATAAAATTTTTTACCTAATAATAAAAATTTAACATTGTGATAAAATGACGATAAGAAGCTTCCTTTTTGTCGGGCCATATCGATTTTTTGCTATTTGTTGCCTGTCCAGTTTTTCTTTTATTACACCTACTGTGTGTTGCATAACTGTCTTTTAAACTTTTCCACTTTTTCTTAATTTGTTCGCCTAAAATAAAAATATTTTTTTCACTGATTAGGTTTATCATATAAAACCACGATATCAGATAATCACCACTTTCTTTTAATTTTCCAATTTTTATACATATCTTGTCCTTCTTCTTTGCCTTTTCATAATTTTCATCCGACAGGTCATATAAAATAGATTAATTGCGAACAATTTCTATTAACTTTTTTATGTTTATCATATTGTCGCGAATTAAAAAACAGCCACAAATTTGATAATTCTTGTAATTTTCGGTTTCTTTAAGTTTCTAAATCCCTAAGGAACCTCAATTAGAATGTTATTTACCTATGAATACTGTTACACGGGTTGTCGTACAAATTTTTGAATTGAAGGTAAAACAACAATTTTTTGTACGACATTGACGGTTTTCTGTCAGCAATTACTAAAAGTAGTTTCTTTCGGAAGTGGTATATTGTTCATGATAACAATACAAGCACTGGAAATAGCTTTGGTAACACTTTTTTTAATCTTTTATTGATCAAGCACAATTTTATGCATACCTACATTAAAAGTACACACATATAAAGTAAAGTCGCTTTAACTACTCGGAAAGGTCACGTTTACTGCGCGCATGCGTTCTCTAGGTTCGCGTAATTAAGACGACTTTACTGTAGTATCATATTACAGTGAACAAAAATTTCCTTCCTACTGTTCCCTTCGGAGAAAATAGAGCGCAAAGTCATAAAGAATGTTTTGAACATCTTTTATTGTTTAAAAATCTTCTTTAAAACACAGCTTCGTAGAGTTTTCGGATCCATACAAGTCCGGTTTGAGAGAACTATACCCTCAAAAATTGAAAAAAATACCCACAAGAAGTTCTGAAATTTTTCAAACAAGCAGACCTTGTTGATTACAATGAATCTAGTTAAAAACAAAAGAAATTACTTATCTTTTCCATTCAATATTGTTTAAGCATTTCGGTGAAAGTAAAAATTTGTATTCCAAAATTGATTTCTTGAAGTGATTTCTTGAATCTTCAAAATGTATTTATTAAATTTTCACTACAGTCTCAGAGAAAAAAGTAGTAAAAAACGACATTTACTATTTTCTTCGACATTCTGAAAAGTCGCAAATTTTTCAAAATTGTTTTAACACATCATTTAGTAAACTAATCCTTCTAACTTCACAAAGACACTCAAGTCACTTTTTGAAAGAGTTGTTCTGTTTTAAAGGGTGTACGAATACATTTTTGACCCACTGTATTTCCAAAATTGAAATCTAATCTTCATGTATGGAGGTTCAACTGCGATGAAGAGCTGCAGGAAGCTACAATAATGTCTCATTGAGTGCGACGGACTAGAATCAGCTTTGGAGCATTCGTGGCAAGGCGGAAAGTTTTTCAGCCCCTCAAAAATTTTTTTTTGCACAAAGCCGAGTCTCTGTTTAACTTTTGTTTACTCTGTTTTGATTGGGTGCAGAAAGGAACCCTCCTCACCTCAGTGGTGAGAATAACGCCGTTGTTCGTGCCGCATTCATCGAGGAATCACTGTACTTCGAAGTATTCTGCAGACAAGTATAAAAAGTATTTTTCGGAGGTTAGAAATATGTCAATTTTTCGTTTTAACAAATATATTGCACTAAGGGAGACTATATTGAAATTTAATACACGTTTTTTATTTATTCCATATCATTTTATTACTCAGGACGAGAACTTTTGGATTTTACTACGTACGTTTCACCAGTGCGCGACGTCGCAATACATTACGTTTCTTCGCGATCAATCGGTATCGCCAGTGAAAAGAAGTTCTATGACACGTCGATCAGGGCGGACGTCGACGTGTAAAAGTAAAGAGGGTAACGAGGTTGTTGACACTTCGTCGTAAGATCCGCCGGCGTTTCGACCGTTTCGTTGTCGACGTTTGCTCCGAGAATGCCGATCAGAGAAGCTCCTCCCTGAACGCGGTTTGCATTTCTATTTCGCGTTTCCTCTGCGATGATGTAGCCCGATACGATGCTCGTACGCCGTTTCGTTCGATAGCGAATAAGACGCAAGATGTCCTTCAGTAATAGTAATGGAAGAAACAGGGGTTGGTGAGAAAGTTATTTCGTTTCGCGACATTAACACCTGTGGCGTCCAATTAATTCTAAAGGATAGAAATAAATATGTTTTTACATATTTTACACTATTTAGGTTCTAATAAGATATTTTTTCTGTTGTATGTGTACAAAAAAAGAAATGTGCAAAGTTATGCACAAATTCCAATCTTTTACGTTTTTCTTTTATGTTTCATTATATTGTTTTTATTTATTGCGATATTTCGTTAGGAATTTTTGAATTATTTGTGATGATATAAATCAAAACAATTTTTGTGCTTTGTAATACCTCGTCTTCTGGTGGATAGCGTCTCCATGGTGACTTAATTATTAAATATTCCAGGAACCGATGAACACACAACCGTCCCAATTTTACGTTATGTTCAGAAATGTTGCCAATATTACAAAACCAACAGCAAGGAAAAAAAAGTGTTTATACGTACTCTTAAAAAATATTTAAAATATGTATATCTTCACGATCATGCATATGGAGTCTGAGGGGGTCAAAAAGAAAGCAACAGTTTTTAAATGGTAACAATTTGGTTAATAAATGATTTAATTTTCTGCATTGTAATTAATCAATAAAATACTTAGTCCCGTTGAAAATACAGTTAAACCGATTAATGCAAAACATCGTCAATATTTCATATGCGAGAAACAAAATTACTTTCCCACCAATCGAATAAGTTCACTTGTATTCAAATTGTCATTGATTCAAATGATTATTTACTGACTTTACGTGAATAAACGTAGTAATAGTATGCAGAAGTTTGGAATCGACATTTCTTCAATGTATTGTTCTTGATATGTGATTTTAAAATTGATTTGGGTAAATGTTTTTTTTAGTATAAAATTAACACCTTAACACATTCGGGACTGGCCATAATCGTTTTTCCGACCCCATGGCCTGGAGAAATGAATTTTTATTTTCATTTTTTCAGTGTTAATATATCATTATAATTATTCTAAAAGACATTTAATAATTGAAAATGATTTTTAATCACATTTTTATAGTGGAAACTATAGCTCCCACCCGGTTGTAGGATTTGCCCTTTAGGTAAATCTTTAAAGGTACACATCAATTTGTTGTGTATCCTTATATAGGGTGGTACGCAACAAGTGGATACGCACCTTAAAATATTTGTAACCGTGGATGATTAGTACCGAACTGTTCCTTTAGATGTCATTGATGTAGATATCTTCACTTGTGGCTAATGTTTAAATCCCCTCCGCAATTCCCCAAAGGCGAGCATTTGATTGGAAAGATGGGGGCACTATATTTCCCAAGCGGTCGCGTGATTCGCCCATGTGGGATTACAGTTCCCAACCGTACCGAATGTGTTCATGACGGAAAACAAAAGGAGAAGAACGTTTGTAAATTCATTATACTAACAGTAAAACTGATATACTATTCAATTTAACGCAATATAGCGTCAACCGTCGTTAAGGTGTTCATGTTCAGTAAACGAGTTCTTGAAACCGTTAATGGTATACCTATTTCATTTTTTCATAACTTTTAGTTAACATCATGCTTAAAGTGAAATATCCACTAAACTAATGATTCTTCGACATAAATAGGTTAATACTTTTTCGTGGGGAATATCAAGATCGTTTATCGTATTTAAAACTATATGATTCCATTTAAAAAACGAATGTCACCTTCGTATGACCTCTACCTGGTTATCTACAAAAATACTAATTATACCGTTTTATGTCCACCTTGAAATCATTCACTTCTCGACTGAAGCATTTTTACATACAGTGGATAGGTTTCCAGCAATTTGCATGTTTTGCTTAAAGCAGGACACTCTGTATATGTTTAGAGGGTTTTCCATTTAAATAGACCCACTCGAATATTTCCGAAATTACTGACGATATTAAAAAATGTTTCAGACAAAAGTTGGCTGATAGAAGGCAGCACACTTTCTGATGTAACTTTTTTCTATGTGGATGCGTAGAGGTCACATGAAGGTCAACTTTGTTTCTTTTAGTAGCATCAAGTAATGCATTAAAAAATATACGATTGCATTTAAAAAAACGAAGTTGACCTTCATATGACCTCTACGCGTCCACATAGAAAAAAGTTACTTTGTACGACAAATTTTATAATATCGTCATAGTTTCGAAGATGTTCGAGTTGGTCGATTTAAATGGAACACTCTGCATATATTTCATACGATCGATATATAAATTCAGAATAGACGTAGTCCGATAAACAGTTAATCAAATCTACGTGTGGGTGAATATAAACAGTTTTAATTAACACTTATTTACGTTTTATATGGGTGTATGAGAATACTTTTGCTGCGTAGGGTATAAGACCCAATTACTGACACTTTAAGAAATGACCCTGACATTCTTGTATAATTGTTTTATTAATTGACCAAAAACATAAGTTTTTATTTGTATTTATTATTATTTAATATGTTTAATTGAAGAAAAAATTTGTTGTAATTTTCTGAAACTCTATTTTTGTTTATAAATTCATTAGTTTCAAGAATATATCTCGCAAGCTATTCCTGTCACCTGTAAAACGTGTTCGATCGAATTATTGACATCTCAATTATTACCGCCAAACCAAATATTGTCACCTCATATACCTAAATACTGTCATTTTTTGTATTCATTGCCTGTAAAATAATGTAAAACTGTTCTAAATTACATTTTATTAATTAATATATTATTCTATTTTGTAATTTTATACACAGGTCTTTACAAAAAGTGTATGCTGATATAAATATTTTTTTAAGTATCTACTTGCGGAGAACGTCGTAGGCACAGACATATACTAAAACAGGTTAAGTTGTACGTAACTGCAGACAGTATTGGTGACATTAATAGTGTAAGGCTTTGTTTTCGTAAGCAATTACTGCCATGCCAGTAATTAAAAAATTATTGCAACGCTTATACTAATCACTGTTACCCAAATAATAAACTAAAAAACAGAACAAATCGTTGAATTATGATCGACCTTATTTCTGTAATCTCGATATTATCTGAAACATTAAATTTTATTGTGTTGTTAACTCAAATATTACTATTATAGCCTTTTCTTGTTTTCTCTTTCGCTAGTAAGGAAGTCGTCATTTTTACTCCTCCAATCAACTAAAAATTGTGTAACATTTTACAAAAATGAATGGAAAAAGAAAATTAAGTCCTGCTTTTTCTATCATATAAATTGCAGTGTTAATTGCATGGAGAATTTTCTTTATGTATAACTTCACAACGTTTACTTGTTATTTTAAGTAAAACAGTCTAGGATGACAGTAATTCGGTAGGTTGGCAGTAAATGGATTTTTTACCCTACTGTAACTGTAAAGTGGTAAAAATGAAGTATAAGTACTTATACGAACAAAAATTCTCGGAGTACAAGTAAAATATCGTTTTCAAATTTGATTTCTCCGAACTGACCCGACTCGTTCGAAGAAAGTTCTCCCGTGACAATTTCGAAATCAGCCCAGTTATTCAAGTTCCGTCCGCGAGACCGTCAGCGCGTCTGTCAGTCCGTCTGGCTGGCACCGTCTTTTCCCTTTCGCGAGAATCCGGCTGTTTTATTCCGCGAGGCATTCAAACGGTTTTCTCCGGCTTGACACTGCGCGTCCCGACTCTTAAGTGTCCCCCAGTTTTCGACTCCGATGTCCGTCGGCGTTTCTCCGCGTAAAACGGTCCCCTCCCCCTCCAATCGTGTCAAAGGATTGGTAAATCGCGATCGGGTCTTATTTTTTTGCACAACTTGGCTCACGTTGCTATTTCTATCGGATTACTACGTGAAGCGCTGTCCACAGTATGTATTAGGGGTGTGCGAGTGCTCGAATTATTCGAGTACTGGAACTACTCGAATTATACGAGTACTGGAACTACTCGAATTATACGAGTACTGGAACAACTCGAATTATACGAGTACTGGAACAACTCGAATTATTCGAGTACTTGAATCTCGTGTCGTACAATGATCGATCGGTCGAGCCGAGTTGAGTGTTTGAATTTTTCGAGCTACTTGAGAGCGACGAACTGTTTGATAAAAATGCGAGTTACTTGAAAAGCTCAAAC
This sequence comes from Dufourea novaeangliae, assembly GCF_001272555.1. Lineage (NCBI taxonomy): Eukaryota > Metazoa > Arthropoda > Insecta > Hymenoptera > Halictidae > Dufourea > Dufourea novaeangliae. Next base: position 533,025 of record NW_015373985.1, on the reverse strand, counting down.
AGCTCGAATATTCGAGCACTCGTAAGACTTCGATTTACTTGAAGATGAATTTTCAGCTCGAAAATTTTCGAATTACTCGAATATATTCGAACATATCTTCAACTTTTGAGTTACTCGTAAATATTTGAATTGCTCGAGTTAATCAAAATAAGAAAGAAAAATGCAAGACTCTAGTTTAACGTTTCTACTTTATTTTAATTTCTTGAAAAGGTGTGTTCCTTACAGTTAGATTAGCATTCTTATATTGTATATTTATAATTTCAATATTTACGAGTAACTCGAAAGCTAGAAATTTGTACGAATATATTCGAGTAATTCGCATATTTTCGAGCTGAAAAGTTATCTTTAAGTGAATCGAAGTCTTACGAGCGCTCGAATATTCGAGCCGTTTGAGTTTTTCAAGTAGCTCGCATTTTTTTCAAACAGTTGGTCGATTTTAAGTAGTTCGGAAAATTCAAACGTTCGACTCGACTCAAGTAATCGAACCAAGTTCAGCTCACCTTGTAAATTACGTGTACTCGCACACCCCTAGTATGTATAGGATGAGTTCAGGAGAGACATCAAGTGGGGAGATACGACACACTTGTAATATCTTCCGATTTGGAAAAATAGAATTACATATGTCGAACCTTTTTATGACCTTGCTTGTGTGCCTAAGACAACAAGTTAGTGTTTGCTCAGCTGTTGTTGCATGTGTCGTATCAATGAAGGATCAAAGAAAAATCTGTTCGAAAAATTTTGTCAGAATTTGGTTGTATGTGAGACATTAATGCCTATTACAAGCGCAACGGAGGCAGGACAAAGTTAGCACCTATTTTATTGTTGAATATGGTTTCTTATTAATTATTAAACACAGTGTTTTTGATATTATATATTTTTAGTTTGTTTTTCTTGGACATGTGACGTTTCTTCCACAAAATGAGGAAATACGTCATATAAAGTGGACTCTTACGATATTGCCGCGGCTTGGGCTATAGGAGAGTAAAATTTTCAGAAACGGCAATGCGTCGGGAGCCCCCTTCGTAGCGACGGTACACGCAACGTGGTAGGAGAGCGAATTTTTGTACGTCAAAGTACGTGTGCTGGAGTAGTGTGGCAATAGGCCAAGCGGCATTATAGTAAGAGTCCACTGTAGGTACTTTGGTTGGCGTATAATGATCGAATTATAATATTAGATTATAATTATAATATTCAATTAGAAGTATAATATTGCATAATGTGTTGGGAAAATTATTTTACTACCAAAAACAAAATTGATTGGATCAAATGTTGCTCATGCCAAAAATGACACGATAACGTTTGCACAGTATATGCCCTACAATGAAACAACTGTGGAAGAGAAAATATGGGGAAAAAATATAAGAAAAGAAATTAGTGCATGTGACATCTCACCTCGTGGGTGTGGCATCTCTCCTGCAAGATTACGAAGAGACGTCACTTTGCCGACCTGACATTCCTTAACATTTTTTCATTGATTTTGCATGAGAAAAGTGTAAAATTGTTTGTATTTTTTGTAGTATATGATTATGTTATTGTAATACAAGAAGATCGTAGTAATTAGTATAAAACCGAAAAAATTATTCGCTCTCAACCAGAAAGGGTGACGTCTTTCCTGCATTTACCCTAGTAAGGTCGTTCTTACATGGACGAAAAATGTTTTATTTCGATATTTCATTGTGGCACCCCTTGAAAATCTTCTACACCCCAAGAAACTACTGCAGTATTTTTTTGTATATTTTTAAAATGCATTTTAGGGTTTGCTACCGCGTAAAGAAAATTAGCATTTTGAATTAAAAATCTGTATTATATAATTAAGTTCAACTTTAAACATTAAGTTTACTTGGTATTGGAACCGTATATTTCGATACCAAAAGTACTCGGTATCGAAACAAAAGTATCGACTAATGTACTCGTATTTACTTGTATCGATTCACCCCTTATGTAACAGTGCACGATGGGCTCAGTACCTCAATAGAAATACTTACTGTTTAAATAAAAAGCCGCGAATGACCGACAGAAAACAAAACTCTTGTTACATCTGTGGTATCTATTAACTCACCTGGATCAAGTCAAGTCGCTCGAAAGAAACTGTGTCAGTCTTCGGTGATCTTCTTCTCGGCCAACTACCTCTCGAGATAATCTCAATCGACAGTGAAAGTGCCCGCGATCGCTAATTGCGTCGACTTGTTTCTGAGCTGGTGACGCTTGAATTAGGGGGAAAAAGCGATGATTGGTTTAATGCGTTCATCTCTCGACGCAGTTAATAATGACTCACATTATGGTATCCTACTCTAGTGAATAAATTGTGATTGATCTTCTTCTGCGAGGAGTTATTTGTGCATTTATCGTAAACGTGATTGTGCGAAGAACAATACAGTAAAAATTTTCATGAAGATTAGTATGAAACTTACTCTACTTTGGAGCCAAAGAGACCTTTAATGAAGGAAACAAACTATTGACGTAATTTCAGTTCCGTAAATTGAACCATAAAAATCTGAATTTGAATAGAAGAGAATGAATTTTTTTAATAGGTATACTATTGCACAATATACTTATTTTTTACATAATAAACGGGTGACATAAATTACATACAAAATATGTATCTTTGAATTGTTCCTTCATGAAATGGTGGCGACAATAATTATATTACAGTTATTTACATGCATAAAAAAGTCTTAAACATTTATAAAGGAAGTTATTTGTATCAATTTTCAGAGCTGCATCTGACAGGACTTCACGCCATTTTTCTGATTAATACTGAACTTTATGGGCGAGTGTCATTTATTTCAACTCTTCGGAGGTTAAGTCCTATAATTTCCAACCGTTATTTTTCCAAAACTAATTTAACATCTCGATAACGGCTCTTGTTAGTGTAATACTGCCCTTAAATTGAGGGGTCCAGTGCAAGAGGGAGCTAAGGTCATTGTCCCTATTTCTAATCATGTAAGAGTTTTGCTGTCGCAGAAATTGATTTTTATTATTTATTTATGCAACAATCGACAAAAGAATTTATTAGATATAAAATTTAAACCTCCCTTTATAATTTAATTTAAATAAAAGTATTTTCAAAAAAATTTTAACTTAATAATAGTTAATTTAATATGAACTTTTAGAATGTCCCCATTTCTGCTCAGTGAAAATGAAAATGCTCGCATTTTTGGTTACGAGCGTGTTCCTATTTCTTCTCAGCGAAAATTCGAAGTGCCAGAACTAACTTTTGGCGAATAATATTAAAGATTCCGTAATTTTTTTTTAGTAAAAGCGCAGCGTCCACCTGTAACTCACGATCGCAACGGAACCGCTGAAATCACGTTTAACTTTTTACATTAAATGCAAAATATAGATGTCATTAGAAATAGGGACATTGACCTTTTGCCACAACAGTAGCGTTGTGAGATATTAACTCTTTGCACTACGTTAGCTCCGCTATGGGGACACAGATCAAATATGCGTCCAGTTATTGCTTATTAAAAGAATCTCTCAAGTGGCAGCGGAAGTTGTCCTTTTGGAAAATGGAAGTTGAGTGTTATCAATTCATACATTCTTCATAAATATATAATAATACATAACAAAAACAAGACTCCACTGACACGCTTGAAAATATGTAAAACTGTTGGTCGACATAGGGTATTTTCTTGGTAATTTTCAACTCTGAAACCAAGTTAATGTGGAAAGCATCGTGTAACGAGAAAATCTGAAAAGGCGGACCGAAGTATTACCGCGATATTTGTTCAAATAACCCAAAAATGCAAATATGTAGGAGTTGGTACCAGAAGTACCATACCATGGAAAATTTCAATATGTAAGATTTAAGTTTTATTTGTATTAGAAACTAAATAAATTCATAAGCACTTGTCATTTGTTTCTTTCGAAACAAAACTTTTCGTTTCCGAAAGCCTCTTTGTAATAGTGTGCCTAGAGTTGCTGGTCGATGGTATCAAAGAAGTGCTCGGAGTGCAAAGGGTTAAGAAAGGCTTTTATGAACAGTAGCGTATATTATATTATAGGTAGGAATTTTGCCACGTAGTTATAGAGGTGCAAGAATGAATAAAAATCTCTTGCCCTGCATCCCTCGATTCAACCAACTACAATTTGTCTTATATGGGTACTCAGGTACCATCCCGGTTATCCAATCAACGTATAAATAAATTTGAAACTTTAATATTTAACCTTTTTTCACATAAAGTTTTATTGTGAAAGTCGACGTAATATTGTTTAAAGAACTGTCCAAAGAATCTTTTTGAATGTTTAATTTTAGATGATCGAGCTGCGAGAAATTGTGCTCAGCGGAAAGCGCCTTTCCAAAAAACAGCTTTCGGGAGAGTGTTGTAATTGTTACTCATTCAGTTTTTAATATTATGGTACAAATAAAACTACAATAAGTTGCAAAATATATGCATTTTTGAATAAAGTATTAGTTGTAAAAAAAGTCCATTAGTTTTTTGAACAACAATTCCCAAATATCGCCTTCTTTTAGCTTGCTGACTAAGCATGACCCCTTCAGGTGACTTCCGCGTTTGGTATCCTATTTAGCTGGGTCTCTATATGGCCTTTTATACTTTTTATCAATTTTATAAATTTAATTTGAATGATTAATATTTTACACAACTTCTAAATATTTAAATAGGGAAAAAGTTACAAATAAGTGGAGAAATAAAAAATTTTGATTCCTTATTGTCTCCCGGAAGATACCATTAAACGTATTGAAACCTAAGTTTGCATACGTTGAATTTAAGTTTTTTCATTTATGACCACCTAATTTTTGATAAAAATATCATTTTTTGTAGCTAAATCAGAAATGATTAATCCTTCACTATAATTACAGTTCCATAAGGCTCGTGTTAAAAAGAAATTATTGTAACATTTCTTTTTCAATAATTTGATCGTCGACCTTGCAATTTTTTGGTAGCAACCGAAAGTTGAAGCTTTTAAGACCGTGCTGTTAAATTTTCAACTAAATTTATATTTATTAAAAATTTTCGGAAGCCACCGCCGTGATTGATATGATTCAGTCGCGTTGAAAAGGTTAACGAACGCCCAAATTTATTATTCCATGCCGACATGTTGCACTTTGCGTCTCGACGCGGTGCAGTTTGCCCATTGTGGCCGGTGGGTGCGATGCACATGCATCCACGAGCACGTATTATAATGAGGAACTGTTAGATCCCGTGACGGATTACCCGAATGAAAAGAGGAGGGAATCCTTGCGAGCGAAATCAATGCAACCGCCGCCGGTTGCACTCCGCTGGTGCAACAAACCATTTCGCGGTGTTCCAGCTGCATTCAGAACGGAACCGAGATTGTTCGAGACTTTTTTTATTCTTTCTCCTTAACAAGTCCGTCGCTTTTGAACGCGTTTTCACAGATATTTCTGTGGTCGTAAGTAGGCTTGTGATCAGTATCAATATGTATTTACGAAACTGGGTCAATTTTAATAACCAAGTTTCATTTCATGGGTTTCGATTACTACTCAAAAGCAATAATAAGGTTTCAATGAGTATATTTGAAATGTAATCATTTTATACAAGTTGGTATGGAACTCTTGAATGAGTACCTGTAAATAAGGTTATATCGATACCGCAAAGGTATCGATACTTTTACTCATTGCTAGTTTGGTATGAATATAACGATACTTACTCGTTGTCGAAACAAAAGTATCGATACCTATTTGTATCGAATTATATTTTCCTAATCTGATACCCAAGACAAAAGTTGTTTATAACTTGAGAGAAAATAAAATACAATACTATACTTTATATATTTATTTAAATATTTAGTATAAAACATATAAACAAACATATGTATAAACTATATACAATATACGTAACATATGATATACATGTAAAATAAATATGTTGGTAGGTATTAATTATCAGATATTACTTGTACAAGCACACTTACAAGGAGAGGCACGGAAGTATCCCTCCCCCCCCCCGCTTTTCATGAAACTTCGTATGTCTGTTAAGCAGTCAAAAATAAAGGATACGTATTTTTTTTATCGGCTGAGACGTGACTTTAAGGGGTGAAACCACCCCTCGAAGTTTCGACGTAAAAGTACTATCTCGAAAACCAGAGGAGATACATGAAAACTTCTAATGGACGAGATTTGCGGTTCTTTATGTAGAATAATATGGTACTAACAAATTGTCCAAAATATGATTTGTTTATAACAAAAAAATTTCGGATCGAAAGTTCGAGGGATGGTTTTGCCCCTTAAAGTCGCGCCTCAGCCGATAAAAAAAAATACGTATCCCTTATTTTTGATTGCTTAACAGACATACGAAGTTTCATCAAAATCGGAGGAGGACGCTTCCGAGCCTTCCCTTGTTTGTTTCAGAGATATTCTGACAATATTCAACTTGGGGTAGAAGATCTGCGACGCAAGGTCAAAATCTCTAAACAAACCAAACTAATCCATCTTTCTATGTAAGTACCTATATTGCAAGAATGAACCCAGCAAAATATAGAATATATAACAAGTCTTGTACTTAGAAAAATGGGAAAGCCCGTTATTTTTGTAAAAACAAAGGAATAAATAAAGATTTATCTGTAACATAAATAATTCATTTATTAATGATAAAATTAAATGAAGTATTTAGTAAAAACTGAGACGGAAAACACAGTCTTCGACTTCGTAAGTGTAGTAAATTTGCTAAATTTAAGTAGTAAAATATTTCATTTGGGAGGTAGCATGCATATTGAACAAGGTTATGTCAAACATAACATAGATGGTAAATGGAGATGCTGTACGAAATAATGCAGAAAAACCTGTTCTATATTTGAAAATACCATTTTTGGAAGTTCACACCTAGCCATATACATGGTATACTTTTATTTATATTATTTTAATATTGAAAATATTTAAATACACATTGCTTAATTCTAATATAAACAACATTCTTTTGTGTTGAAAGTAATTACAATATCAAATGTTGATGGGTTGATACTCACTCCATTGGATACGAGTACTTTTTTCGATACCTACATGATATCGCAACCGTACGTATCGATAGCAAAAGTACTCGGTATCGAAACAAAAGTACCGACTAATGTACTCATATTTACTTGTATCGATTCATTCCTACTAGAATTATTCATTCCTTCCTAGTTAGAAAGTAGTACTCGAATTCTAGTGTTACTGAGATACGGATAACTGATTGAATCATTGTCATTCATTGTATCGGGAATTTAACTTTTAAATAAATTAAATTTGGACCATTTATATATATTTTTCGATAAACTGCATACAATTGCAAAGAATAGAGAACTTCTGATTGAAGTACTCATAAAAGGTTCGAATCTATTAATTATGGAATGATCGGTTGTGATCAATTGATTATCAGTATTGTATAATTAATTAATTATGATTTGATCTACGTATCATATACATATGTATGTGCATTGAAGGTAAAAAGATAATATATAGTATATTTTTCATATGAAAATTCTTAGAAGTTAATCCTGCAAGTATATTTGTATAATGCAATTTTTAGAAATTAGCATTGTAACTAAATTTTTACAATGTATTTAATATTGAGAGGGACAATTTAATTGATTTAGTTTGAAAAATAAAGTAAAAGTTCTATAAAAATTATGTAATTATTTGTAGATTTTTCTAGGGGACATTTAAATATGTATGCTAATTTAAGCTTTCGAAATTTTTTATCAATTTATTGGATCTCAATAAATAACTTTAAACTGTAATGAATAGACTGTGAATATTTATACAAACTTTTTATAGATGCAAACTTTTGTAAAGGCATTTCTAGAAGAAAAATAAGCAAACTATTAAACTGCATTCAACATTTATTTCATTACATTTTGTATATTTATATGTGTTAAAAATCTATAGTAAACAACCACAGTCTCCTAATGAATAATTATTTCGTCTTTAATTTGAATTTTCCAGCGACCAATAAAGTTTCATTTAAATAATTAGGTATATGGTTAAGAGTTCGTATTATTAATCGTTAACTTTCACGTAAGTTTTTGTATTTACAACAAGGAATTGTAATTAATTTAGAGTCGTAATTGTAATTTCTATATCGACATTCCGCGCGGAATTATGGCACGGAACGTGTTAATCGATGAGCATAAATATGATGTAACATTTTTCACCGTGCTGGAAGCATGCTCGTTATGTCACGTGTAATGTAATACACACATACGTGAACATAATACATTAAGCACATCGTTATGAACGAATACATTGCGAGTGCAGCCTTCAATTATTCAATTAATTTTACACACATGACAAATGAATTGAGACAAAGATATTTTTCGTTGTATTTGTTGTTATGGTGATGTTACTGAAGTTTTGACCCGCACGGTGTTGACGATTATTCCGACGCAAGCTTTCATAAAAAATTACACGGAGCTACCTACGTATCACAAAATATAAAATAAGTTTTATCTGTATTATAGCTAGACAAAAGTATTTGGACGTTTCATTCACAACCATAAATTGTAATCTGAAACAAGAACTTTATGAGAACATTATAATTATACCTTTATTTTATCCATTTTCGGATGGTATGCGGTAAAAATTCAGCAAAAATTTTAAAACAAAACATCATAGACGGCTCAAATGGAGCGTAATTATCCATAGTTTTGCGATGTGCGGACACCGCTAAATAAATGGTATATTCAACAAAATAAACAATTTGTTCGAGGAGGACATTTAGAAAATATATCGAGTACGAGCGACCTAAGAAAACAACAATTACACAAAACTTGATGTTGATTATTTAATGTAACGTCAGTAGTATCCTTAATTCAAATACTACAGGAAACGGTTTTTGTCCGAAAACATTTTTCCGGTATTGTAGAAAGCGTTGTGCCGATTTTAATAATACATGCAGAGTGTTCAGTGCATCGTACTGTAATAATGGAACAGATAACTTTATGTATAAAACCAAATTGAAAATGTAAAATCAAAATTGAACGAAAACTTTGAACATTTCCAAAAATATGGAATATTATTTACGGGAGAATCTAAGCTGAAAATTTATTTGATAGATTTATAGCATGTTTTATTAAATAGCCTAATATTACAATACAAAAATAATAATGATGTTTTAATAATTTTGCAACAAAGAAAAGTATTGCTATGAGATAGTGTATAATACGTATTATTGTAACGACACGTGTTACGACTTTTCTGCAACGAAGAAGAGAGTGAAAAGATTTGAATAATTAATTTTCAGCAGAAAATAATTTTTTATTGTTTACTTTTGGTATTGTTCAGAAAAAAGGCGATGTATACAGTGTTCGGTTAATGGTATCAGAAACATTAATGGGTGATTCTATATGTAAAAATAAAACGAAAATGAAAACGAGGAAATTGTATTAGAGGCTTTGTTTTTAAGTTATTAACAATCCGAAAGCGGGTATGGACACGTCTGAAACCAGGCAATTTGTGTACAAGTCGTAAGCGTAGGGCACGACAATACCGATACATACATTAGCGTCTCATGTAAAAATATATGCCCTTATTTCTTACAAGGGAAGTATTGTAGGGGACCTCAAGAGAAGTATAGCGCGATTTTTGGTTTCGGCCCAATTTCAGTTTTTCAGGGTGAAAACATTCCTTGAAGGTAGATAGGTGTTTCCATATTTCCCTGTATTTCTTTGAAACTTATGCTCTATAAAACGATGCAATTCAATTCATTAGAATTCTTGGTTTAAATAAGTATATTACCCCCACTTTTATTAATTATCAATTCAACTGCATCGTTTTATAGAGCATAAAAAACCATTCAATTTTTATTATAACCATTTTTTTATATCTACGATAGTCTTAAAGATATACAGGGAAATATGGAAACACCTATTTACATTCAAGGGATGTTTTCACCTTGAAGAACTGAAATTGGGCCAAAAACAAAAATTGCACTATACTTCTCTTGAGGTCCCCTACAAACCTGCAAAGTTTAAAAAAAATCGGAATTTTCGACTTACCGAATTTTCCTGAATTTTTTTTTTATTGGGCGTTGGGTATGTGTCGGTATTATCGTGCCGTATGCTTACCGCTTGTACACAGATTGCCAGATTTCAGGCGTTTCTAGATGGAATATTTAATAGTTAATAACTTGAAAACGAAGCCTCAAACACAATTTCGTAATTTTTGATTTTTGGTTTATTTCCATATGTAGAATCACCCATTAATGTTTCTGACGCCAGTAGTCGAACACCTTGTATTAGAATACAAGTAATTAGTACGTTTGTTTATCACCTTGATACTCATCTACGTATATTATCTACGTATAATATTATTTTTTTCGCATAAGTAAAATTCAAATAAGTAACATTTGACAAAATAATGAATTTTTGAGAATTGTAGTTACAGGAAGTAATTTTTCTGTAAGCTGGTCAAAATATGCAATTGATTTTTTTTACCAGCAGTTATTTTCAGCATATTAATCCTTTAAGTGTTGTATTTCATTTTGAAAACTCACTTGTGTGGTTAATTATTTTTTAGCTATAACGAATATAGGCGATAATAGCAGAGTAAATGCATTTGCTATAGAATTTAAATAAATTCTAATAAAATATACAAAATTACTTAGCGACTTGAGCCCCATCTATTGTCAAAAAAGGTCAGTATCATATCATTCAGTCCTCATACATATGTATACTACTGCATATGTACCTATTTTTTTCAAATGATTTTTTGTTCTTTGTATGTTTTCTTTTTATTGTCCTACGATATTCTAAAAAAGTGTTGAAATGCGAATATGTTGTTTGTTTTATCTAAATTTTCCTTTAAAAAGCATATGCAAATTTTTTTGCTTTTTAAAAAAAATGCCATCTTTTTATGACGAGTATACTCGACATAAACGTCGAAAAGGTTAACAAAGGATCATTTGTTTAACTGGAAAATTTTACTTCCGAAATTTTTGGACAGTAGTGTATATAATACATTTCATACCGTTCACATTTAATAATACATTTTCATACCGTTTGTCGTAACTAACGATACAAATTACCTGCTACGGATAACGTAACTGTACGCAGAAATTATGTATGATTCCCACGGTTCCAGCAATAGTTTCCAGGAATGTTACTATTCTCAGCGTTAAAATTCCGTTTGTATCTGTGTATAATAATTATCAGATGGATTACCACATGCAGTTGTTACAATTCAAGGATACAGACCGGTAACGAAATTCGCCCGGAGTGTTGTTACGGTCGTCTATAGAACGGCATGAGATCTACGATAGTCACGGGATCTAGGTGAACACGTAACTTTCGGGTATGTTACGCTTTAGAATCGTAACGAATTTGTCGCCCGAGGGCGTCGGTGGTGTATCTCGACTTTCTGTTACCAATTACATGCCGCGTGACTTTGAACTTCCACTTTTCCTGGTATGACAATTTACTACTAGCTTCTTACACGCGAAGTATGTAGTTGATTTTTTAAAATGAATCTAGAAAATAATTATTTATTAAGCAGGGTTGGAAATACATGGCCGGTTGGGAAGAGAACTGGGAAGTAAAAGACTTCCCCCGGAACCTGTCAATAAGAGTTGACGCCATATTGGTTTTATAAATTTTTTTTTATTTAGTTATTTAACGGGTATAAACCCAGTATACATACATAACATTTAATGAAAATACAATTAGAAAAAGTTACAACAATATATGTATTATACAGTATGGAATTAGTCGCGATAGGAAATTTTTAATAAATTATTAACTAAGATTAAACAGTTTTTAGTGCTCTATGTAGGGATACCTTAAAGTATTCAATAGAGCCACTGGAAGTCAATCAGATCCGTGAATTTATTGGCTGATTTCAGGATTCGATAAATTGGATTACTTGAACCAATTAGTTTTACTATAGCATAATAAAATATATGATTCTTTCTGACACATCTCGAGGGAGCACAAAAGTAAACGAGCTGCAACAATTGAGGACATGAGATCTGACCATTTATAAGCTTGATAGTTGTGATCATTTCGCCGCATAGGATTGTCCAGTCTAAAGGCAATGTACCTGATAAATTTATGCTGCACTCTCTCTAACATTAACTCATATTTTGAAAATTGAGGAGACCAGACAGTTGAAGCATACTCTAACTGAGGCTGGACTAATTGAGTTTTTGAATTTAAAATTAAATTTAACATGAATTTACTCTTACTATTAGATTATTAGTACTACTACTAATTTTAATTTTAGTATTAATAGTACTATTTAATATTACAGTAGAGTCGCTTTAACTGCGCGGAAACACCACTACGTTAACTATCCACGCGTCATCCCCACCAATGGGGGGATCCCCCTAGAACCAAGCGTATAGGGGAAAGGGTGGCATGACAGGGCAGCGAGGTAAGATGATGTATCCTACCTAAACGCTAACTAAAAGATGTTAGACACGTGACGAATACACCAATGGGAAGCTATTATGTTATAACTAGACAGCGGATTTTATGCATTTATAGCGTATGGGGTTCTGTGAAATACAATGAAACACAAAAGTTTCAACAGATCCAACTAGCTTTCTGTTATCTTTTGAACTAAATAAGATACTTAAGAAAATAAATAAATTCCTACGATTGCTCTTGTCTTTACAAATATCTTTAGAAAATGTCGTTTTGCATAAAAGTCTAGTTATAACAGTTGGGTCGCCAGCAATAATGAGTGAGGGAGCAAGCGTCTTTTGTTTATAGCTGTGAAAGTCGGTGAAACTGTTCATGTGCTACATCGATCTTATTATGTGTAAAAAAAAAATTTGTAATACATATTGTATATTTAAGAACAGTAAATCCATTGTTCTTCTTATATTATAATCTTCGTTTCATCTGTTTTAATGTAAAATATTCAGAATTAGAATATCTTTTTATTTGTTGTACAAATATATTAATTTCTAGAAAGCGATGGTTTGAGGCAAGATGGGGTCTTTGATGCGGGGAATAATGTGGTACCTCATTGGTAAGTCTTATGTTAGGATTGGGAATAAAGGCACGTAATTAATTATAATAAACAATTGTACATATATTTAGAACCGCGAAGGTTTTACAAGAAACGTGTTTTTAATGTGAGGTGGCCGCGAAGACTGACTTCCTCCGTCTTCTCTAGTCCCTTGGACGCCAGGTCGAAAATAGTAATAAATTTAATAAATCATAATAATCGAAACAATGATCATTATATGTAATTCCGAAGAAATACGTATTTGTATTCTTTGTGAAAATACGTAGGCTAACCATCTTGCTCTATTTTTGGTACCCCATTTTACCACGTGGTAGGAACAAGACGGTTTTCTATTGTTTTTTCTAAAAGCTTTGTGTTTCATAAAGATTTAATCAAGAGGTAGAATTATCACTTTATGTGCATTTTTCCTTAGCTTTCCCACTATGCCCCACCTTTCCCTAATTCATTCCACTGGTGGTTTCCCCTTCGCCAGGCGACGGTTAAAGGAGGGAAATTCGAAAAAAAATATTAAACGTCGGTGTGTCGTTAAGACAACACTAATGCAATTTTCGGCTGTTTCGACTTTTATCTTCTCTTTTTTTCACATTCGCTGTCCGTTTCTGCGATCGTCGCTGCTAGCATTACATCAGAGTTAGGCATTATTCGACAAAATTTTCATTCGAATATAAGTGTTCGAATAAATTTTTATTCGAATAATCTTCGAATAAACAATTCGAATCAAATTAAATTATTCGTCAATAACGAATAATCTTTTATTCGAATAAATTTTCATTCGAATAATTTCTTATTGAAATGAAAATTCAGTCGACCCACAGACCAATAAAGTGATCACGTAATTTCTACGAGGTATGGTTACAGGTGACACCTAATGGTTGAGGTAACGAACAGTGGAGGACCCATATTTTCGAAAATTACTGGAACCCTACATTTCCATACTCGACCACTTTTCAACTTACACGATAGATCTTTCGATAGATATCGGGAGTCACGTTAATTCGTTCTTCAATCAGGTTGAATAACGAATAAAATCTCTAAATTTATTCGTGAATAATGAATAAGTTTTCGTCGAATAAAATCGTTATTCGTTATTCACGAATAAATCTCGGGGATTTATTCGTTATTCGGAATACAATTTGCCTAACCCTGCTTTACATTGTATTTACAAAGGTGAGCTGGCAAGATACGGCTCAAAATTCACGAGGGGTTGAAATGGTGACCGGCCACGCTTCCTGCGCGCATGGGGTCTTATTTAGTATTACTATTACTATTTATTGTTATTACTTTGGCGGCAAACTGTTGACTGGAAAATGTGTAAAGGAAAGGAGAGGGGGAAGCGTTTCATCCTGGGCCTGCTAGTGGACTCGTCGGTAAGGCTACCTAGCAGACCCTGCCTTAGACGCGGGGATATACGAATGGTCGGTTAAGGACGTATATGTATATACGAACGAGGAAGGCTTCAGGTAGTTGCGGGAAAGGTGTCAACTCGGTAGACCTCTGATGGCGAATGTAGGAAGGAAGGTAGTGCCGCCACATTACCATTGCTATTTATTATTACAATTGATAATTTCTTATTATGAGAATCAGAAACAATATTTCGTCTCTTTAGTTCTTAAGTGTTCTATTTCCTCTAGTTTCTAAACTGAGAAAACTAAGTTTAATGTTTACGAAGTTTAATATTATAGAAGCAGGAAAGTAGTGAGATAATCAAACGCACTATAATATCATTTCCTGAATATCTATTTATTACAATATTTAACAAAACTTTATCTTATTATCAATATAAATGGTGAATTATTGTCAGTATCTGGGGATACAATCATTAACTTCCAATGTTTCGGAGTTAGGCTTATAAGAATATTTGCTGTTTTCTAGACTGAGTTTTCTTAATATTGTGATGAATTTGTATTATTTGGACCCATGACACGCACGTACATTGATTAACAATATTTTTTTGAAAAATAGAATTGGAACAGTAAAAAACTCGGTCATCGATATGTAATTCTTATGTACCAATAAGTAATAGTAAATTAACGGTTTTTAATAGTAATTAGTTGTACCAACAAGTAATTTACTATGACTTATTGGTACACCTAGAGTATATGTGACTCTTATTATGTTCATAGTGTACATTAACGCAATAATTATGTGGAGATTCGACAAACTTTTTAATAGTTTCTGGTGTTATTTTTGGCTCTTCAAATAGTGTCCTTTTTCAGTCATTTTGATTGCTTTTCTTTCTTCTTCGAATTTGTAGATTTAATATATTCCAAAGCTTTTCCATAAGCTTAAAATTCCGTAATTATACGTTCTTTAGTAGGTACGCTGCAAAGAAGTCACCATACTGTTTTATTGTTGAAATGTTTCTTTCCATTTGAAATTGTTAATCTAAACGAGTTAAAATTGAAAAGACTACATTAACCGCATTAGGGTGAATGCTGGTAGCGAAGTAATCGTGAACGTTACATAAATGGTTATGAATATTCCCGTATCTATGAATCACATAGTTACATACTTGTACTTTGTAGATACGGTGGTTCTGAGCAGTCTGTTACTACACCTTAGCGATTACAGTTCCACGTACTGCGTGCTTACGTGTCTGCTTCCGTATTCAGACATGTCACCTTTAAACAGTTACCGGCGTCGTAACAAAGTCGTAATGCCGTTTGTCGTCTATTAAAGGAACAACCTGCTGCTTCATGGAAAGATAAACATCGGTAAAAAGTAATTTCCGGCATTTATTAGAGGTGCTGAGTGATCTATCATTTTGTACAAAATAACGTTGAGTATTAACACTAGAACTACCAAAGTAGTCAAAATGACTGCTGGTTTGTATACTCTTATAACGGTGATTAAAATTCTACAACAATGCATGTTCTAAGATCTTTTATAACTTTTATCACGATGTGTGAGTGAAGAAATGAGTTAATTTATAAATTTGTGTATAATATTGAAACATTAAATAATTCAAATGTAAAAGTGAATATATTCAAATGTTTGTCGTCTTTATCGACCCAATAGAAGCAGATATACGATTATTATTGGTAGGTTTAGTGTTAATCGATATTGGTAAATAATCTTAAATTAAGCAAGATTATTTTTCTTTCTTTTAAATATATCAGGAAGATTTTGCACCACTCTTAATTTTTGCAATTTTACAATTTAATTTTAATTACGGTAATCTAACTTTTAATCTGTGGAATTATTAGATTGACAAGAAATAAATGGTTATTTGAACATGATAATTGCTCGTTTTCATGTCAATCATTTTAACACGGTTTACACGCTTTTGTTCTTGCCTTAGCTGAAAAATATGTACAGTATGCATTTTTATTGATTGAATGATGAAGATTAGAGTTTGAGGAATTAGAATCAATTCTACTGAGTAGAATTCTTATTTACATTTTTACACTTTGAAGAACTAATACATTACATGTACAAACATGAATAATGATCGCCCATTCATTTTCCATCAATCTAGTAAACAATAAGTTGTTTAGTATGTGAAAATAGTTATTGAAAGTACACTTTCACAAGTGTGTGTAAACTTATGATTATTGTGGGTTTAATGCAATTATGACATATTTTATCATCTAAAACAGAGTTTATTTTATGTAGAGTTCGCTGTAACCCTTAATAGGACAAACAAGTTGCTGTTTGATTCCATTCTCCGTAAAGTGGTCCATAAAAATTGATATTTTCATAAATATCCACAGTCTTGATACAATAGAGGTATCCAACTTTCTTTGACATTGCATTACCAATCCTATCAAACCGATGGATTTTTAATTTTTAATTTTACAATGATTGAAGTGACAAGGGTACTTTCGTTAGAATTCATGTTCTCTTTTCTTTTTATCTTATATGTCATATAGAGTATCGGACAAAAGTATTCGTGCACCTTTTAAAACGGAGTAATTTTTTTACAATTGGTCCAAATGCCTTGAGTTCTTTTGTGAAGTTGGGGGCATCAGTTTACTAAATGAAGTGTAACAAAAAAATGAAAAAGTTGTAATTGGTACGAAGATCGTTTATGGACGTGTTCTAATAACTCCCGAAGATATGAGGATGCGTATTAGAAGTGCATGTTCTAATATCAGTTAGGGAACGATAAGGAGGGCCAGAGAATCATTTCTTTGCTGTATATAAAAATGGATTGAAGTCAATGATAATATAAGATAAATTTTCTCTATCAAACCATTTAGCCTAATTAATTCATCACTTATCACGTTTCCAATTTTGTTTTTCGATTTTCCATGTTCAAGGTCACGCGAAAGACGTTGTGCCATAAATCGTTGGAAAGCTCTACACCTCCAGTTACTCCATGAAAAAAAATTTGGTCCCATTTAAGAAAATATCGATAACCTTGAAATCTGAAAAAGAAATGATCTTGAAACAAATTTTTTATACGGGACGGTATTCGCCCCCAGTAGTAGTAGTAGTAGGTACAACGATCTCCCGGGAGGGGGGAAGTGCGATTTCCCTCCCAAGGCCCAGCCGTGGCTCATGGCGCCGGTGGCTATCACACAGCCCCCGCCACGTTAGCAGGGGGGCTGCCGTGGGCATTACCCGGGGCTATTATTTCCCCCAGTTTTCCAACCCGACCAACTTTTTTAGGCCCGGGCCACATGGAGGCGAGGAAGTACTCGCCGGGGGGC
>NW_015373985.1:469673-515151 GCF_001272555.1 Dufourea novaeangliae | reverse complement strand
TCTAAAATCTGTAGCGGGGTATGCGATTTTACAAGAATGGAAAACGAGGTAGAGTAGGTCGCGCCCTCCCCCCACCCTAGATTTTGCAAGGAACGCGACGCGAACGGTAGCCCACCGGACTTCGCCGAAGTTTCTCCGAAGAGGAAACATCAGTTTCATCAGGGACCAGCATCCGCGTTCTGGGTTCGCGAATCTCGCCCCTCCCTAATGGTCGACGCCCTCTCTCTCCGGCGTACCACGGGTCGTTGCAGCGCGTGCCAAGCGCCTTCGTGACCCGTCGACATATGTGTTCCGGGGTCACGAATATTTACCGGCACGTGGGGCCTATTTTTGGTAATGCCATACCTTACGTCCGGCGCCTCGTTCGTGAGAACTGCCTTCCGGAATACGATGACCGCGGGGCTCGTTGGGCCGTGGTCCCGCAAAGACATGCTCTTCATGCTTCCGGGATTCGGTTCGCCAGTATACGCCCCGCTGTCCGGAATCGCATTCGGGCCCCTACGCGTTTTAATCTACTCAAGGCGGCACGTCCAGGCCCCCGAAGGGTTTAACACCCGGAACGGCCATCGCCCCCCTTCCCTCGGGCCCGAATGAGCGCTCCTGGCGTTTGTGCCTCTTACCTCTGTTCCGGTGTCCTCTCGTTGAAGATCCGCCCGGTCCAGTTTACGACCACGCGTCCTTAGTCGCTGTCCCGTATGCTACTCGGCATCGGTGTCCTTTGCCCACGGAACGTCGCCACGGGCTGGTGTTTGAATGTGCGCTCGGTGTACGCAAACCCGTGTCAACGTCCGCGATCAGACTCCCCGATGCCTATCTACACCTAGTTCGAGAACGAAGGGGGAATTCAGGCCTATGTGTCCCGTCCTTGAACACATATATCTGCCCACCCCCTCCACGGACGGTCTTCGGGTTCCGGGCCCTCGCCACCCCCGGGCTACTTCCCGGAACCCACCCGGTCCGTTGTTCTCCGCGGATCCTGTGTCTGTCACTGTGATCCCCCCACGCGGGGGTTACTGGTTTTCTATCCCAGTTTTCCCGTCGTCCTGGGACCACAGCGGGGATTGAGAGGCAAAAATACGGCTGGAGTCGATAGGGTTCCCCATCTATCTTTTCCCCCGCGTTGCCTCTTCACGAGTGGTCTTCGGGAAGCACGTCGGCAGGCTTACGCCCCCTGTCTGCTTTTACCCTCCCGACTCGTATCCCAACACCCCGCACGTACGGGTCGGATCCGCGTTTCTACCCTCTTCCTGCCGGGAAACCTGACGCATCCTGTCCCGTCACCCTCGTGAGTTCTCGGTGGGTGAAACCGGGTGCCCTCACGGGTTCAGGGGGGGACTGAGAGGGAGCTTTGTGTCTGGACGAGAGCCACCGATACCTCCCGTCCTGCACCCTCCCTCTTCACGTAAGGACCTCATGGATCGAGCTTCGGGACAAACATTAGTCCCACTCTCTCCATTCCCGTTACGTATCCCTGTTGTGCTATTCTCAGGCTCCCTTGGATCGCTAAAATTCCGGCTAAACGCGTGTACTTGGGTAATTATGGCTTACCCCTTCTCCAGCTCCATTCCTCCCTGTTTGGCCGCTTCCTTTTCCCCCATCCTTCTTCATCTTTCTCCTGCAGTTGGTAACCTCCCTCCGTTTGCCCTCGGTCCATTGGATTTCTTGAAATCGGCCAGCCACGTCCATGATGATCTTCCGTAGCCTTATTTCCGATGATCGATCCATGATGATCCTCTCCGGTTGCCTCCATCCCCCTTCGATGTCCCTAGTACAGATAACCCCCTGCTTGTAATCTTATTCAACAAAAAGGCCACCCTCTCTTTCGCATCCCATCAGGAGTCGATTCTCCCGACAGGATCCCAGGCGGCACCACGTGGAGGCGAGAGGGTGTGATTTTCGGGGCCTCCAGACTTCTCCGAGCAACGACAACATGCTTAATTACTCTCGGATCCATCTGGACATCCTTCCACCATCCCGGGGTGGAAGAATCCCCTAAATCTGCCGCCCAAAGATATTCGCCCCCAACAACAATTCTCGTGTATAACATTTTTTTTCATCATTAAACATAACCCATATATTCAAGGTGGTCCAATTAGCTGAGACACCCTGTATATTTAACACTGTTAGTTCTTGTGTTAATATCAGTGGTAGATCCTGAGAGGGCGATAGGGGTAATCACCCCCCCCCCCTCCAAGAAAAACCCCAAAAAAATACACTCCATCCATAAGGGACCGGAAACTTATGCGACTAAACGTGGAAGCAGAGAAAATGAGTTAAAAAGTTACTTAAATTATGAAACATACAAATTCTTATTGATTTTGCACATCGCAGGGAAAATGTAAATTATATTCAACGTTATCAACGATTTTAAATATCTGTCTGATCAGTGTGTTCATTTCATTCAGGAATCATCCAAATGAATCGTAGCAGTTTAGCAATAAATTTTCTAAAATATTCTCCCCTGATTCCATTCAGATCGACGTATTATCACTTCAGTGTTCTTAGTCTTTTGAAAATCAATGCCAGAATTACTATGCCTAATTACAGCGTTCAAAAGTTTGTAACTGTCTATTATGACACGTTTTGTAACTCTCTTCCTACGTTTAAACGATCTGCATTATATTACAACTTCGATTCTTGTGTACTCTTATCTTTTATTCTTAATTTTCTACATTTTTATATAGTTCTTTCTTTGTTTCTGTTTTCTATTCCGTTATTGTTATTTTATCCATAATTATGCATTTCTTTCTACATAATCATAATTTTCTGTATATTCTTGTAAATACTCTTGTACATTTTTTGTTGTTGTTTATTTGTGTAATTATTAATACAGTCCCCTAGACTTTTTCTTAAATTTTGTTAAACTTTCTGTACAGTTACTATAAGTCTTTGTACACTCTGGTAGGCTATCTTTACGCGTTATTGAATATCTAAACTTTTCGTTTGTCCTCTAGACTTCCATATATGTACCTATATATTGTATCAGGTGTTCATAACCCGTTCATAAATAAATATTATTATTATTTTATCATTTTTTTAAGTAATTCTGAAAGATGTTTGAGGTATGCTCAAGATTACTATCATACCTAAAAATAGAATAAATTATTGGAACTGGTTCAAGAAATTGTATTTCTGTTTCAAATTTGTATTTTTCTCGAAAACAATCAAGTGCCCGGTAACTTTTGAAAGAAAGTAGTAAATTAAACACTTCATCGTTTAATATTTAAAAAATCGTCATGGATATAAATTTCGTTTTCGATATAATTAAACTCGAAATAGGTATGCATTTTATTAAGTAAACTCGAAATATACATTTTTGCAAAAGTACAAGATTCTCGAAAGCTCTATATTCATTTCGCCAAGTTTTATACAATGCTCGCCAAGGCTCGTGAACCTCATAAACCCGTTAATAAGAGAAATCTCGAATGCATTGCGCGCACCTAATCAAAGCAATTCAGAGCAATTAAATCGAGAACCTGTTTTGGGATTTCACTTCGACTTCGTGTGCCGCCGATCCAGAAGAAAACGGACCTCGTTACATCTTCGCCGTTCGCGCCATTCCGCCGCACAGGAAATGATTTATCGGGTGGTATCGTTTATCAAAATAGAAAATTCCTGTTGTCTATAAGAGCAAGGAAAACTTTCTCAATGCCGGCCGTAAAACTGATTTGCATCGGCCACGGACAACTCGTTTCACCGTGTTTCGTCGAGAAAACCGCTTTCGATCGGAGATGATCGTCGCGTTTCAAGGGCACCGCGACGGATCGCGATCGAGCATACCGATAGCGATTTTTCCGGGTGATGGTTGACGCTTCCTCAGGGAAATTACGGTTGGTGTTGTTACTTACGAAGACTTTCTTTTTCTCGTGATCTCTTAACTCTTTCGGGAGCTGAAATAGATACTCTCTGACATGGGCGTAGACAGATTATCAGTGGGGGGGGGGGTAAAAAATATTAACACAACGACTGCTACAGTGAAAATGTTGTACGTAGCCAGACGAACTTTATTTTGTTTTTAATGTCATGAATCGTTGAAAATGTATGCGTTTTATTAATAAAGGCTGTTGGTCGTGTTTCAAATTATACTGCAATACTAAATATTACGCAAAAATTTGGTAACTCTAGGAAGGATTGGGGGGGGGGGTGGCAAAATCTAATTTTTTCTTGTAGGGTGGGGCAAAAGCCACTTTTTTCCGCCCAGGGGAGGGGGCAAGTGTCCCCCCCCCCCTGCCCCACCCTAGCTACGCCCATGCGCTCAGATGAGGACGTTCCTGTTGGGCCGCACAGTGGACCAGAAAACCCGAAAATGTAACCAAAATTAGTAAACTTATGTATTCTTTTTCGATCATGATCCTTGTAGGTTTTTGGGTTCACTGACTCTGAATTTGATGTCAAGAACTGTAAATTCAAGATAGTGGATCCAATACAGCGACTGTAACTACTGTTTTTTTGATCGAATGTGTATGAAAGTCGGTACTAATCGTTTTTCAGAGTTCTAAATCTCGTATTAAGAACTATAAATTCGAAGTGGCATGCTCAATATGATGATTGAATTTATTGTTTTTAAAATGTTTCATCGATGAAGTTCTTGAAACTTGATACTTAATTTGTATCGACACTAAATTCATTAATTGTGTCGATTCTGAGAACCACGTACAATTAGTAACGACTTTCACATATATTCAATGCAGGAAGCAATTTCAGTCGCCATATTCGATCCGCCATTTTGAATTTACAGTTCTTGAAAGAAGATTTCTAATTAATGATTTCGAAAATTCTGCAGTACCAACTTTCATGCATATTCAATCGAAAAAAGTAGTTTCAGTCGCCATATTAGATCCGCCATTTTGAATTTACAGTTCTTGAAAGAAGATTTCTAATTAATGATTTCGAAAATTCCTCAGTACCAACTTTCATGCATATTCAATCGAAAAAAGTAGTTTCAGGCGCCATATTAGATCCGCCATTTTGAATTTACCTTTCTTGACATCAGATTCGGAATCAGCGACCCCTAGAACCTTCGTTTATTTTGTTAATTTTTGCGGTTTTTTCGTGTCTCCTGGCCCACTGTGCTGCTATACACGTACGGCCTCTTATGAATAGCAGTAATTCAAATTACAGACTCCCCTCGATTATTGTCCCAAACTCGGGTCCGCGCTGGTACAATAATAAAAAAAAATCGTTTATAAAATCGTAAATTCGTTTTTTTCTTCGGTACCAAAAGCGGGGGGGGGGCAACAAAGTAGCCTTCTCCCTCCAGTGGTGAAGATAACTCCTGGACAATAATCGTGGGAAACAAGCCAGACAATAATCGAGAGGAGTCTGTATATGACAAAAGTAGCAAAAAGTAGCAGGTCTATCTTGAAGTATACATTACATACCACACGTTTAGACTTTACTTGCCTCTGTAGAGGGTGGAATGTCGGAGAATGGTGAATCGGAAGTGGACATTCTGTTAAAAAGAGTGATAGTATGTCAATAAAACAGTTAAATATTTCAATTTATTATTTACTTTTCCAACTTATCTGTCTTATTTTTATTTCGTACAGGGTGGTCCAAATAATTTGTTCACCCTGAATAATTTTTAAAGTATGCGTTGTGTGAAAAACTTTTTATAGAAAAGTTTTTGGTTTGGAGGAATACATAATGCAATGCATTTTTGTTGTAAGTGGAGGCGTTTCGGAGATTTGAAGGTCAACTTCGTTTTAATAAATGGAATGCTACATTTTTTATCCAACAATATCAAGGAGCGTTAAATTTGAAGGAAAAAAGTTTTGCCCTTTATTAGCCGTGAATCTAATAATTAACGAATAATTTCACTTTGTTTGTTGAAAGTGGTCTGTACGTAATATCAAGTTGGAGATTCAATACTAGTAAAGATTTCCGTAAGATTTCTTCCATTCACTAACATAGGTGTTTGAAATGGTGTCCATTCACATTAATACACTGATGTGATCTACTAAGCAACGACGAAACTGCACTCTGAAATGTTTCTGTAGCAAGCATAATGCATGTTTCACGAATTTATTCGTTCATATTGTTCCGTGTTACCCGATAGGTAGCACGTATTGTATAATGATAAAGCGTGAGACTTCAGGTTAGCGACGTCGTTTTGGTAACAACGCCAAAACAGAGACAGAGCAGAGTCGTGATACGACTATAGAATAGAAAAAACGTGTTAAGATAAGTACTCCTCCTCTCCAAATAAATAATTCTTCCTTTTTATTAATATTGCCTTTATTTATTCGGAAGTCATGCCGCGTCCACGCAACAATATTCTCTGGTGATGTTGTTGGTTCACGACACACTATATTTTTTAATGTACCCCATGGAAAGTAGTTTAGCGGCGTTAGATCTGGTGAATGTGGTGGGCACAGAAATTTTCCACCACGACCGATCCATCGATTGGGGAATTGTCTGTCCAGCACCTGCCTTGCTACATGTGCATAATGTGCGGGGCAACTATCATGTTGGTACCAGATGTCTGTGGGGACATTTAATGGTACATTTTCTAATAAAGTTGGTAAAACGTCACGTAAAAAATTCGAATATTTTTGTCCCGTTAATCGTTCATTAATAAAATATGGTCCAAGTAATTGATTGCCCAGTATACCACACCACATATGAACACCCCATTGACGTTGATGGTCAACTTCTCTCATCCAGTGAGGATTTTCTGATGCCCAGTAGTGCATGTTCCTCAGATTAATTTGTCCGCGATTAGTAAATGTCGCTTCATTGGTAAATAACAGTTTTTGTAAAAAAAAATCATCATTGTGCATTTGATTGCATCGAAATCATGATTATTCTGGTTTACATGCTTTGATAACTTTTTGGTTTAAATTTAATTTGGTGTCAATGCATGTATAAAAATTACATTTACACTCTCGTGTTATCGCAGCATATTAACCAGAATAATCATGATTTTTATAGACTTTTTTCACTTAAATCGCATGTTTCTTAAAATTCTGAAAGAGTAGGCAAATTCTGCGGTCAGATTTGAATGCAGCATATCAGAAACTATAGGAAATGATATATAAAAAGTCAAGGACAAAATTCAATCACACATAACGGAAAAACCGCAATTTTCTTTAAAAATATTAAGACACAAATTTCCAAGGTCGAAACTTGTTGGTGATACTTCTATATTTTTCCTCGATTCAGCAATATCTTAGCTTCAACCTCGAAAAAAATTCATCCCTCTATTTTATTTCTATCAGAAGTTCTCCGATGTTGGCTAAAAAACGAGCAGTTTGTTCCATTGCGCGCCGCAAACGCGCTCTGATGCGACTTCAATTTTAGAATGCTCGCGAATCAGAACGATTGATTTTAAAAAGAAAAGACCAAAGAGTACAGACATATTTTTTTCAAATTTTTAAATTTGTTACCTAGGGTTCAAATTTGCAAAATAAAAATATTTTTAATACTTTTGCATTACAAAAGTAACTTTACATAAAAAACAAATAATTACCATTACAAATAACGATCTCTCACGAGTAAAACGAAAGACGAAGCAAATTCTTATCTTTAATAGTTACTGAGATAAAAATTCATTTGTGATGGTAGTTTTTGTAAAGGTCGGTAAAAATTTCCAACATTGAGGGTGTGCATTTTTTAAACAATTTCCAAACCAGCAAAATGATAACTTAAACCTTCCCTACTTGCACATAAAGTATAACGTATCTCAATTTCAGCAAAATCCGAGACATCGTGTATAAAAGTGAACTTGGCGTGGAATGATCCGTATCTTAGTTAAAGAACGTAATAAATTATTAATAGAGTAAGGATTGTAGCAGAATCAATAAAGAATCTCCCATTACAGTATAAAACGAAGAATTTTCAAATTCATTAACCATGTCGCAGCAATAAATGGTAATTAAAATTCAGTTTCTAAACTAATTAGCTCTCGAATGTTTTCCTGTATACAGCTAGAAACTGAAAGATAAATCGTGAAGTTATATGAGTATCGAGTATCGAATATTCATACGTCGCATACGTGGAACCTGAGTAGAAAACACCGGTCGGAAAATAGATGCAGGAAACGAAAGAGTTTGAAATAAAAACAATGCGGAGAAGGAAAAGCAAGGAAATCACGCGGAGAAAGAGTAGGAAAAAGAAAAGAAACTGGCCGGAGATGCATGGAACGGAATGCGGCATCGTTGGCCCAAGGAGAACTACTCCGCCGCTGCGCCCTAGATATTCCACAGGTATCCGTCGGTCTGAGACGGCCTGTGTATACTTACCGTGCACCTCGGCGCGGCGGCGTGCTGTCGACTCTCTCGACTGCATACGATTATCGAGCGGACAATTATATCGAGCACACGTGCACCGTTGAGAGCACGTCTGTGGACGCGTGCACGGCTAGCGATGGGCACGTTTTTACATGTTTGGACGTTTTGAAATACAAGATGTTCAAACAGTCCCAACGTGTGTGGACGTTCTTAAGCATAAGGTGATTAGACAGTGCGTACACGTTTGGATGTTTTTATATACGTGAAGTTCAGACAGTCCAGACGTGTTTGGACGTACTTAAGTACAAGGTGTTCAGATAGTTCGTACACGTTTGGACGTTTTTATATACAAGAAGTTCAGACAGTCCAGACGTGTTTGGACATTTCCAAACATAAGGTATTCAAACAGTCCAAATAGATGTGGATATTTTAAAACGCAATATGTTCAAACAGTCCAAATAGATGTGGATATTTTAAAACACAAGATGTTTAAACAGTCCAAATAGATGTGGATATTTTAAAACACAAGATGTTCGAACAGTTCAAATAGATCCCAGATAGCACATGATACCTAATGACGCCTTGAAGACGGCTTAAAGGTGCCTTAGACATAAAATAGCCGTAAAATAGGCGTCTTCAGGGTGTTATGTGATATCTGGGATGTGGATATTTCAAAACACAAGATATTTAAACAGTCTAGGTACGTTTGGTGATTTTCAAGCACAGGATGTTCAAACGGTTCAAACACATTTGGACATTTTCAAACAGAAGGAGTTCAAATAATCCAAATGTGTTTGAGCAATTTCAAACATGTAAGATATTCAAACACTCCAAATACGTACAGAGATTTTCAACCACAAGATGTTCAAACAGTCCAAATACCTACTGATATTTTAACACCCAATATGCTCAAACAGTCCAAATACGCGTGGATATTTAAAAACACAAGGTGTTTAAACAATCCAAATATGTGTGGTGATTTTCAAACACAGGATGTTTAAACAATTTAAAGAGTTCGATTTGTTAAAACGTTCCGAAAAGTTCTTAGGTTTCAAATAGTTTAATCGTTTCAATTATTTCGAACGTTTCAAACGACTCAAAGGATTCAAACGTTTTAAGCAGTTCAAAAACGTTTCAAACGACTCAAAAAATTCAAACGTTTCAATTAGTTTAAAAGTTTCAATCAGTTAAAACATTTCAAACGATTTAAACGATCCAAACGATTCCAAGGATACAAACAGTGAAAAACTTATAAACAGTTCAAACGTTTCAAACATTTAAAATATTTCAAGACGCTCGGTAACAAAGCTATTCTAGATTTGTTATCGATATCCTCCTTACTTTGCAGTCCCAAAAGCCCGTTTGTACATCTCGTCAGAAGTTTAAATATGATTCAGCAGTTCGATTACCCATCGCTATTCACGGC
This sequence comes from Dufourea novaeangliae, assembly GCF_001272555.1. NCBI lineage: Eukaryota > Metazoa > Arthropoda > Insecta > Hymenoptera > Halictidae > Dufourea > Dufourea novaeangliae. The sequence goes on along the minus strand of NW_015373985.1, from coordinate 505,494 downwards.
CCATTCCTGTCGGTATCGCACCGACGTCGAACCGCGATATCGCGTAATTGCGCCCCCCTCCGTTACCGGTATCGAATATATTTAGACGAGACGAGTCGGCGCGGCGGTTTCTTCCGCCATCGAAACGAAAATAAGCCGCAGCGACCGGTTCGCGACCGGTAAATCGGCCGCGCCGATACGCTTCGTGTAAAGAAAGAAATGTGCGCGCGTGCAGGAAAGAGCACCGGGAAATGCATAGTGAAAATATTAGACGGCGAGACGGGGGCGGGGGAGGAGGAAGGGGAAACGTGGCTCGTTTTGCATACCATGGAAAGCCTGCGCGCGCGCGCGAGTATCTGCGCGGCGCCGCCTCTCGGTTTGCTGCTCTTGTTCTCGCGCGCGAGTTTCGCGCTTTCTCCTAAACCGCGCGAGCGCGCGTCGCGATCACGTCATCGTGATCGAGATATCGAGAACCTGCAGCGGATACCATCGGCTGATCGCGTGGACAGCTAATTGTAGTGGATCCGGGACTCAGTCGGGTAAGGTTGGGAAAATTATATTTCTAATAACGAATCAAGAAGGAGGAATAACAAATCAAGAAGAAAGAATGACGAGTCAAGAGGGAGGAATAACAAATCCAGAAGAAAGAATGACGAATCAAGAAGAAAGAATCAAGAATAGCAAACAACGAATGATGAATGACGAAAAACAAATCAAGAAGAAAGAATGACGAATCAAGAAGAACGAATTAAGAATAGCAAACAACGAATGACGAATGACGAAAAACAAATCAAGAAGAAAGAATGACGAATCAAGAAGGCGGAATAACGAATCAAGAAGAAAGAATGATGAATTAAGAAAAAGGAATATCGAATGAAGTCGCAAGATTTATTCGTAAATAATGAATAATGATTTTATTCGGTGAAAAATTATATTCGTTAGTTAGGAATAAATCAGTATTCGTTATTCGAAATAACTCCGTAATGTTCTCTTATGTAGGAATGTTTTAATTAATATGCAATGATTAGTTTATTATTAAATATAAAGCATTCTTCTGGAATCAGACATGACAATGTACATGAGTATATCACAAATAAACATACACAGATATAGTTATTAAATTACAAATATTGAATGGCATTTCTTCGAGATTAAATAAAGATTAATAAGGACCAAAATGATTTTAAACTGAAGAATTTAAAATGAAGTTTTGACACTACATTAATTTTCACGAAACGAACATCGATAAGTTAATGGAAGGATTAAAAAAAAGTGGTTAAAAGAGTTTGCAGAATATTTAACTTAAGGGTATTTTGTTCCTTTTACTATAATTTATTATAGCATATTCACTCTTAGTTAACGTTATAATTCCTGAATTATGGCATCGTTACTTTTTTCTATGCAAATTTTATTCTAGATACTTGAAATCTGTTCAAATATGGTGTTTTCAATTTCTTTGTACTTTCTTATTCCAATACCTAAATATGGTGTCTCTAAGTGCTGACACTATTGTAACTGTCTTAGAGGGCTTCGAAGAAGTAGTACTTACGAGTCCTAGTTGGGTTCATAGGAAATTGGTTAATGGCAGCATTCTAATATCAGTGATATTTTCTAAATAGTACCATCAGGACGTAAAGGGTTAACTAAGAAAATGAAAATCATGAAATAAGATTGTGTCCTGTTAACATTCTTGCTCCTTTCTAACAATCACTTCTGCCCAGCGTTTATTTGTGTTGCAAGATCCCCGGGGTTATCGCAATGATTCGCAGACGCAATAATCCGCCTTCTATTAACCAAGACTTACCGTTCGATGCATTTCAGAGCCATGTAATTTTCTAACTTAACGTAAGCTGATTTCCTCTTTCAATGAGAATTGGACGTGATACTTCAGTCCCGCTATTGATCCACAGAAAATCTCCTTCTGAACTATATCATGCATGTCTATCAATTAATACATATCTCATTCATTTTGACGTCAATACTTGTGCTCTTTAACGATCCATCTATTTTCTTCCCATAACTGACGTCTCGGCTGACCTATTCTTTAAATGAACACGGAAGTAAAACAGTCATTAGTGTCATTTGCCATTACTAGATCGAAGATATTTGAGTCGTTTTTTGAAAAGTGTAAATCCACTTTTCTGTATTTCCACTGAAAACTTTCCGTTTTTTAACGTTTTCCAGGTTACCCCCTTCAAAAATACTATTAAACACTAATAAGCTTGTTTTATATTTTAAAGATTCCAGACACGTTTAATGTTACTATATAACCATTTTTGTAAATATAGGAAGTTCTGGAAGTCTTGAAAAATCTTCAGTCTTGATAGTCTTGATAGTCTTGATAGCCTTGACAGTCTTTGATAGTATTGATAGTCTTGATAGTCTTGATAGTCTTGATAGTCTTGACAGTCTTGAAAGTCTTGACAGTCTTGACTGTCTTGATAGTCTTGAAAGTTTTGAATCCTGAGTCTTCAATCCCCAGTCTTGAGTTTTTAAATATTTGATAGGCCCTGAAAGTCTTGACAGTCCTCAAAGTTTTGAAAGTTATGATGGACTTTGAAAACTTGGCGAGTATTCAGCAATAAAATTCAAAATGCTTCTATTCCTGAGGCTTCTTACATACTAAGCTTTCAAGGCCTAGTATAACTTTTAAGATTTTGAAGAGTAGGTATCAAGACTTTCAAGATATCCAAGATCTTCAGGACCCATCGAATCGTTAATGACTCAAGATCATGATTCAAGCCTTACCAAAACTTTCAAGAGTTTTAATCATCGGACATGTTCGAAGTGATTCTAATTCTTCGCCACACGTATGCATATACTCGAAGAGTTTCGAAGTAGAGCCCATCATCGGCTCTATCTCCAATTGCGGCAGACAATCTAGTTAATAGTCAGAGAATGATTAAAAAGGGCCCAATTGAAGGACTCATAACAAAAGCGATCCTAGTCACCTTTAGTGTTCCTTCTAGGAAGGTAAAGAAATACTCTGGCATCTTTAAGAATCCTAAAACTCGATCGATATTCTTCTCAGAATAAATAAGGTCATAAGTCGTTTTTAATAATATAGCTTCCACCATGTTGCGAGTTTTGCTTCTGACTACTAAACCTCATCCAACCAGTTGAGTCAGTAACTATAAACTAACGGAGGTAATGACTATTTAGGTAGGACAGGGACACAGACAGTTGCCAGGCAATAGCTGGAAATGGCTTAGTTATTTTTACTGACTCGTCTTGTTGGGCAGACCGTAGTTGTAGTTTACTAAAGTTTGGTAATCCGAAACATTGCAAATTTGTGGGAGATCTCAATAGAAATTTTAGGTAATTTTTTCTGTTTACTACTATTTGGTTCTCCAGTCTGAAAATGCTCCTTAAAGGGCCTTCCTATACTCCTGTATATCTTGAATACCATAGTAGATATCAAAAGATTGTCCGAATGAAAATTGAATTGCATCTTATGCTCTAAACACTTTAGTAATGAAATTGTCAAAAATTTGTTTATTTATTGATTAAAAAGAACAAATTTTTAAACATCCAGATTCTATATCTATCGATCTCATGAAAATCGAAACATTTTAGAAGGGTCGATTTCGTTATGAGACCCCCTCCTTCGAATTGGTCTCCCTTTCATCCCTTTTCCCACGACCTATAATCGGGGCTATGGTCAAACACAAACGAACATCCTCGAGTAAATCCGATTGAGATATAAATTGGGCCCCATGTCATCTCGACGATCCGTCGTGTTAATTGGGGGAGCACGGTCTCGGACCTCGTTATTCGCCGCCGTGTCGAGAACGCAAAGACGAAGAAAGCAACCGTTCCACGTCCGGCCGTATGGGTGAAAGTCGTCCAAAATGTCACTGGAGTTTAACCTTACCGCGGGTATGCACGCACAGCCGGGAGAGGTCCTCCGTCGGCTCGCGGGATAAGTCGGTAGGCGAGACGAGAGAGGCTCATATAATATGCCGTTTCGTAATTCACCTTCTGGCGTCGCGAACGCATCGAGATGAAGCGGCCAGGAACGCATCGCGACTTCGTAAGGTCACATGCTTGTGTTTAGTTCGGACCGTGTCACGAAAACGCCAATTTTAACCTTTTCAGATCTGAATTTTCTTTTGAGTATTGAAAAAGTATTTGATTATACATTTTAACTCAGTAGACTGTTTATGGCGCATGCGCCAAACGTGACGCATTGGAAGATTACAAGTGGCGCATTTCATCATAAAATTTCCTCCCCTAAGCGAAGCAGATCCTACCCCTATCCCTATTTTCCAACCCCAATCGTGAACCTAAGAAGGTAGAAAAGGTGCTTGAGTTGTATGGCGCATCTGAACTCGTATGTGAAAAAATTGGCGCATGGAATGTAAAAGGTTGGCCACCACTGGTTTAGATGATATTGTTGCGTGAGCGCGGCATGATCTCCAATAAACAAAGGCAATATTTATAAAAAGAAGAATTATTTATTTAAAGAGGAGGAGTACTTATCTTGACACGTCTTTCCTGTTCTACGGTCGTACCAAGACTCTACTTTGTCCCTGTTTGGGCGTTACCATAACGACGTCGCTAACCTGAAGTCTCTCGCCTTTAACATTATACAATACGTGCTACCTATCGGGTAACGCGTAACAATGTTTCGTTAAAAAGAAATGTTTATATGTCCCATAGTTTTGTGGACATTAACCCTCCGAGGACGGTCCCTGGGTCACGCGTTCGCGAGAGCGATATGCACACAGTGACGGAGCTGTCGTGTAAATCGCATAGCGACCGATGTTTGTTTACATGCGAACGACCGGGCCAAGACGCCGCAGAAGTATTGACTAATAAATATAATTTGCTTAATAATTCACGAGATTTTTATTCTAGTTAGTGTAATAAGAAGCACGAAAATTCAAATGTAATGTGGAACCAGCTAATCGTTACATTGTATACATGGTGACGGTGGCTCGAACTCGAGCTCGAGCAACCGCCACTGCGTAGTAATATCGGTGAGGGTCTCGTGCTCGAGCCATACTGGCACTGTGTTAGTACAGTGTCGATGAGGGCCTCGAGTTCGACCTCGCCGTCGCTGTGTAGTAGTAGAATATCGTTGTGGGGTCAGAAATGACATAGGGACTGGTGACCATGTTTCCGTACTCGCAGGGTTAATTGCACACACATGTGTACGTTACAGAAATGGACAAATTCATTACAGTGGACTCTAACTGTATTGCCATGGGCGAGGCTGTAGGGGAATAAAATGACAATGAGTTCATTGACAATGAGCCCTCTCCATGTTAAGTTCTATAAGTCATAGCCTCGGCCTCGGCGTTTGTAAGTTTTGTAAGTTTCTATATTGTATTTGTAACAATGCTCAACCCTTGAATTCTATCAAATGATAGAAACAACAACCATTTTACCGATAAGTTTTAAATGCATATTCAAATTTGTGTCATACATGCCATCAATACCCAGATAGCGCATGACGTCTTGAAGACGCCCATTTTACGGCTATTTTAGGTCTAAGACGCCGTTAAGCCGTCTTCAAGGCGTCATTAGTCGTTATGTGCTATCTGGGTATAATAATAGAAGAAATTACTATATGTATACTTACAGATTGGATAAAATACATGATACTAATATTTTATTTCGTAATTTGGAATACGTAGCCATATAGCAACAATGAGAATGTAAGGGTTAAGTACGATGGTAGGGAGTGTCAGAAAGTATGGTGGGTACTGTCAGAGTAACGTTTCAAAGAATTACACTTGAAAGAATTTCCCGCGCTTGCGTGTCGTTATTGCCCAGGAAGTGAATACATTCCGTTGGTCGTCGAACGCATTGGAATTCGATAAAAGTGTGTGCGCGCAGAGAGATCGAACGCGTCGGAGAGTCGCGACCTCGTCGTTGACGGGGTTGTTTGATTATCGTTTCATTAAAGTGCATGCCTACGCCTGCTAATTATTAGTTACATAAATATCGAGAGGTCTTTCACTGGAAAGTCAACGCTCGACGACTGAACGTAGCGATACGAAAGGCGAAGGCTTGTTGCAAAGTGTAAATTGCAGGCGAAATACATTAGTAGCCGAAGATATACCAGGTTTCTCGATTATGGTTAAAAGAAAAATCATATTTAGTAAACATTTAATAAATAGAACCATCAAACCCATCAAAATGACGAATTTCAAATGTCTTATTTTTCAATTAATGAACTCGTAATGATGCTTCTGTTAAAGTTTCTTGATCTGTAGTTTATTATACATTTTATATTATACTAGGGTAAACGCACCAATGAATAAACACTTACGAGATTTTGTGACTATTAAAGTCGAATTTCAAATGATAACAGTATTAATAAATATTTAGCTCATGACAATTAAATTTTTTAATATCCATACCTTTTTATAACATATAGATTTCAATTTGAAAAATTGGAAACATGTAATTAATTAAATCAAAAAGAAAAAATTCAGATTTCACCATTGAATGAACAATATTAAGCAAATGAACGTTTCCAAAAAGTGGCGTGAAAATTGTTTGAATATAAAACAAGGAATTGAACAAAAAAACCGTATTTAATTATTTGCTTTCTTTAATAACTTAATTTACTCATTTTTATATGTAATGTTAATTTACTGGTACGTGTTCCTTTAGTGGTGCACCCTTCCTATATTCTGTTGTATTGTACAGTAAATTATTGACTGTACGAGAAAGTGTTTTAAACAAATGTTGCATGGTATCAAGGGGGACATAACGCAATATATCTTCTTTACTATATTACGTTTTTATCAAGATATAATGGCCATATTCAGTTTTTTAAATGGAATGCACAATATTTCTGTAGACATTTCAATGAAGTTTAAATACTGCATGGAAAAGTATTATCTCATATTCCTATATGACGTGAACAGTTCCTGCGATATCAGTAAATTTGTTTAACATGTTGGTGAGATTCTTCCGATTAAAATGAGACCAAACATAAGATAGTTTGGATCATATTTGTATATTAATATTAATTTTGTGAATCACCCTGTATATTATGCATATCAATGTATTATACAATTTCATTTAATATAGGTACATTGGACACTGGTAGTTCTAGTGTTAATTATATTAATATGTCGAAGATGAACAGAAATGCGGGGTTAGGCAAATTGTGCCAATATACATATACAATACGGAACCAACGTATCGTACTGTAAGAATGTGTAGATGAAGAAATCGATGTCGTTTGCATTATTAATCGTAGGAATTTAATTGTAAGTCTTCTGTGGCACAAGTTAAAGTTAAATATTTGTTGCAGCGACGATTGAATGTTTCTGGTTAATTTTATAAGTCACAACTATGCATTAACCCCTTAGACGCTCACTAAATTTTAGAAAAACAGGCAAAATACTTACAATTATAAACTTGTATCAAACTATTTCAAAAAAACTTCTATTTTTCTATATATAATAAGATGTGAAATAAATGAAAATAAATTGTGTAGAAGAAAATGAAGAAAAACGATATAAAATGCGCGAGTAGCACAGAAGAGACGGTTAATTGTATTAATATAGGAAGAAAATATATTTAAAACAAAATCGCAGAGAATAAAGTATCTGAATTGATACTTGCCAAAGTTGTTGGAATATGGATTGTTATAATTAATTGGTAACATTGCTAAAATATAATTATTTACTGAATTATAATGTTAGAGAATCATTTAATAATGTCATTGCGTTAAATATAGTTTTCTATGATTAATTATATCTAAATAATAATATTGAAACATTATACGTATTTAGAAGCATTAATAATACGATACTTACACTTCAGATGTTATGCATTTATATAGCGTTTACTGATACGCAAAGTAGAATACATTATGACTTGTTAGAGAGTTTAACACATTCTTCATTTAATATTTAACATACAGTAAATCTTCAAATTAATGCTCGAAAGTCGGTATTGCCTTGGAACAGTTATCGCAGAGGGATACTATTTTTACATCTCATAAATTTCAGGCTGAGACCTCGGTAGCTCCTTTTGTATTTTGCCGACTGTAATATACATACATATGAGCAGTTCACAGGCCAAAGTGGCTAACTCCATTTTTTGAGTTTTTTCAAATTTCGTGCCAAACCACTTGATAGGTGCTCCAGTTCTTAATTGTTCTGTCTGCACTAGTTTCTAAGCTGAGAAAACTGAGTTTAAAGTTTATGAAGATAAATATTATAGATGGAGAAAAGTACTGAAATAATGAAACATACTATAATATCATCTACTAAATAACTATTTATTACAATATTTAACAAACTTGATCTTATTATCAACAATCAAGGCGTCTGCAAGACATCTTAAACAGACGTAATTGAGACATATTTATCAGATCAAAATCAGCTCAAATGCAGATCTTTAAAAAACGCTATTCGGACGTATTCAAACTGGTTATCGAGTCTGATTAATAATAATATAAATTTAACCAAGCAAAGGGTTATCGAAATAAAATCAAACTTAATAAAAATTCATTTGTATTAATTTCATTTGTATTTAATTCTTAAAATTTGAATACACTTGATGTTATTTTTATTTGTATTATTATTACATACCTTGTTTGGTAAAATATATCATCCACAGTGTGTTTACAAATATTGAAAAGCTATATTTACACAATACTTATGTTATATTATTTGTTTGTTATACAGGCACATTTTATTATATGTATATATTTCTATATAATATATTTACAAATGCGCCTTAAACAGGTCTATACCAACGTCTTAAATAGATCTACATCAATGTCTTAAAGGCTCCTTTGGATGCCTCAGAGATGTCTATAGACGTCTTAAAGACGCCTTACAAAGGTCACAAGACGTCTTAAAGACATCTTTGTTTCTAATTAGAACATTCAGTCGTTGAGACCTAAAATAGCTGTAAAATGGATGCCTTCAAGACGTCATGTGCTATCTGGGGATTAACTAAATTTTGTTGAAAACTCGAGTTAGAATACTTAAAAACTCGGGCATCAATATGTAATTCTTATGTACCAATAACTAATAGTAAATTAACAGTTTTTTAATAGTAACTAGTTGTACCAACAAATAATTTATTATTACTTATCGGTACACCTAATATATGTAACTCTTATTATGTTTATAGTGTATATTAACGTGATAATTAAGTGGCGTTCATTCTTCCGTGTAATAGGTTAGAACGCGTTATAGCCTCGTATCGGCCGGTGATATTTTATTGAAATATTGCCGAGGGAACGCGCGGACGCATTGTTGAAAAGCGAAGAGAAAGGGAAAGTGGCCTTCCATTTCTCAAGCGTCCCCCCCGACAGTCGTTCGCGCCATCGACCTTGCCAGATGCCGATCGTTATTTTCCACAATAAAAACGATATAGATCGTCGGCAACTAACGAACAAAACGTCACCGATAAAAAAGGTGCATCACCACTTTTTTTGAAAAAAAGGAAATCAAATTAAATACGCGAAAATTCCTTTCAAAGTTTTAGTAGTATTAGTTTTAGTATAGATTTTTTAGAAAGCATGAAACATGACGAAACATAAAATTCAAGTAACAATGAGATAAATTAAATATTCTACTTTATTTTCTCCTTATTGAACCGTTCAATCGGTAAATTAAATTTTTCTTTGAATCTAGTTCTTGTAGAATAGTCTGTGAATATAGGAATATACAGAAACGTCCAAAATGTGGTTATGTTTGTTAAGCAATTTTCAATAAAAGAGGTAATACTGTGATCGATAATTGATACATTTGTCTCGCTCTGAGAGTTTTAGTAGAAAGACATTTTCCAGAGCAAAAAGAGTAAATCATTAAGCGGTCATCATATTTACTTTTCGATGAAAAATATTGAAAAATGATATTATATTAGCTTTACTCTGCACGTAAGACGTAGTGAAAGAGGACGGATTTGAATTTACCACCGAGGTCGTTCAGCGAACTGTCTTTAAGACGTCAGACAGACTGAAAACGAGCTTATTTTTCCGAATTATTTGTGCCAAAGGCAATTCAACCCAATCTTTCGGCACATTATGTGTTCATTAAGGCACGATTAAACAGTTAATTAGCAGTTTGTTAATGAATTTAAACGTATAATTTTCCATGTGGCATATTCTCCGTCCCGAGTGTGCAAAAAGAACATGGCGGCCATTTTGGTCATTTCACATAAAAAAATGTAGACAATTGTGTTGTGTGTAAGAATGTAACTTTAGAATTCTAGAATGAAAATTGTAAGACTGGTAGCAATATAAATATGTTTATTTTTTGAACTCCCCACTGACAAGGGAGGCTGACTCGCGGATTGGAATGAAATTTTGTGGGTCTATAGAGTAATGCAAGACAAGAATAACGGTATGTTTCATTCGTGCCTAATCGCCCTTTAAAGGTTTGTAAACTAACCTCAGAGTCAACCCAGATAGCACACATATAAAAATGTTGATGTTTTCTAATTAACATAATATCATTTTCTAGTGACAAATGTAAACAACTAAATGACATTAGTTATTTCTATTCAAAGGCTATTGGAACAAATATTCAAGCAACGATGACCATCTCACAAGTTCCGAGGATATCTCGAGGACATGAATTTCAGACGTCGCTAGACGTGTCTTCTGGTACATCTTGCAGATGCCTCCAGGATGTGAATTTCATTACGAGGTCCTATTTCAGACAGCTTTAAAACATCTGTATTAGATCCTAGGACATTCAGACCTAAAACAGCTATAAAACAGACATCTTGAAGCCGTCGTGTGCTATCTGGGAAATACGTACTGCCACTTGTTCGTGTATAAGTACAAGAGATTGAAAAAATTTTTCAAACATAAGTTTAATGATGTAATGAGCATTATAAACTGGCATTAATAAAATTTTGAGAATAGTTTTTAAACATTTTTAAAAAAAAAAAGTTTTTTTCAAAATTTGGTTAAAGCAAGTTTATAGCGCTTATTATACCATTACACTTTTGTTTGAAACATTTTTTTCTATATCCTGTACTTTAAGAGTTATACGCGAAAAGGTGGCAATGCTTATTTGACTTTGAGGTTAGTTTTCACATCCTTAACACTAGGTTTACGGGACGCGTTATTTTGACGAATTTCGAATGCCTTCTAATCTCGAAATTCTCTATGTGGTATACCTATCTGTATGGATACGCGACAATTTCATGCTATCCTAAATTGGGTATTAAAAAAATAAATTGTTTTTTAGAGAAAATGTGCGGTTTCGTTGACGCGTGTCCGTAGACATAGGAGTATAGGAAATGTCCGTAAATCTAGTGTTAAAGGGCGACTGGGAAGAATGGAACATATCGTTATTATGCCGTGAATCATATAAACCCACAAAGTTTCATTCCAATCGACGAGTCAGCGTTCGCGGTGTTCCTTTGTAAGGAAAAGAAATATAATTTATCTTTTTCTTAATTCTTTAGTTCAAAGATTCATCCTCCAATAACATGCAGTTACTACAAAAGAGACAAAGCATCATATCGATGGTTAATTAGTTTTGGGTTACCTTATACGCCAGTTTGAAACCATGATTTCGAGGAAAACGCTTTTATAGTCTGAGAAATATTATACTTTATGCACCGTTTTATTCAATGTCTTGTACTACAATCATTTTCAGAAAACATTTTAAGGACATATGCCCAAGATTAGTAAAGAAGTACTGAAACTTATGAAAGACGTTTCGATTTTTTTTTGCTACTTTCTTCTGACCCCTCAATGTTGCACAATTGCAAAGTTATCCGATCGAACAGAAACTGGGAACAGGCCAAGTGGGTTGTGATTAATACGTTCTGGGAATTTGAGGAAAGTTTGCCCGGGTTTGGCACTCGTGGAGCAGAGAGGAACGGTTCCCTGTTGGCCACCGGACACCTCTCATTGTTTTCCCAAAACCGGATTTTCAGTCTCTGGTGTACGTACCTACGCGTTCGCCCCTGCTCATCTATACAGGGTGTCCCGTACTATGTTGGAGGTATCACAGGGGTGTATCAGGACATAAAAATGACAAAAAACAGTTTATACAAACATACAGTCAGAGTCACAACTAAGTATACACTTTAGAAAGATGACGTTCGTGTAATACTTCTGTAGCATCCTGCTAGTGTAACATCACGACAGTTTCATATGATTTTGTGAACATTTTTGGGATGAATAGGCAGCCAAAAAATTTGAGGAAAAGAAATTTGAAGCTATAACCACACAATTTTGTAAATATCGTTAAACATGGTGAATATAATGATAACTATTATGATAACTAAAATAAACATGGTAACTATTATGATTTAAGGCAACATGGCAACCGCTAGTGTAGCACAGTTGGTTTGTATTCATAGTACTATGGAAAAATTTGGACGTTTAAATATTTTCAAATCAAATTCAGCTGCAAGTGCATTCATGGGCCTTTGAGTGAGATCATGACCCAAAATATACAGCAAAGCTGGTTAAAAATTGTTTGCTGGAAAACACTTTCAATCAGTTAAGTCCTCCTTCACAGTCATCAGATTTCAATATAAAAGAGCATCTACGCAAAATGTTAGATTCTAGATTGAGAGAAATAAATCTGAGTTAATCCCATACTTTCAAAGTGTATACTCACTTTTGACACTCATTGTATGTCGAATTTGACCTTGTTTTCGAGTTAGAGCTTATATCGTGTTGCAACAAGTGTGCACGTAAATTTAAAGGAGATACTCAAAATGGACACCTCTAGCTTGAATACACTCTGTGTACTAACTGCTCCATTTATAATAGAGGAAGTGGTCCAAATACAGGCTAGGGTCTACGTGTAGGCTGGTTGAAAGTATAGGGTCATGTTAGGTACTTCACTCTAGCGGGAATAGCGTGAAACTACGATTAAAGAACAACAGAAGCTTATTCTAACTCCATATCATAAAGAAAACATGTTTTAGATACATTGAAGTGTCACATTTTAAAAATTTTCAACTGATTTCGGAATAAGTCCTGAAGGAAAATACCAGTCTATATTTAGACCACCTTCTTTACAGGGTAATATATGATAGTGTTTACAAATTGGTCAGACTGCATACCCTTTGAATTTTCCAGATAAACTGTGAAAGAATATCCAACTATAATTACACTGTTCAACACCTACAAATTTTTGCACTTGTCAATAAGCGTTTCTGATAGACACTTATGAGCTGAATACGAATCTGCAATCCGTTTCTTTCCAGCACGTCCAGTTTTTGAAAAAAAATCGATTTTTAAAAAAATTGCAAACTTTCAACTTTGAAACTGTGTTGTGCTTTTACAGTAATAGTTATGCAATTTCTTTTGACACGAAATAATTCTCTGGGCTCTTTCGAACAAAATGATATAAATTATTATTATATTATAGACATCTAAATATGTTTAAATAATGTTTAAAGTGAAAAGGACACCGAAAACGCACCACTTTTTGCTGATATTCATTAATTTATTTCAAATGGAGATCTAGGAGAAAATCTAACTATAGCACGCGATAGAGCAGACCTTTCTGCCCAGGAAAGTGTCAAGGAATGTTACAAAATCTGTTTTGTTTTAAATAGGGAAGCGAAATAGTTCATCAAAACACACGGCGCCGACAGTGGTACTCAATGACGGCGGTCGCCTTGCTTGCTGCTAAGCGTAACGGAAGCGTTAGGCGCGCACGGCCACGACTGTCAGTGCCGTGTGTTTTGCTGAACTATTTCGCTTCCCTATTTAAAACAAAACAGATTTTGTAACTTTCCTTGACAGTTTCCTGAGCAGAAAGGTCTGTTCTATCGCGTGCTATGGTTAGATTTTCTCCTAGACCTCCTTTTGAAATAAATTAAAGAATATCAGCAAAAAGTGGTGCGTTTTCGGTGTCCTTTTCACTTTAAACATTATTTAAATATATTTAGATGTCCATAATATAATAATAATTTATATCATTGTGTTCGGAAGAGTTCAGAGAATTGTTTCGTGTCAAAAGAAATAGCATAACTATTACTGTAAAAGCGTAACACAGTTCCAAAGTTGAAAATTTACAATTTAAAAGAGAATTGATTTTTTTTTAAATTGGACGTGCTGGAAAGAAACGGTTTGCATATTCGTATTCAGCTGATGATGATCTATTAGGAACGCTTATTAGAGGTTAAAAAAACGAAAAAAAGTTCAATTTGTTGAACAGTGTTATCACCAAACAGGCTGTACCTGGAATATTATCAAACAGGCTATATCTTGAAAACAAGGTCGTATGGGACATGTGTTTGTATGTACTTTTTTCTTTGTCATTTTTGCGTCCTGAATCCACTCTTGCAATACTTCCTGGATAGCACGTGACACCCTGTACAGTATTCTTAGACGGCTGACTATCGGAGTTGCAAAACCTCCGGCAAGGTGACCTAGTTGCGCCTTCGATCGAAGTAGGTTGGAGAACACCTTCAGATTCGGTCAAACTCCTTTGTCCATTTTGTTCATATCAGCCTCTCGGATGACAAAGTAGATCGGCTTTTGGAATTTTTTCAATTATGTTTGTGCTTTTCATTAATTTATGGTTTGTAATGTCGAAACTATATTTTACCCCTGTAATAGTTATGTCTTACCCCTGTTTAACGGACGACTACGTAAAGAAGATGGGGACCATTTGGACCCGTTATAGGTATTATGTAATTAATATAACGAAACTATACTTTTTTACTAGATTTTCATTTTATTTTCTACATACTGTCCGTTTGCAAATAAACTTTTCAGAAAATCAGTTTGAAATTTTCTATGTCAGAGAATTATTAATTAGCAATGAATACATTTTTTTCTTTTTACAATTTAGCTAGGAGTTGTTGGGTTTCGATGGACTCTAATAAAATCTTGTTTATTTGTATTAATCACTATAAAAAAATAAAGAACTTTGATAGCTTTTAATTCTGCTACGTTGACTACATTATTAAAGATGTATTTCATGATATTAATTCTCATTGATTTTAACATTAAATCTCAATGCTTTTGGAGGTCATTTTTGTCGATACCTAAATAATAAGAGTACTTGTAAATTATTACTACGTATCAAATGGCTTTTGTAAAGATTTGTATCATTTCATAAATTTAAAAAAAACGTTACCTCCAGAAGGCATATGGCTGTGTGAGGGGTTCAGTTAAGGTCCAATTAAGAATTAATCGAAAGTATACGATTCTATTTAATTGTAAGCAGCATCAACTACAAGTCCATGTCGCTAACGAACTTGACATCAATGTGACATTAATATATAAACTTGTAATTTAAAAAACGAGAAGCAAATATACCCAATCAGTAAAACACGTACTTCCGCGACGACTTAGGAGAAATTAGCGTCGAAAACTGTGGATTTCCACAAACATTCGTGATTCAATAGTAAACATAAATTTTGAAATTCCTTTATCCCTTCGTAGACAATCATTTTGAGTAGAACTGGCATCGTGCGCGTATGGATTTGCATTGGAACCGATGTAGTGGGACCGTAACTTGAAGCCTTAAGGCCCCTTTCCCCTTTAACGGCCCGAAAATAAGGTTATACGTAAACATTTTTTTTTAAAGAATGCGAAAAAGATATGACAAAAAACTGCCTGGCCTTTATGTATTCCACATGCAAGTAAATAAAAAAAGTTTTGCTTCAATATTCGTGCAACGTGGCAAATTGATTATTAAATGTTACTCCAACGTCTATAGTACGATCTCTCATAAAATCAAAAAAATAAAATGGCCGCATTTAATATGAGTTTTAATAAAGATATGCAAAAAAGGAGGAATTGTATGTATATTATTGTGAATAACAAAAGAATTCATGCTTCAAAATTTTCAGTAGTAGGTCATAAGATACCTGATTCAATTACAAAAAGAAGACCACAAAAATTAAAAAAATCGGTTAATAACTTCTTACGTTACAATGGGCACCATTTGTATACATTACAATTTCCAAGCAACACGATTAGCGCAACCTATACTGTAAGGATATTAAAAGAAAAATATTTTTATGTACCTTAATATATAATAAATAAAGGCCAGGAAGTGCTCTTACCATATCTTCTTTGTTTTCTTTAAAAACAAATTCCTAAGTGTCGCCTTTTTTCCAGCCGCCATAGGGGAAAGGGGCCTTAAGTAGGAACACCGATAGATGAAGCCGCACCCAAGGCAATATGCGTCTTATATGAGTAGTACCTTGAATGTCAGGCTGCAAAAGTCGTTTGTGAATCGATGTTTATCTCTCAGACACCACGTTAGTGTGAATTTGCACCAGCGCAACATTGTTTCGTATGTAACATTCTATCTGACTAACATAACGGTACCAAATTTTCATAGTTAAAAAGATATTTCCCACTTTTGCGATACTTATTACCATTAAAATGTCTAAGGAAATTTTACCATAAACGATATATTAGTTCAGTTTGCTTTCATTCTTTTCAAGTTCTTAATCATCGAAAATTCAATATCCGAAGTCGCATTACAGTAAATCCACGATGAGTGTTCGAATGCTCCTTGGTATTTACAAGGAGAGGTCCTCAGCTATAACGTTGACTTTTTATTAAGATTTAGCACAGTGGTAGAGCTTGGAATTCTGAGCCAATTATATTTGTTTCAGCCGCATATGGCCATTAGTTTATAAAATATTCAATGTTCAGTGCAGAAGAGTCTTAGCACACTGATCGAAGATTTACTGTAGTATGGGGTTCATGTATGCCGGAATAGGGTGTGGTTTCTGAGAGTTAAAAGTTCTGCTTAAACCATTTCATTAAAACTGGATACTAATACCCATCGTCTCTTGCTCGGTAACTCTATAGGGTTAGGTAGGTTAAAAACTGTCCCACCTTTTGCTTACCTTTTTATGCATGGTGGGATATATTTTAACCCACCTCGAAAACTTGAAGTTACTCATAGTCATACAGTTTAATATTTTATTTTTATATAATTTTTTTTATATTAAACAATATTTTGTGCTACTAGGGTTTTTATTTTCTATAAAATCGTGTGCCTCAAAGAGTTAACAGCTGCAGTACTAGTAAAAGTTAACTTTTTCATTATACAACCCTGAAGAAAGCTCGAGCTCCTTATCGTCCCATTATTGTTGTTTCGTCGCACGAACATGCAAATTTTGACCCCTGCCCGATTTTATGACCTCGTTATAGCGGTTCCAAGACTTATAACAGACGGGCGGCAAGGTGGAAAGGTAGGAAGAAAGGAATGGATAAGGAACGATAGAATCCGAGGAATTCGAGTCACACCTAGAAACAATGACTTCTAAGAGATATTTACCTTTGGAAGGGAAAAAATCGCGGGCCGCGCAACGTCGACAGGTAGGCGAGGAAACCTACGGCGTCTTCATCCGTTTAATTTTCATTTCTTCTCGGTTCAAGGATTTCTGTAACCACGCGCGCTGTCCATTGGAAGTACGGTGCGTGTTTATGTGTTAAATCTTCGCGTACAGATATACAGGATGTTACTAAAAATTTGAGACACTTTCACAGGGTGGATTATACATGCGAAACTAATAAAGGAACACCGTAAATATAGAGTAATTTAAGACAAGAACAAGTATGTTTCATTCGTGCCTAGTCGCCTCTTAGGGGTGTGAAAACTAACCTCAAAGTCAAATAGACATTTCCACTTTTTCGCGGTATAACTCTTAAACTACAAGAGATAGAAAAAAATGTTTCAAACAAAAGTTTAATGGTACCATAAGCGCTATAAACTTGCACTAACAAAATTTTGGAAAATGGTTTTCTTCATAAAAAGAAAATTTAAGATCATTTTTTTCAAAATTTTGTTAATGCAAGTTTATAGCGCGTATTGTACTATTAAACTTTTGTAGGAAACCGCTTTTTCTATCTTGTGTATTTTAAGAGTTATACGTGAAAAAGTTGGAGTGCCTATTTGACTTTAAGGTTAATTTTTATACCCTTAAACAGCGATTGGGTTTAAATAAAACTGTTATTCTTGTCTTGAATCACTCTATAAACCCAAAAAGTATCATTCCAATCCGTGAGTCAGTGTTCGTTAGTTTTACATGTAGCATTCCACCCTGTGAAAGTGTCTCACATTTTTATTAACGCCCTGTATACTCGCGATGTGTCGGTGTGTCACGCGCGAGAAATGCAGTTAGCCCGCCCACGTCGACACAGTGTTTTAAAACAGTCGTCTGACCGCGAAAAACTATATTTCATCTTTAAAAAGGATAGATTATTGAGAACAAGTAAGATTATTAATGATTACGCCATTTTAAAATTATTTTCTTTATGAAATCGGAATATTTAATGTGTGTTTAAAACAGCCGTCTGTCCACGAAAAGTTGTATTTTACTTTAAAAGTAGATAGATCATTCTGAATAAGTGAGATTAGTAAAGATAACAATACTTTTAAAATTACTCTCTTTATAAATTCGGTGCATTAAAAAAAACCTGAATTATTAAACTAAAAAAGACAAAGATCTGATATTTGTATTGTGTTTTACAGTATTTATAATAGCCTTCTAACTGCAACAGCTATATTTCATTTTAAAAGTGCATACATAATTCAAGAAAAGTGGGATTGTTAAAAATTACGACTTTATGAAAAAAACGTTACTAAAATGTATTAAGCTTTCTAGAATATCGAGATTACAAATACATAAAAATTTTAATTATAATAACAGTAAACCAAAAAAGTATTTGCCGTTTCTAGATTTTGTTATTATCAAACTGTACATGCGCACACTTGTACAATTGAAAGTACGGTTATGTATGCTTAAATAAGAGTTTATTTAACAGAGAATTTAAAATGTTTGAAAATTTTGAAAATGTGACGTAAGTACAACTGTGTAAAAGTCAATTATTCGGGCTTGTTTATTTTATAAATTCAAATTAGGTACCAATACCAATTGAACCATCCCCCACATTCTCCAGAAACCGCACTTTCGCAGTATCATCTTTTCTCGACAATAGAAAAGCATTTACGAATTCGACGATTCCAAACTCGATAAGACTTCAAAAGGGGGTTAAAACACTTTTTTTATACCAGAGAGCAAAACTTATAGAAGAAAGGAATAGGAAGGTTGTAAAATCGTTGGGAAAAGGTAATATAAGCTGAAGGTGGCTATTTTTCTGATGTATTGTTTCATCCACATTGTGTACCATTTATCCATACCTAATATAATGTATAAAATCTGCAGTCTATTGAAGTTTCTACTATATCTAAGTTGGAGGATACACTCAAATTACGATAAATGCGTAAAATTTGCAGTCCAGTTCCTAGATACTGTACTGAATTTCTCATGATCGACTTTGTTACGGTATGCACGGAAAGCTTCTGTGAAAAGTCCCATAGAGCATTAATCCACTTTTACTACCAACTTTCATAGAATTCAGGTTACCTTCATTCCGCCCCTAGATTTATATAATATTCAACGATATAAATATACAGTCACTAACCATGCAATGGCCCGTGAATGTAAGACACTGGATATCTCCGGTAATCTGAAATATCCTGTTCCTTCGAAAGTTTTAATTGATTAGATCACGCGCGTTTTAGTGCTACTGGGAACCTTTTTGTTTAATGAAGCCAACGATCTTCGGACGATCATGATTTTTTAGATCACGGTGACTTTCCACGGCCTTATTGCAATTTCTGTTATTATGTCAAAGTTCCCATTGTTGTTCCTTTTTGTGGAAGATGCGTATTGATTTTTTATTATATTTACATTTACTGGTCGTAAAAATATTTTCCCTCGATTTGGACTACTTTTTGAAAGTAGTTCTTATCGTCGTGAATATATAGTATTTGCAAGGGTCTGAAGCATTTCCTCCTATAAGATTATTGTCCCGGCGCGGACCCGAGTTCGGGACGATAATCGAAAGGAGTCTGTATATTCTTGATAAATGCTCAGGAAGGTCTCTACGTTCGATGCTTTCTGCTTCATCCCCACTATTACTTTATATCTTTGTCTGAAAGTTATGAGGTGCGGCAAATAGTGTCCCTCTACGAAACTGTGCTACAGCATTTCGGAGTTTCAAGCATTAATTAAAGATTTACTGTACAGTAAAGTCGCTTTAACTGTGCGCAAAGGCCTCTGCGTTAACTTTCCACGCACTATCCCTACCACTGGGGGATCTCCCTTGCAACCAGTCAAGCGTATAATTTATTATGCCGACCGCTTCTCCTTCACGAACCAATGGCTGAATGAGGGGAGCTCAAAAAAGATTAAACAACGGCGTGTCGGTGAGACAACACTAATGCAACTTTCGGTTGCCTCGACTAAAGCTTCTCTGTCTCCTCATTCGCTGCCCTTTTCTTTTGCAAAGGCGAGCTGTCGAGGCTCGGTCTGAAATTTACGAGGCATTGAAAAATGGTGACCGTCCACGTTTACTGCACGCATACGGTCCTGAATTTCGCGCAGTAAACGCGACTTTATTGTATACCAATAAGTTGCTGTCGTTAGAATTCAGGAATTATTATTATTCGAACATCCACACTACCATTTATTTACAAGTTATGGAAACTTTTGCATAGGCCTAATATCCCTAGTAACATTAATGGTTGTCCAACGGTATCCAATAGTTGGCAGCTAGTTGGTATATAGTTAGTGTTTTTGCCTACAAATTCCTAAAACAGGGCCTACGACGAAAAAGTTATCATAATTTTCCAACGAATATCCAATATTGGGCCTATAATTATTATAGTTGGTAAATTAATAAGAAATTTACAATGATAATACAACATTGGCCCACCCAAAATTTGCCAATATTTAAATATCGTCTTAAAGACGTCAGAAACGTTGCTACAACTAAAAACTTGTTATTATATTTCAAATTGATTTTTTTATTTTCTTATTTATGAATATACTCACAATGTGTTACTGTCGCGCAACACGTTTGACATTTGATATTTTGTGAAAATAGAGACAGAGTACAGAAGACTGGAAATAACTTATAATGATTATTTGTAATAATTAGCTACATGTATAAGTTGTACATAATAAAGTGTAAAGGTAACTTTGCTGGTACAACACTTGTTTACCTGTTTAATTATTATAACAAGTAATTATTATAAATATTATTTCCAGTGTTATACTCCTTCAAATATTTTTAAAGAATTTTATGGAAGTGTAATATAGCCACCTGTCTTCCTATTGTTAGTTTATTGTAGGCACTCAACAATTGGCCCTACAGAAAGAAACCTCCAGTTGGCCCTTCCTATTATAGTGACGTGGGCCCTACGTTGGGTATGATCATTAGCCCAGTTGCAAAAAAGGGCGACAGTTCTAACTGTTGGCCGACCAATACTGCATCAATGGCCCATCAAAATGCCAACAGTAATTACTACTAGGGACATACTAGAAGAAACTGCATTATTTATGGCATGACTTAATAGAAAAAATTGTATCCTGTAATTTCGATTTATTTCCGTATGAAGAACCATCTCATATTTCGGTCCTACTATAATATCGAAGACAAAGTGAAACGAACAAGTTTGATTCATTTCGTTCGAGTGTTTGGCATGCGACACGAGAAACGGCTGGGCGACACGTCAATCGTGTTTCCTCGAAGGTATGCGAGCGGAACACGTGTCTCTTGTGTGTCTGAATCCACGAATACCGTGCGTTTCGCCGGCCAACACGTAATCCACGCTGGTTGTCAAGCTTCACTCGATTTCGAACCGGGAATATTAGTTGTGAATTTATCGCTCGTCGATAGGCTCCGTGACGTAATCGAATCATCGACTTCCTCTTTCCATATCGACGAAAGTTTTCAGCACCTTTCGAAACAGAAATGTTTTACTTTCCGCAGCGAACTTTTCGACTGTAGCTCAGAAGTTCGATATATAGCTGTATTTTGTTTATAGAGAAGTAATTCAAGGATGTTTAAAGAAAAGGATCTAAGATTTCAGGTGCTTATAGTACTCACTGAGTAGAATAAAACATTTCTAATCAACGTGGGTCAAAAAATCAATCTTTTCGATGCAAAATACAGAAGTTTATTTTCGCATTTGTTACAAGATGTTCTATATCGTCGCTCTAGTTTCTAAACTGAGAAACTGAGTTTAAAGTTTATGAAGATTAATAGTATAGATGCGGGAAAGTACTGAAATAATGAAACATACTATAATATCATCCACTATTATTATTTATTACAATATTTAACAAAATTTTATCTTATTATCAACATAAATTTTTAATTGTTGTTAGTATTTAGGGATATAACCATTAAAAGAATAAAACTTTCAAAGTTTTGGAGTTGAGCCTTAAAAGAATATTTGTTGTTTTCTAGATTGAATTTTCTTTATATTATGGTAAATTTGTATTTTTTGGGCCAATGAGGCGCACGTAGATTGATTAACTAAACTTATTTGAAAAATGGAGTTAGAACAGTTAACCACTCTGACGACGATACGTCTTCCTTCCATTTTTGATGCAACCGCACATCTACTGATCAAAGATTGCCGTATATTTTCAAATATTGCTTCCGTGTTTCTCCTCAAATAATTTCAATATTTCGATTGTGATTAAGGGCTTCTTATTTCCTTACAAAAAAATACAATGCACGAGTTGGACGGGAATAATTTGTTTCTTTTTTTTTCAATTCTTTTCATACAGCATTATATAGTGTGCCCCACGAATTCTGACTACCTGAAATATCTTCGTTATTTCAAACGATACGCGGAAATGTTACTAATGAAAGATATAGAATTTAAAGAAATACGTAATATGGTAATAATGGTTTTTTGACAGGTGGATGCGTAGAGGAGATATTTAGGCCAATTTTACTTCCTCAGACAAATTGTCTGACTTTTTATACTTGATTTCGATAGAATAACAAATTTTGAGTTTCACAGTGCTAAGGTACAAATATCCTAGAACATTATGAGATATTTGACTTTGTTCATTTTATTAATTTTATCATGAAATACATTCGAAGTGTTCACTATGTGCATCGATATAACGTAATCTTTCAATCGTTGCATTCCTTACTTTTCTTATCGTCACAGAGTCTGTTGTTGTACATGCAGCAATAATCCGTTACATCATATCTTGCGGAGTTGTTGGTGTATCTCGATACATAATATCTTTCATAACGAAATTAATAGGATGAATAAATGTAAAATATCTCCGAAACAATAAGTTTTAAGATAAATGTACTTCAGTACTTTTACATTTAGAATTCGCTATTCTATCGAAATCAAGTATGAAAAATCAGAGATTCCATTTAAGAATACAAAATTGACCTCTATATCTCCTCTACACATACACCTGTTAAGAAACCATTATTAACATGTACTTCTTTAAACCCTACAGCTTTCATTCGTAACATTTTCGCGTATTGTTTGAAATAACGAAGATATTTCAGGTGGGCAGAGGCACACTGTATAATCGATAAGATTTTGAGGTTAACTGTTGATGCTAACTATTACGTGTTCCAATAAGTAATTCACGATTTTCTTAATGAAATTGCAATTGAATATGAAGTCAGTAAATCTTACCTTCCTCTTGTTTCATGAATATAGTGCAGGATGCCAGAGAACAATAACAAATATTATTAAAGGGCCATATGTTTTTATTTTCTTATAAATAAATTACATTTGGTGAGAAATAGTGGACTATTTATCGGTACACTATAAATTGTTTATTTTATTAAGTTTCGTCAATATTGCATTATAATTTTTCAATCTAATTCCTGTTTAACTCTATGCACTTATCCCAGCGTGAAACTAATGCTTTTAGGCCATCTGAAAAAATTTTTTGGGAGTCTTTTCATTACTGTCTTTCATTTGTGGTAACAGTTGATAATTGCTTGGTGTCTGATAAAATGGATGTGCAAGTAATTCCTAACGCAATTCGTTTAAACCTAATTTTTAAGAAAACAATGGCTCTTTGAGAACTTACAACTTCTTCCATAGTTGCAAAATGAACACTTAAAACACATCTATGTTCTCCAAGTGGCTAAATCATTCTGATCGGCATTGATTAATATCGTTGGGAAAACCTGTCAGGACTTATCTGTACCTGAAATTGTAGTACCTGAAATCATTAATCAGTACCGAATTCATTAGCAATTCCCAGAACTTTAGAAACACCCCTCGTATATTGCCACCATATTGGGACTATACAGTAAATCATTGATGAGTGTTCGAAGGCTCCAGCGCAACATTGTTTCGTATGTAACATTCTGACTAGCAAAACGGTATCAAATTTTCATACATAAAAAATTATTTCCCACTTTGGTAATAATTATTACCATTAAAATTATGAGGAACTTTTACCGTAAAAAATATGTTATTAGTTCAGTTTGCTTTTATTCTTTTCAGGTTCTTAATCATTGAAAATTCAAATTCCAAACTCGCACTGCAGTAAATTCTCGAAGAATGTTCGAAGGCTCCTCAGCACTGACAAGGAGAGATCCTCAGATATCACTCTGACTTTTTAATGAGGTTTAATACGGTTGGAGCTTTGAATTTTGAAGCTAATGATGTTTGTTTTACCCGCATATGGCCATTAGTTTATGAAATATTTATTGTTCAATGCCAAGGAGCTTTCGAACACTCATCGATGATTTACTGTAGTGAATTACTTCGGTGTATATTTTATATCACGACTTAAAAATTATTTACAAAATAATAAATCGATATATCTCCTATATTTTCTTTAATAAATTTTTATATTATCCGTGCATTTTGTTTTTCTAATTAATACTCGAAATCAGCGGACTTCATAAACTGCTTACTGAAAATACGCACAAAACGACGGTCTTTGATCGATAGAATCGTCTGACATTTATAAAAAAAAGAATTGCATCTATAATTATGAATATTCATTACAGACAAAACATGTAGATACTTGTTTGCTTCTTGTGTCAAGATATACTAATTAATAGACTGCATCTATTTATGTAGACTCGGACGCCATCAAGTATTTCTGAGAAACTTGAATCAATAGAAAATGTATTTTATCAATTAAGAGGTTTATTAAATCAGAAATGTGATAAACATCATATTACTACCTTTTGAGGTTTCGCTCATTTTAATATGGCATAATTGCATAAAATTCTTAGTAGGAATATAAAAGAATCTGAATATTTTGTAGAGACAAGGACCACTAAATTTAACCTGCAATCTCCTGTATCTGATTGCTTAATAAATTTATTTGCCTGCAAATATTTTTTAACGCCTAAGAAATAATCACCCGAAAATTTCGTTTTTAACTTCATTAAAACTTTGCCTAATAAATATAAATGTAAGGACAATTTTCACAATAAAAGATGGTACAAATCAAGATCACCTCGTTGAACGTTTAATTTGATCTAAATAAAAGGTTATCCAAGGTCGTTTCAAGGTCATAGTATACTAGGTCATTGAACTCGTCTTGACAACAACTACAACGCCATGAAGATAAAACTACATGATATCGTTTAAGAAAACATGGATGACCTTCAAATAACCTTGAAAATAGCATCTAACTAAAAGTTCGTTTATATCATCATATTTGACTCTTTGAACAGTACCACTTTCCTCTTCAACATTTTTTTTTATTTTTACAGAGATATTTAGGTGTTCTGTTTCTCGTGAATCATCCTATATAGTATCTATTGAGCATACTTCTTTATATCATAAGTTATTTGATTCCTGTTCGAACTACGCGCTTAAAGATCAATTACTTCAACACGTTTGCTATCTACTGTTTCGAAAACGTTCTTCACAGACCTCTCTATCCCTAGTAGCAATTATTGTTAGGATTTTGATGTGCCTTTGATACAGTATTGGTTGGCCAACGGTTAGAATTGTCACCCTTTTTTGCAACTGGAGCAACGATCATTCCCAACGTAGGGCCCACGTCACTATAATACGAAGGCCCAACTGGAGGTTTCTTTCTGTGGGACCAATTGTTGAGTGCCTACAATAAACTAACAATGGGAAGACAGTTGGCTATACTACACTTCCATAAAATCCTTTACAAATATTTGAAGGAGTATAACACTGGAAATAATATTTATAATAATTGTTATAATCATTCTATACATGTATAAATTATATATGTATATGAAACAGGTAAACAAGTGTTTTAACAGCAAAGTTACCTTTACAATTTATTATGTACAATTTATACATGTAGCTAATTATAACAAATAATTATTATAAGCTATTTCCAATCTTCTGTCCCCTGACTCTATTGTCACAAAATATCAAATGTCAAACGTGTTGCGCGACAGTAACAAATTGCGAGTATATTCATAAATAAGAAAACAAAAAAAATCAATTTGAAATATAATAACAATTTTTGGTTGTAGCAACGTTTCTGACGTCTTTAAGACGATATTTAAATGTTGGCAAACTTTGTGTGGGCTAATGTTATATTATCATTGTAAATTTCGTGTTAATTAACCAACTATAATAATTGTAGGCCCAACATTGGATATTCATTGGCAAATTGTCATAACTTTTTCGTCGTAGGCCCTATTTGGGGAATTTGTAGGCAAAAACACTAAGTATATCCCAACTAACTCGCAACTGTTGAATACCGTTGACCAACGATTAATGCTACTAGGGATAGGTCTCCATCACTCATCTCTTCAGTAGAATGTTTTCACTTTCTTAATTGGACGTTAAAATGACATAAAACAGTTATTGGATAACATGAAATATGGGTGAATATTACAAAACACATTCTGTTTTGGTCAAATAAAGTATGTTATCTTAGAAATTGGAGCATCGCACATAATACGTGACGGCGTTAAGGCAGACATGTTAATGTAAAATGAACATACAAGGTGCGGCAAAACGAATCGTGGTCCAATCGAAAAAGAAGCAATTGTATGTGTAAAAATAAACCGAGAATGTAGTAGGTTGTTGCAGAATAAATTTAACAGATATAATTACAGTTTATAACATTCAAGATTTTTATTTAAAGTTAAATCAATCTGAATCGACACACTCTTACCATCGACTTACAAACTATTTGATGCTGTTTGATCCTATTTGTAACTATTTCAAACCACATTTATTATACAATAATTTAATAGAATAAAATTTGCTCATGAGTATCTCAGTTTTAAAGAAAATCCAATTTGTTTTCATGCTCAAGTCATCAGAAAGAGAATTAACCTTTTGCATACTAACAAGGAGTGTATTTTAGGTGTCCACGTCCGATTGCTTTGGTTTTCGGATATGTTGTAGAGGACCGAAAAATAAGAGATACGTATTTTTTTATAGTGGCCCGTTTTCATATTTAGGGGGTGAAACCACCCCTCAAAGTTTCGACCCGTAAGTACTATCTCGAAAACCAGAGGAGATACATGAAAACTTTCAATTGGTGGCTTTCATGGTTTTTTATGTACAATAAACTGGTGTTAACAAATTGTCAAAAATACAATTTGTTTGTAACAAAAAAATTTGTTATAACTTTATTTTACAACTTATTGAAATTTGCGTAATAACATAAAATGACGAGCACTTAATTCCAATTCCATTGGTATATTTATTTTTGAAATTGCCTCCTTAGTCTGGCAGTGTTTTATTATTTATATCCTGTGCGCACGCCCGCTCTTTAAGCTTCCGATTGCCTCGGTTTTCGGAGAATACATATATTATCGAAAACTTTACGGTTCATATTTGTCACAAAAGTGATATTCATGAAAAAAATGTTTTAACCAAAATGCTTTTTTACACCAAGAACATCTAACTATCGGTGTTTCATCACAGAGTGCACATTTCATTTCTATATTCTCTTCGAAAGCAAATTCTACAGGATTCGCAAAATCTCCTAACTTGGTTTCTGCGTATCCACTTTTATACCAAAAATACTGGAATAGGACTAAGGAGGCAATTTCAAAAATAAATATACCAATGGATTTGGAATTAAGTGCTCGTCATTTTATGTCATTACGCAAATTTCAATAAGTTGTAAAATAAACTTATAAGAAATTTTTTTGTTATAAACAAATTGTATTTTTGACAATTTGTTAACACCAGTTTATTGTACATAAAAAACCATGAAAGCCACCAATTGAAAGTTTTCATGTATCTCCTCTGGTTTTCGAGATAGTACTTCCGGGTCGAAACTTTGAGGGGTGGTTTCACCCCCTAAATATGAAAACGGGCCACTATAAAAAAATACGTATCTCTTATTTTTCGGTCCTCTAAAACATATCCGAAAACCAAAGCAATCGGAGGTGGACACCTAAAATACACTCCTTGTAAGACGCACGTATTTCAAAACGACTAGAAACCTCAAGATATCTTTGATGTGTTCGTAAATTATATCTTTGTTGTATTCTGAAAAATTCAAGTTTCTTAATAACGATTTATAATATTTACAAAATTTAAATGTTATATGTTACTTTAGTTTGCATTGCAATAAACATAACTTTCATTTTGCAGTGTCGCCACGACAATACCAGTCGATTGCAAAGAATTAAGTAGAATATTAAATTGAATATTATTTTATAACGTGATCCACATTTTGTAATCCATTCTGTATTCCCGAATGAATATAATGAATTTGTCGATATTATTTGTGATTCTGGTGGACATTTATTGCGTTTCTTAACGAGTATTTTATCAAGTGTAGACGATCTAAAATTCTGAATTTGGTGCCATATTCTTGACGTGTCTCCATTTTATAATCTCGTTTTCTCCTTAATACGCGGCGTAAAACCTGGTTATACATAGTCGGTTCTGCTCATTGCTCGTAATTCGATGAGAATTTAGCG
Organism: Dufourea novaeangliae; assembly: GCF_001272555.1. Taxonomy (NCBI): domain Eukaryota; kingdom Metazoa; phylum Arthropoda; class Insecta; order Hymenoptera; family Halictidae; genus Dufourea; species Dufourea novaeangliae. The sequence continues at coordinate 476,876 of NW_015373985.1, read as the reverse complement.
TCGTTATTTCTTTTTTTTTTCTTATCTATTCCGCTGGTCACTTAGTATACATCGGAGACCACGGGTGTTCGTTCAAGTTCGTACAAAAGCACACGGTAGTCGGGCGTGGCACCATGAAAGCCGGGAAAGTGATATCTCTTTGCTGTCGGTGCGCTCTGTTCCATTCAGGCGCGAATTAACGATTCTCGTTGGCCCTGTTACACTCGGGGCTTAGTGTGCAGTGTTGGGCACAATATTATTTGAAAAATACATAAGGTAATCGAGCCAGTAATTGACTGCCTACCGGAGAATGACCATTAGACAAGAAAGGTAAATTATAAATTTAAAAATTATTAAATTTTTATAAATGGAGTACAGTTGCACTTTTAATATCCCATATTTTTAGTTTAGCGTATTAAACCAAAGTTTATAAGTACAATTCTTATTAAAAACGTTTTAGAAATGTAGCAGTCATTTACTGGGCTTTCACGTATTTTGCACTTTTTACATTATTCTTTAAAAATTATGATAAGAGTAACTAATTATTTTGATAAAAATGACGGTAAGAACAAGTAATTATTTTTATAAAAATTTCAAGAAAAATAAACGTAATTGCAATTTCAATGATTGTTTTGTTGCTATAAATAAATACATTCAAGTATTAATCTGAAACGTCCATAAATATAACTATTGGGCCATTTACTAGGTTTACCCTAGTGAAAAGCAGCAGTACCTAAGATCTTTATTGTGGCCTTTACGAAGTTAGAAACATTAAATAATTGTTTTCCAAGTGTTTGTTTATTCAAGAAGAAATATCATTGTATTATAAAAATTGGATTTAGATAATTTATATTTAGATAATGAATTTTTCCATCTCTGTTACAGTGACTCAACAATTTCTGTCCAATTTTTATTTATATATTTGTATTCCCTTCTTTCATTCAAAAAGAAATTCAAGATTAAGTAGAATATTTTGGTCAACTAATCTGTATGTAACATGTTACCTGTTGGTTCTATCAAAAAACGTCTTAATGATTTATATAGCATCTTAAGGGACGCATCGAATGGATACAATTTGACTTTTTATAACTCATTTTCTTGGAGACATCAAGGTGATCTTGAGGTGTTTCCAGGTCAATGCATCTTTTTTTTAAGACCACGTCGTTGCCGATGGAACGACAAATTCAGCAACCTATAACACAAAACTCAAGGTCACCTCGACATCTCAAAAAAATAAGATAAAAGAAAATCAGTATTCTTTCGATGCGTACCTTAAATGCTTATTTTCGATAGTAGTTCTTACTGAGTCGCCCTGTATATTTGCAACGGAAAATGGTATATGTTGCTAGGAGGCACTCTGTTTGAATAACAGACCATTCGAAGTGTAGAACGTTCAAATCGAGGTGTCTACGTCTAACTAAACGTACAATCAGCAAGGATAAGGAGAGATATTATTTAAAATTCCCTTAACTTAAATATCTCAGTGTTTAGTGAATTTACGATAGATTCCAATTTTAACGAAATTTAACAATATACGTGACAAATCATAATTTCACAGTTTTGAACAAGATTTGTAACACAATTATGGAACGTTACGAAAATACCGTGCGAAACATACTTACGTTGGCCTTTCATTGTTTTTTCGTTTCCCAACACTTTTAAAAATTGTCTCGACAGTTTTCTGTTTTCAATACCTATTCCTTCTTCGAACCGGGCGATTGATCAACCGTGAAATTCCAATGAAAGTTTGAAAAAGGTTCTCACTTTCAGCAGCGTGTGTCATCGGAAGCGGATGCTGGTGGTTCTTGCGAGAACATTGTTCAAGGATAAAGAAAGGTTGTGTGAGAGGTTACATAAAAGGTTAAAGAAATCAACGCAGTGCTGTGGAACGTATTTCACACTGCAAGATCGATCGTTTAACAGTAGATCTAACCGAGCAATCAAAATTATAGGATTGTAAACTTGTGTAAAAGTGATTAAAACGAGATTTTCCATAATTTTATATCACAATACATAAGTAACGAAATTGGGTAACTCATGAATCTGTATAAATTCGTAAATCTGTTGATTTTATCAAACTGCTGGAAATAGTAGGTTGTTTCTCCTAGACCCTTAGTTCTTGAAATAAATGGAAAAATATCAGCAAAAATTGGTACGTTTTCGGAGTCCTGTTCATTGAGATCAGTATTTAAATATAGTTAGATGTCTATAATATAATAACGATTTACATCATTTTGTTCGGCAGAGTCCAGAGAATTATTTCGTGTCAATAGCAACTGAATAATTATTACTATAAAAGCACAACACACTTCTAAAGTTGAAAATTTGCACTTTTTCAAAAATTGATTCTTTTTAAATGGACGTGCTAGGAAAACGCGGTTTGTAGATTCATATTCAGCTGATAAATATAAATATGTGAGAAATGCCTATTAACGGTTACGAGGTAGGAAAAATGTTAAAATTGGTTGAACAGTGTTATCGGTAGTTCTACTGTTAATAACAGGATGATAATTTTTCAATTAACTCGCAGCTATCGTACTAGAATTAAACATTTCATTAAATTTCACAAACTGTAATTTTAATCATTTTACAAATAGATTTTATTAATTTATAAATGCATTGAGTTCGGGGGCTCTAGAGCCCCTTACCATTTTAGTGTCAATACCCGACGTTACCGATAAAGCATGATTTATAAGTATGTATGTATTATTAGCACAACTGGAGCATTATGTATTCCGTTCATATTGCGTGTACTTAAAATGATTTGGCGGGAAGGAAAATATCCGTCGCTTCGATTCATAGGATGAATATGTCACTTATGGTACATGGTGAAAGAAAGTATATATTTTTTCATATATCTATAAGGTAACTTGACATATTTATAAGGAACCTGAAGATTACTTTAGATTCCTTCCCTTATTCTGGAAATCTTTAAACTGGAATACGAGAGGTGCTGTAATTATGAACATATTGAAAGAATGTTAATATAAATGGAACTTTAAAACTTTTCCAAGTTTCATTTGTTCCAGCTGGCTTAAATATTTTAACTTCGTAAACTTTGCACACGCATGTATTAACACTGTAGTTATCTGTATCAACAGGTTTCTACAGATACTTTTGCCGAAGTCTATTAATCGTGGGGTATAATAGTATCTGGAGAAACTGCCATCGTTGCTGCGGCTATGGCCATATAATTGAAATCCATAAATAAATGGATAACAATTCGGTGAAAAACTTACGAAAACTTAAAATTTCGGCGACTGTTATCCATTTGTTTATGGAAAATATGGGATAACGGTGGTGATAGGCTTATTAAACAACGCATATGTAGCATTTAATTGTTTTTTATTTAAATAATCTTCAAAGAATGTACAATTTACAATAGTATTTGTATAAATTTAGTAACAGTTGTCTTAAATACTACTTATATGTACAATTTTACAATACACTTATAATATTTTTATAAATTCAGTAAAAGTAGGCTTCAATATCATTTAGACTTATAAAATAGTGTAATTTATCCATCACAAATAATTCCCTCTTGTGTAACTTGCAAATCTTATATCTGATTTTCAAAGCTTCATGAAGGTTTCATAAGTTTGTCTCCAAAATTTTCATTGAACTTCAGTTAAAATCGCGTTCAAAATAAGTTTAATGTTAAATTTCGCGAGGAATTTGAATCTCAAAAAGCACAGGAAAAAACAGCAAAGTCAAGAAATTTGGATTTTTATGGTAGCTACCTGATGGCGGAAACTGTAACTAAACTTGAAACATTTTAATCTAGTTCGAGGAAGTCGCCGCGAGGTGGCGCCACAGTATCGATCTAGCAGTTTCCCGCGTTTTTCGAAGTTTCAAAATTAGTTGCGCCGGCTACTATCAGATGGCGACTACAAAAATTGAAATTTTTCAAAAGTTTCGGAATTCATTATTTTACTACTATGTATTGTTATTAATACTTTTTGGACAAAATTAAGTTAGGTATAGGAGAGGAAATAATGCTGGGATTAATGAATAACGCATATGTATCGTTTATTGTTTTTTATTGAAGAAAGTGTGAAAAAATCTACAACCTACAATAGTATTTGTTTAAATTTAATAACAATTGCCTTAAATACGACTTATACATACTTTTTTTACAATACACTTATACCTAATAATATTTCTATAAATTCAGTAGAAGTAGTCTTAAATACAGTAATTCCTTCTTAATTTCCACGTTACTAATAATTCCTTCTTCTGTAACTTGGAAATCTTTCGTAAGATCATCAAAGGTTTATAACGTTTTCGTAAGTTTGTCACCGAAATTTCCATTTCTGACGACAGAAGATACATGTGCGTAATGCAGTATTCCTCTGCCAGATTCAATCTGTTGTTTTTATATGTGGGTGAAAGGAGAATAGGACGGTAGTGAAATGACGAATCGACACGCGCTTATAAATGTAGTCAAAGGAAAAGGAACAGTTCCGAATATGTACATATTTCCTTTATACACCGAATATGTACTCATTTTCACCTTTTTTTTACATTCTTCGCAATGTATCCCGTTTACAGTTGAAGCTTGATAATTAGAGATCTGTTAATTGATCGCTAGGAACAGCCCTCGCTCCACGTATTTCTCTCACGCATGCGCGCACCCACTCTGTCGCCCAGCACGGAACGAACATAATACATACGGTGTCGCGTTCAACTCGCATATTTTTCACACACAGAAAGTACTGTGCAAATAGAATTGGTTTTAATAATACGTTTCAATATTGAATCACTTTTGTGAATAAACTTTTTTTATATCTCTAAAAATAACGGAAATAGTGTGGTGATCAAACAGTGCGTATATCCAGCCCACCCTATATGTAGCTATGTCGAGCAAGCGAACGGACGATTGGTGGGGAGAGCGCGCGTGTGATTGAAGCCCGTTAATTGATCAATTCAAGTGCGTAAATAAAGAGGGTATTTTCTTCCATAAAACTGAAGTTTAATGCAAACGATCGAAACAAATGGTTCTTTTATGCTGTACAAACACGTTGCTTATTTTAAGACCATGAAATATTTAATGTATTTGATGTTACTTGCAACTGAAGAATTTCTAAAGTATCATCCACGTTCACATAAAAATACAGAATTTCTCAGTTTAACTTATTATAACGCAAAAAATGAAATTGTGAAAATGCAGTTATGTACTTAAGAAGCTATCACTAACAGAAATCACGACAATAATATTAATCAGAACAAAAGAAGTGAAATAGTTCTTCTTATTCCTGCATAAATTGCTTTAATATTTATGCAGTACTTGAATGTCTACATTTTTATTGCATGAATCTATTCTTTTAACGATTGCGATATAGTAGACACCAAATATTATGTGTGTCGAATTTTGCGAACCGAAATCAGGTCACTTGATTTAATATCTTCCCTTATGGATTAATTCTTAAATTGAATCTCTTGACTATGAATGATACGGTAGTTCGTTCAACATGTTATTTTGTTGTATATCTTTGTCTAATTTAACTTTCAGACAAATTTATTTGGAATAAAGGAATATGTTAAGGAACTCATGGTATAAGAAATGTCGATGCTTTATTTACGTTTACAGGATGAGCGTACATAGTACAAAGCGTTAGATCTAGGTCACACGTCGATTAGCTGGAAAGAAACAAAGAAATTCATTAATACATTGTATAATGACCCTATATTCAATATTATAATTATCAGAGCATCGTTGATTAAATTGATATTATATGGAAACAATTGACAGAAGAACCTTTATTGTATGAATTAATAAAGAGACATAACAATTCGAATGCAAGAATTTTTTCGTAACAGTAGACTTATTCTTCCTGTGTTGATCATTTTTGTACTTTGAGCGGTATGAAATATTCAAAAAACGATTGTTTCGAAACTGCATTCATTCTGTTTATTATGATTATGATAGCTTGAAATTTTAACCAAATGCCTTCTTTCTTTGACATCATTCTTTCAAAAATCTTAATGAAAATGTGTTCAGGTCATATTTAAAAAGAAAACTTTGACTTCCAACCGATTATACGAGCACGTTACATCGGCCCGAGAACGTATATTAGTTGACAAAATTGTCCAAAATATATTTTTAAAAAGATATGCAGAAATTACAGTTTGCTTGAAAACTTTGACCGTAAATTCATTATCTAGATAAAGAGTTTCGAATAACGGATAAAAGAGAAGAGCAAGTACTTCACCATTTTAGGAAATTCCAATTTTGATAATAAAATAGTATTTTTGCTCGAATGAGTAGACAAGTGGTAAACAATTATTTAATCTCATTATTCAGGATGATGATCTTAGATGCTGTTGTCTTTCACTATATACAGGGGACTCGCGATTATTGTCCCGAACTTGGGTCCGCGCAGGGACTGTAATCGTGAACCACACGAAACGCTTCTTCCTCGTGAATACGTTTTTTGCCCGAAGCTCGAGCCTCGGCAACTCGCCTTTGTAGTATTCCGAACGTAGAAAAGGACAAACCATTGAAAAACAGAGAGAAAGCTTCTTTTCCCACTCGACTCGGCTGCGTGGCCCGCCTGCGACGCTCTCGCCGACCAATGGTTACATTATAGCCGACCACACAGTCCGATTGTGTGTGTACTGTTTCGGCCAATAACAAAAATACGTGTGACTGGAGGTGATACAGCTACATTTTTTTCATCGGCAACTCTCCGGGCAGTCGCTGACGATTGAACGCTTCGACTAAACGTCGTACATTCCCCCACTCTGTCCGTCGAGTCCAGCGAACGTATACATTGTTGTCCGACGCGCGAGACAACGCTAATGCAATGATGAAACTTTTTTATTTTTGATTAGTTGTTAATGAAACTTTTACTAGTATATTGGTGAGATTGTTCTAATTAAAATGATACCAAATATGACATAATTTGAATCATATTTACTCATGTAGAAACTGTTAATAGTTCATATTAGTTCATTATCGATTCTGATAAATTAGAAGTAAATATGACCGAAATTGTGTCGTGTTTGGTATCATTTTAATCAGAAAAATCTCACCAATTTGTTTATAAAAATTTCATTAATAAAGAATCAAAAATAAAACAGTTTAATCGTTGCATTAGTATTGTCTCATCAACATCCGGGAATGTGACCTTTTTGTGGGCTCTCAACGTTCAGTCGTCGGCTCGTGAACGGGAAGCCGTCTCGGCGCGCCGCGGCAACAAAGTATGCGGTTACCGAGTTCCA
>NW_015373985.1:322781-469663 GCF_001272555.1 Dufourea novaeangliae | reverse complement strand
CCCCCCCCACCGCCCCTCCAGTGGTGGGGATGACGCCTGGACAATAATCGCATATCAACAAAGAGTCAATAATCGCGAGGCCCCTGTATTATTCTAATAAAATTCTGCCCAACTCTGGTCAGAAATACCTACCATTTGGCAACGGAGATTAGTGTACAAGAGTCCGACGATCTGTCGTACGCTAGTCCCGTTGTGCACTGGACCAACTGCGGCCGACCGTTTCTGCAAACCACGACGTTCGTGCACGAGTCGTTCAACCTGTGGACGTCTCCATTTTCGCAGGGCACGGACACCAGACTCGCCGGAATATTCTGTATCAGATTCCAAGGGTTTTTGGGCGTCTCTGACTGCGACTGAGATTGCTGTTCGGGTTGCTGAAGTTCCACCTGTTCGTCCTCTTGTTTCTCAATTTCTGATTGCGTGATCGCGGTTCTTTGATGCCAGGGATCAGGACTGAGTTTGCTGCCTAACCAAGGAATGGAGTAAGATGGCGGATTCGAGGGATAGGATGGGGACGGCGGCGCGTACGTTGGTGCTTGAGTTGCTGGCAATGTGATTGGGGATACTGTTTGTGGAGGAGGTGTTGGCTTAGGCGTTGCTGCACCCTTGCAGTCGACGTTGTACGGGTAGTCGCAGACGTTCAGTACCTAGGGAAAAGAATAAGTTATGGATTCAGGTAAATATTTCAATTTCTACTCATTTCATATTTTCCTTACTATTATAAATGTTACTATTATAAAATAATACTAAATTATTTCAACATTTACGCGAGTGTTGCACCAGCTCGAGGCTAAACAAAGTGCAGCATAAGCAATGAAAAAATTCTAAAGTAAGAAATTCGTCTGTCTTCGTGTTTTAGCTGTTTTTGCTAAGGAACAGCGATTCAATTTTTATTCGATAATCGAGCAGAAAAGAGTCTTTGCATTGAATGTTTTTATTTAATAATAGAAGCACTTATTGTATTGCGCACTGGATGTAGATTTTTTGCCATTTTTAATTTTTTTGCGTTGAAAACAAATGAGTAGGTTTATAATCAAATGAATTACCGTCATGTATCCATTACTGAGGTATTTCTGTAAGTAATGCTCAAAATGTTGGTCATTACTCATTACAGTCCATGAATCAATACAAGTTCGTAGTCGTTCAATAAATGCAAATGACACATGCCCAAGTGTTTTTTGAGTTATAGAATTACATGTTCTAATGGGGCATTTATGGGCAATCATTGGGTCTCATTGGTAATACACGATTAACTTCGTTTTTTACATGTCCCAAAGAAAGTAGACAAGTGGCGTCAAATTCAGATATCTTGACCGAAGTATACGCATTTTACAGTTACGAAAGTTTTTCACAGTTCACTGAAGAATATTTTAGTAATTATTAAGTTTTAGCCCTATATGCTCCAATAGTTTTTTACGCAGCTTTCAATACTAGGGTGGCTCTTATTTACTCTTGATAGGAATTTTTTAAATATTTTTTTCGCGGTATCCTACAGAATACTTCCAATTAAGAAGATAATCTGTGTGACGTTTACGCCCGATTGCATAAGAAGAAAGGGTGGCCCCGGGCCATTAAACATTCAAATAATTACTTACATACAAAGTCGATTTTATTCGATTTTCCTCTCAGTTATTGTTTATATCAAAAAACATGCCAAGCAAAAATTGTAGATTTAAATAAAGAGCATGTTTTATATTATATACTTCCTTCCGTGCGCCCCACCGGTTTCGAAGAAAATAAAGAAAATATCTAGAAAAAATTTTTTAATTTTGAAAATTGAATTATGACCTGATCATCACTAAAGACTAAGAAAATGTGTTTTTTTTTTGTACGTCGAACGTTAAAGGACTATAAAGACTATTAAGAGTCACCCTATTCAGCATTCTTTCCAATGGCACGATCAAATATGTTTACATTACAATAAAAAAACTTAAAATGGCCTTCATATCTCAATAAAAAATCAAAATAGCAATGAAACAATTATTATACTCTTGATACCACACAACTTTTGTCCGAAACATTTTTTCATACAACAAATACCCAGATAGCACATGACGCCTTGAAGACGCCCACTTTACAGCTATTTTAGGCCTAACAAGGGAAGACGCGGAAATGTCCCCCTCCGATTTTGATGAAACTTCGTATATCTGTTAAGCAGTAAAAAATAAGGGATACGTATTTCTTTCATCAGCTGAGACGCCACTTTAAGGGGTGAAACCACCCCTCGAACAGTCGACCCGAAAGTACTACCTCGAAAACCAGAGGAGATACATGAAAACTTCTAATGGACGAGGTTTGTGGTTTTTTATGTAGAGTAATATGGTGCTAACAAATTGTTCAAAATATAATTTGTTTGTACCAAAAAAATTTCGGATCGAAACTTCGAGGGACGGTTTCACCCCTTAAAGTCGCGTCTCAGTCGATAAAAAAAATGCGTATCCCTTATTTTTGAGTGCTTAACAGACATACGAAGTTTCATTAAAATCGGAGGGGGACACTTCCGTGCCTTCCTTTGTAAGGCACCTATAAGCCGTATTTAAGTCGTCATTGGGAGTCATGTGCTATCTGGGCAGTTCACAAGTAATTTAGGTGGCAGCATTAGGTGGACCACCCTGTATGTAATTTTCAAGTAGATCGTTACAAAATGTTTCAACCATCACGTAAAATGACGTGTTTCACTAGATGCAGATGTAAGCAGCGTTAATGTCAAATTTGACTTGAAGAAACAACACGGAAGTCGTGGACGCGGCCTTTGACCGTAGAGACGTGAGAGGGAGTCTTGAAGAGATTCTCAGGGGCAGTGGATTTCGCAAATTAAAATTCCACGAATGCTTCCTCGGAACGATTTCAGAATGAGATTCTTACGTCATTGTAGACCAGTCCACGAGGGCAGCTGAACTTGATGGGCTTTCCGAAGACGCACACGTAGAATTCCGAGCAGTTCGTCGCACTTCTGTAACGGCCGTTCGGGTCCGGGCATAATGTCGAGCCGTTTGGCAGCGGTGGTTCTGCACAAAAATATATTTGCTTGAGTCATGAATAACTTCCGTTTGCCTTTTAGCAATTTATATCAAACCGATTAGCAATTTATATCAAACATTTTACAATTAAGGCTCCTTTCCCCCTTAAACAAGATATTTAGGGTTCATTTTAAGAATGCAAAGAAGATATGATAAAAAAGACTTTCTGACCTTTCATGTATTATACATTCAAGTAATTAATAAAAAATTTTGTTTCAATATTCGTGTAGCCTGGTAAATTGTAGGTGGCGGCAATCGTGTTGAATTCAAAATTGCACTGTCCAAACGGTACCCACAATATTTCGATGTAGAGTAGTCCGAAATAAAAATTTCAAACATATTTTTTAATGTTACTTCAACGTCTATTGTGCGATATACATATAATGAAGTTGAAAAAATAAAATGACCGCATTTGATATGAGTTTTATCAAAGACATGCAAAAAAGGAGAAAATTTTACGTATATTGTTGTGAATAACAAAAGAATTTATGCTTCAAAATTTTCAATAGTACTATATGTATTATTATTACCGTAGTGAAGTCCCTAGTAGAATAGTTAATGTTCTGTCCACTTTCAATTAGGTATTATACATACGTATATTAGTCAATTCGCAGAAATTTCCGCAGTCTGTTAATAACAATTGAGTTGCTATAATTTGGTAATTACATTATTTACATGAAAAATTATATTGTTTACAAGTTTCCTTGAAATAAGTAATATTTCAAAATGAACGGTTAATTTCATTTATTTAAATAAATACGGTTAACACAATTAAACTTCAAATGAAATTTTCAAAATTTTCCATTTTTCAGCCTTAAGGTTGTTTGCATTATAGAATTTACTCGTAGTTTAGACTTAATAGAAAATGAATTAAATACACACAAATCGCGGTATGCTTTTTTATAAGCAGCTCAAAATATACGTCAAGCGTTCGAAATCAGACGAAACTACAATAGTATGTATGCAAAGTACTTCATTTATGTAGCTATTTTACAAAACAAATCATTCGATTTTTCAAAAAGATATCACTGATTTAAAAGAAACCATCGGGACAAGCGATAGCGTTGTAAATTTGCCGGGATAAACCTTGGTCCTATTACAGATTGATTTTCTTACAAGGGACAATACCCAAATGTAACATGTCGATTTTTATGCCATTTGATACAGAGATATTTTGAAAAATATTTTACACGTATTTTTTTGTAGCTGCCACCATTTATATCTAGAGGGTGAAAACAGCCCTCGAAGTCATGGATCAAAAGTACATTTTCCTTAATATCTCGCAAAATATTCGACTTGGAAAAGGTATTCGTCAACAGAAATTCTGTGTTTGGTACTAATAAAAATAACTGCTTAAGTAGTTTTTCGAAATGCTAAAAAATAAAAAATTATTGTTTAAACAAATTGGTATTTTGAAAAACTACTTAAGTCGTTATTTTTATTATTAAGAAACACACAATTTTTCTTAACAAATGTCTTTTCGAAGTCGAATAGTTCACGAGATATTAAGGAAAATGTATTTTTCACCCATGACTTTGAGGGCTGTTTTCACTCCCTAGATGTGAATATCAGCAGCTACAAAAACATATTTGTCAGGATACTGTCTGTGTATCAAGCGGCATTACAATCGGAGTGTTACACTTGAGTGACGTCCCTTGTTAGTTCAACATATGTGAAATATACAGGGTGAGTCAATCAGAATTGCTATCTGAAATAACTTGTTACCTATTGATTGTACCAGAAAAAGGTTTAATGAATTATGTAGCACATTCAGGAATGCATCGACACAATTTGAATTTTTATCTGACCTTTTGTTTAGATATCCAGGTGACCCTTAGTTTTTTCAAGGTCAATGCATCTTTTGTTTAATACCACATTATTGTCAGCCGAAAGACGAATTTAACGACCTATACAATAATGGTATTAAAAAAAAAGATGCATTGACCTTGACAAATTTCAAGGTCACCTTAATATCTAAAAAAGAGATATAAAAAAATCAAACTGTATCCATCCGATACGTCCTTTAAAATGCTATATAATTCATTAAAATGTTTTTTGATACAACTAATAGGCAATAATTTACAGTATCGGACAAAAGTATTCGTACACCCTTTAAAACGGAATAACTTTTTTAAAATTGGTCCAAATGACTTGAGTTCTTTTGTGAAATTACGGACATTAGTTTACTAAATGATGTATAAAAGAAATTGAAAAAGTTGCAATTGTTTAGAATCGCAAAGAAAATAGTAAAGGTCGTTTTCTACAACTTTTTCATCTGAGGCTATAATGAAAATTTAATAAATACATGTCGAAGATTTATGTTAGTTATATACGTACTGAAACTTTCATTGAAATCGGTTGATACAGAAACGAGCGACAGGCATCAAAAGATGTAAGAATTGTTAGATTTACTACAGTTATAGGTCGAAAATCGGGAAAAACTGTGATTTTCAACATTTTTAATCGTTTGTATCTCGTAGCAACGTTAACCGATTTTTATGAAATTTTCAACATGTATATAACTACCATAAATCTTCGATATATATTTATTAAATTTTCATTATAGCCTCAGACGAAAAAGTTGTAAAAATCGACCTTCGCTATTTCCTCCGCGATTCCGACCAATTGCAACTTTTTCAATTTTTTTTACACGTCATTTAGTAAACTAATATCCCTAACTTCACAAAAATACTCAAGTCGTTTGGATCAATGTTAAAAAAGTTGTTCTGTTTTAAAAGGTGTACGAATTCTTTTGTCCGGTACTGTAGGTAGTAGTTTTAAAAAGTTTAGATAGTAGTTCTCATTGACTCATCCTGTATGTCCCACATTTTTATTACCACCGTGTATATTAAATGGCGACAACTATTATTCAGTCTCAAGGTTATATTGCTTCATTAGACAAACAAAAAGGCACAGATGCTTACTTGGCGTTGGCAGTGGCCGGTCACCGCAGTTCACGTTGTAATCGTAGTCGCAGACCAGACTGACCGCGTTGAACAGTAAACCGTCAGGACAAGTTTGCTCGATGACAACACCGTCCCAGCAATTCAAATAATTGGCACAACTCTTCGAACTGGGGAACTGTCCACGTAGAGCCCAACATCCTGGTGGCGGAATCGGTTCCACGGTTACTATGGGTCCTGGTAGCTCATTTGAGACTTCTGGGGTCGGAACGGTCGGATAGTTCTGTCTTCCGCTAAACACTATCGAATCGCCCGATTCCGTGATGTTCGGAGGCGAAGTCGGATTCTTGTTCCAAAACTCCGGGTTGTCCAGTTTCTGCAGCTCTATCAGGTCCCACGCATTCTCTGTCAAGGAAAAATCGCAGAAACAGTTGTAGAGAAATTGGATGAGGACATTTGAAACAACGTCTTTCTATTTGAATCTGCTTAATTATTTCGTGAGGTTTTGTTTCTAATAGAAAAATTATTTCTGAATTTTCGTTCAATTTGATATTATTAGAATTTTTGTAAATTACGTTCTATTATTTCGGAAGTTGTGAAATATTTAAGGTATCTGAAGTAGCTCTGTCAAGGAAAATTGACAGAAACAGTTGTGGAGAAATTGGGTATGGACATTTGAAACAACGTCTTTCTATTTGAATCTGTCGAATTGTTTCGTGAAGTTTTTGTTTCTAATAGAAAAAGTATTTCTGAATTGTCGTTCCATTTGAAATTGAAACTTTGAGTTTGAATTTTTGATGAATTATGTTCAATTAATTCTGAAGTCGTGAACTATTTAAGGTATCTGAAGCATTCAGAATGCACAAAACGTGAAATTAACAATTTAAAGAGATTCACTTTATTTAAAAAAAAAAGGTAATTTTGGACAGTGAAAATAGTTATTTCCAACATATAGGAGAAATTTGATTTTTGACTCTATTTCTGAGAGGACCAATATAAACAGTGTCGAATCATTCATGTATAACTATTTACGATAAATTAGTTTAATTTCTGGAGAAATGTAAGTTAAGAAATATTTAAACCAAGAACAAAAAAGTTAATGAAAACGAATAGAAAAATAGAAGTCGTTGAACTTTATTTTCAGTTCAAAAATGAATATAAACTGAGAATCGTCTGTTTATTCATTTAAAATCAGGGCAGCATTTGAACGTGTATAATAACATGAGTTTAGGAAGAGATTGTGCACGATACAATTGTCGATTAACAAATTCAAAAAGGTACTACGTGCGTTTGGAAAAGTCACTGAAAGTTTTTTCGTCGCAGAAGTTACTAAAAAGTATTTAGTATACATACCACATCTTAGAAAATCACTACTATTTTTCTACCAATTTACCAGTAGACTTTTTTATATACCCCATGATTTACACAAATTTTCCGAAGAAATCAGAGAACCACTAAATTTCACACACTTTATCTTATTTCGAACTCGCTAAGACTATTAACCCGCTCACTAGATTTTTTTGGTATCCTGTACAATCTTTTTTCATAAAATCAAGAACAAATACTCATTTTAAAACTATTTAAAACATTTTTAATCATATTTTTTTATAAGCAAATTTTTTTTTATAGTCACAGTACACTTTTTTCCTAATGTTCAGATGTCATTTGAAGAACTTTCGTACTGTCGATCGTCAAGAAATGTTCCATATATTGTCACTAAAGTGGTAAAATCAGTGTCCACTGCAGTGGACGTATGCAGTTAGCGAATAAATTGAGCCGTTAAAAAAAGATTGACGCGACATTATTGAAAAACAAAAGAAATTTCTTTCTGACCATTTCAGCTGCCAAATTTTGATTCCAGATCATTGTCGTTCAGTTGGAAAAAATTCAAAGTCTAACCTTGTCGTTGGCCACGTCGTCGAAGCTGCCTCTCCTGATGGTTAGCAACCGTCGCCGCCGTGGTGGGTCGTCTTCCAGCGTCGCAGAGGCCGAGCACGAGGGTCAGGAATATCAAGATGAACCTCATCGTGATCTACGCCCGTGGGATAAATGATATTCCAAGGTACGTGTACCCCTTGCTTCTAAACTCGTTGAACTCTCGAGACGATCACCGTGTGGGCACCACCACCTTTCTGGAATCCTTGCACAATGTCCTAATGTCGGATGGTACGTCTTAGCTTATACCCCTCGTTTTTGCCCCTAAACTCGTTGAACTCTCGAAACGATCGCCGTGTGGGCACCACCAGTGTCTCTGAATCCTTGTGCACGATGTCCTGATGCTGGATGGCCTGGACCTGGACGGCCGGAGGGCTTACATAGGGCGCCCCCCACCATTTCTTGGGCCCCGTAGGGAGTAGCTTCTTCGCCAGGACCCCAATTACACGGGCCGCAGGATTCTACGCCGTGGTTTCGCTTGCTCAGGAAGTGCACGGTTCTGCACCACCTCCTGTTGCCATTCGGGATTCCCCTCTCCACATTGCGGACACTCGTCAACCGGGGGTCGAAGGAGCCACGGCAAGGACGCCGCTGTGCGCGCGTGATTCGGTGCGATTCACGGTTCAACGCTTATTGGAGGAGTTTTAGAATGACCGGTCAGGTCCGTGTATAGTGGACGGGCAAGATATTGTAACGTCGTGAAATTGAGCGTTTAATAGGATCGCCTGTTCGTGTAAGCGCGCCAAGGGCTACCAGATGTACTAGTATTTTGGCTGATGTACCAATAGCCAAGGCTACCAGTATCACTGTAAAGGACTCTGAATATATCTAGAAGCGCGCTGACTCTTAGACTGTAAACGCCATTTCTGTATTGATATTTAAACATTCTGCTAATAATACTTTTGTTAAAGTTACACGGTATTTAGCCCTTGCCAACTCCTACTCGATGGTACTTACTGTATTGGTAAAAATTAAACTGTAGGTATTGGGTAGACAAAAATTTGATAAACAATAGCCCTTGGGTACCGATTTATTTGACAAAAATTTAGCATATGGAACAAATTTAACTTTTTTTTTTTACAATTGATACAAACTACTTTGAAATGAACAAGAATGCACATGTTAAATATTATCCCAACTCGAATGACGAGTTAGACTTGTTATCTTGTACTTAAGCAACACAAGTGCATGGCGAGTCTCAGTCGTCAAATGTATCCAAGGGGTTTGGGACTAGATTGCTGACTTTTTGATTTCTGCAAGTTACATGTATATAATTATTAAAATTAATTTTCAATGTTATACAAGATATGTATTTCTACAAGCTTTTTTCCAAATGCTATGGTATGCAATATTTTTTTTAAGTATACCAAAAAAAAGTACCTATTCCGAATTGACATTGCACAGTCCTAAAGAGGCTTGATTGTCCAAATTAAAGTTTCGGCTACCGAAACGGGGGTATCTTTCAAGTTAATGGTTTTACGAAGACACAATATCTTACCCGTCGACCATAGTTCGACGGGTGATCATTCGTTGCCCGTGTAAGTGTCGTGTGCGGTCACTGGTGAAAAAGGCATCACGAAGCGGTCCCGCAAAGTTAGTGGTCTTGACCGCGTAGGATGTCAAGGTCTCGGATGGGACGGACGTAGTTGGACACTGGGGATTTTTTAACAATATTCTGTAACGGTATTGTCGCGACTGTCCATATACGTAGATTTCGTTGCTGGGTGGGTTTGGTGATCCTCTCCAATGTTGCTTACGTAATTGGCGGTGCATTGGTGGGAGTTGTCTTCTGTGTGAGGGCTCCGAGAGTAGACTGCAAATTTTCAGGCAAAATAAGATTTTCTAAAATAATTCGTATCGACTAATGTAGGGGGTTCCTTCTTGTCTTCCATACCTCATTAGATCATCCCCTTAACGAATGCTTTTAAATCGTCACGGAACGTCAGTTTTTTTTATTCGTGAAAATCTTTATTTGAACATATTTTTGTAAAATACTTACAAAAAATAAATATTTAATCGAAAACATTAATTTTACTTCGTCGAGTTACACAGGATGTTCTATTTAAATCCACCCACTTGAATATCTCCGGAACTATTGACAATAGTGAAAAATGTTTCAAACAAAAGTTAAAAGGTATCAGGAGACACACTTTTTCATGTGAGTAGCTTTTTTCTATGTGGACGCGTAGAGGTCGTATGAAGGTCAACATTGTTTTTTTAAATAGAATCGTTATTTTTTAATGCACTACTTGATGGTACTCGTTATTCCCTACATAAGGTATTAAGTTACATATGGCGAATTAGTGCATTAAAAAATATATGATTCCATTTAGAAAAACAAAGTTGCCCTTCATATGACCTCTATGCGTCCACATAGAAAAAAGTTACACACATCAGAAAGTGTGCTCCCTGATTCCATTTAACTTTACTTTAAAACATTTTTTAATATTGTCAGCAGTTTCGGAGATATTCGTGTGGGTCGATTTAAATCGGACACCATGTATACGTAAAATGTAGGCATAATAAGTACAATGGTTCTAAAAGGACAACAAGAAATTAAAAATTTTGCTTTATTCTATATCAGTACCGCAATGAATGAAACTGATTGTTGAAAAAATAATAACAGTCGTAAGTAAAGCAATCTTTTGAACACCTTCTCTCCCGACCTTAGTATTTATCTATAGGTGTATGTGAATAAACACGATATTTTAGGCTTGCGGAAAGTTACAAAAATGATTATGCAAATACCAAAATAATAATTCTTCTTTTATACAATCATGACTTTCTTCAGATTATTTTTCATTGCTCGTGTTTATCAGGGCATGTACGTTATGGTAATGTAAAATACTACCCTGCTCGAGATAACTCGAGTGTGCACATTTCTGCCCAAATCATTCGCTCAAGTTAACTCGAGCGTGAGCGCTTTAAGAGATTCAATATATTTCGTGTGTTAGTTGCAATTAGAATGTGAAAATGTAAACTTCTTTATCGTGTTATAAGAGCCTCTTTCACCCTGTTATATGACAGATTAATATAAAGTAAATCCTCGATGTGTGTGTGTCTTGTGTATGGCTCCGTAGTACATCAACGAGTTACCGGATTTTGGTGTCGTTTTTTTTATTTTAAAGTGTATATTTCTGGGAAGGTTAATAGCTATGTTTGGTCAAAATTGGTTAAACCAATTGTTCTTGTTCTAAAACGTTTGAATGATTATAACGTATCTGAAAATGAAGATTTCTGATTTCTTCTTGCCGGGGGTTTATACATTTTCAATTCAATATTTCTTTTATTAAGTGTAGTACGGTGATAGAGCTTGGAATTGTGAAGCCAATGATATTTGTTTCAGTCGCAAATAGCCATTAGTTTATGAAATATTTCATGTTTAGTGCCGAGGAGTCTTCGTGCACTCATCGAGTATTTACTGTATTAGTCAAGACCATTTGCAGTCCACTCATTAAATTTCTACAGTCTTCCTCAAGAAACTTTCCGTTTCCACACTTTCCCTAAAATCATAATCGTATTGCCACCGAAGCACAAGACAAAAAATCCAAAAGAATCGCTGTTCCTCCAAAATTCACAGAAGGAATGCAGAGGTAGACGTACTCGGAAGATTCCCTTTTAGCCAGAATCCTCATTATCGAAACGCGTTCTGATACTGGGCAAGAAGCCACGGGTCCACGAACGTCTCAGTTCCCAAAATCGACCCTGCCCTTCCACCCTCGAGTCGAGGCGTTGCGTGAATTTTATGCGAGTTTTACGGTACTGGTTACGTTGCCAGGGCCCAGGCGGCGGGGATCATCGGCTGTTTTATGATACAGCAATGAGGAAGAAGCCAGGGGGACCAGGTAACGAAAAAAAATGAAACAAAAGAAAGAAAGGCAACGAGCGAATTCTCGTAATCCTGAAATTCAGATGATACCCAGCGGCCGATGGGCCCACGGGGCCTCGTGGCTTTTTTTGCCAGGAATTCCGCGCACACTCGTGAGTCACGCGTGACCTCGACGTTTGGTTTACCGTGCGTGCGACAATTTACATTTTACTGGGACCGCTCGAAACAGTTAGACGATGTTCTTTCTGATTTTCGATTCATTTTTGGCGGCTACTGATCGACTTAATGTGTGGTAAATGGAAATTTTTCGTAGCCCAGTGTTATTGAACTTGACTCCGTTATATATGGTCGAATCGACCACAACAGTAAATCCTCGATGAGTGTTCGACGGCTCCTCGGCACTGAACATTAAATATTTCATAAACTAATGGCCACATACGGCTGAAACAAATACAATTGGCGTCAGAATTTCAAACGCTATCACTGTGCTAAACCTTATTAAAAAGCCAGCATTGCACCTGGGGACCTCTCCGTGTAGCAGTGCCGAGGAGCCTTCGAACACTCATAGATGATTTATTGTATAGTGTAGACGCAGCTTTATACAGGCAATCCCTGTATAACACGGTATTCCCATAAGACGATATTTCTTAGGAATCCAACCGTTTTGTTATTAATTTATTTTTCGATAAAAATACACCCCCTTGTCGGATGTGCTACCAATGCCGGGCCAACTTGAATTAACAGTGAAGATTAGTACTGAACATGTTACGTTTTTCAATACATGTTACGATGATACCTCGACTGCGGAAGTGTAATTACGAATAAGATTCATCCGAAACAAATCATTCAAAAATATTCTTAATCTGTATGGGTGACATATCTGAAACGAAAAACAACTACGTAAGCGGAAAATTAACAAAATGGCACGTATTTAAAGTTTAAGTCCAGAATCGCCCAAATTTTTTTCACACTTTTGCCATTAAAAAAATATGAAATTTACAACGTAAACAAGAATTCTAGTTCAGGAGATAGCCACTGATATACAGATTAATATGTGAAGATTTGAGAAAGATTGATCACATGATTTTTTTGTTTTTACTCCACCAGAGTGAAAAAATTACGTTTCGAGGTAAACGCCCTATAACACCTGAATTTTCATTGTAAGACAAAAACTTTTTTATTCTTTGTTTTCATATTTATGAACATAAATTCTGAAACACATCTCGAAATGGCAGGTTTACTTTTTTTTCGTATGTTATAAAAACGTTATATACATCCTTCAATTAACTCAAGAATATTCTACCTTGTGTATTGTACACGTTATAACGAAAACGTTGCGAAAACTTAACAATCGGCGTTACAGGGTTCGAGAATAGAAACTGTTGCAAGTATCGGACAATGTTTTAGAAATACCCTGTAGTGCACCAGAATAACTCTCAATAATTCATAAGGTAATGAACATAGAGGTAATTTCCAAGAAATTTTTCAAGTTCCCACATATTTAGTCGTTAGCATGCCCGTTTAGGGAGATTTTACGGTTAGTTAAATGGCCAGGAAGATCTGCGAGAGCATCGTTTTGCGCAGATAAAATGTAAAACACTGAACGCACTCGTGAGGAGAATTCGCTGGTTGTTAGTCTCGTTTAAGGAACGCTGCATAATTGTGTAGGTAAATTCCGTGTTCAAAGGTGTGCCCACTAAACGGTCATAAAATGAAAATGAAGCAAAGTTTTGTTATTCAACGTCGAGATTTTACTTTAAAACCGGAACGAAGAAATAATTTTCACAGGTTTTATGTTAATCGTCGGCGGTAGTACACTATACAGGGTGTCTCCATAAACATGTATCTTCTTTATTTTTAATGATATGAGAAATGTTTCAACACACAGTTTCGATGATTTCAAGAGAATATCGTTAAATGGGAAATTGTTTTTTTTTTTTATTATTTGTTTCCAAATTTGTTTAGGATCATATGTATTTCTTCAGTGGCAATCGTACACTTTTATTCAGTCTTAGATGCGACACTGTATACAAAGCCGTTAAAATGTTTAAAGCACAATATTTAGGTCGTTAGATAAATGAAGTTTGCCTTTATACATATAGGTACTGATCATTTTAAAATTAGTCAATATTAATTGAAAAGTTTTTACGTGGGTTTATAGAGTGATTCAAGACAACTATAACGGTATGCTTGATTCGTGCCCAATCGCTCTTTAAGGATGTGAAAACTAACCTCAAAGTCCAATAGGCACTCCCACTTTTTCGCCTGTAACTCTTAAAGTAATAGAGATAGAAAAAATATGCGTTGATAAAATTTTGAAAATTTGTTTCTTTCATTTTCTTCAAAATTTTGTTAACGCAAGCTTATATAACGTGTTTCTTTTCACTCATTTTAAAATCGGTCAACGTAAGTATACAAATTTTGTAACTCATTGGCACAAATGTTGATTCAGATTGATTGTATACCAATTGCAAATCTTGTTTTTGGGATAAGTTGTTAGTTTTACCAGTAAGTAATCGACTATTTTATGACGAAATCAGTACTAATTGCTATAGAAGTTAAGGATCTGTACTGTTTGATTTACATCATTGTTACTCAACTGAAGATGGAGAAGATACTGATAATGTAAAGTATGTCGCCACAGGATTACCTACTGGTACACCTGATGTAATCCTTAAAACTCTACAGCTTAAAAACGACATTTATTCTGCAACAACTTAATAAATATTAAGGTGCTGAATAACTTGTGTCTTTCAACTTTTCCAAAGACAAAACGAAACAGGCTCGTATACACTGAGAAACTGACTGTACAAGTATTATTTAGAAAATATAGTGAAGATTATAAGAAAATTTAAAGCACCCTGATAACCATTTGCGTGCAGATTGGCAGCAGGTTGGCAACAGATAGTGAGGAAATCTGTTTACAAATCCGTAACCATCTGTTACCACGTTTGGCTTGGGTTTTGCAAACAGAACCTTTTTGACAGAATCGCGAAGCAAACTGGCTGCAGATTGGCGGAAGATCCTGCAACACAACCCAAGCTAACTAACTTAGGTCAGTTTATAACCTAGACTATGTTGCAAGCTCTGCCGTCAATGCGCCGCTAATCTGCGCACAAATTGTTTACACCAGATCCTGCATCAAATCTGTAGCCATTCTGGTTACAAATGTTTAAAACAAGTATTGGACAAAATTCGGCTGTGCAGGTTTGACTAACTGATATTTAGTTTAGAACGATTGATATTTTAGTTCAGTTTGAAATAGTCCTACTGAAATTTCGAAATAGTATATAAAGTTAAAAAAGTCTTTATAAAAAAATAGAACGCAGAAAAAACACCAGTCCTCGACATTGAAAGTTAATTAAAACGCTCGATTCTAAAACATAATCTGATTTTGTGAATAATTATTAAGGCATTACTAAAAGTGTGAAATTCCAAACACAAGGTAATATATCAAATTATTAATCGTAAAGAAGTTTTGTAAATACATTGTTTATAAAATTTCCAAGCAATAAAACTTAAATTAAATATTATAATACAAAAATTTCATTATATAAAAGTGTGTACAAAGACACATTACAAATTAAATAAATATCGTAATTGTTCAATTCATCACCGAAGCCTAAGAATAATTCATTGCAGATATTATCTTATTTAAACATGTAACAAGATTATGGAAATACTTTCTGTCAAGTTGAAACTGCTCACTTTCGTTTATTGGATTGCCACATGTACGTAATTATAAGCTTCCCATATATGGAGGACATCCGAGAAAAAAGAATATGGAACACGGTAGGCGTTCGTGAGTTGCATTTCCGATTCCATTTGACTCTTCTGAAACCCTTCCACGATTTTATGGAACCATGACAGAAAATATTCTCCCATTAAGCCAGTTTCTTGTCCATCTATTCCTTCCATACATATAGGGTGATTAAGAAAAACAGGATTAAGGGCTTACAAGAGAACTTGAGCAGTCGATTCCCAGCTGATCTAGTTAAGTTTATGAATGAAATAAAATCAAATCAATCAAACCAACTCATGAAACAATTGAAGAGCGCGCTTCTCAAGTAGAATAACCCGTCGTGTCACACGTATTTTAAGCTGCGTCTACACTATACATATACATAACACGTTATATAGCAAAGTTATAAAATTTGTTAGAAAAACATACAGCGTGTCATATAGCAAGTTATATGTTCTTCATCAAGTATGACGCCATTATTATTAATGAGATGCGAAATATTACACAGACTCGTTACAGACATGTCCAAAAGGTATAATTTTATAACAAAGTATAAAAACATGTTGTATAGCACGGTTATATAACAATTTGTTATGTAACACTGTTTCGATGTATAGACGCAGCTTTACGCGTATTTCGCCCGTATTTTTAACAATTAATAATTTGGAAACGAATTTTGCAATTTCGTTATTCTTGATTTCCGTTTTAGTTGGGCGTGTAGAATCCACCCTGCCAAACTGTACCATAGTTTTATTTATGGTATTTTAAATCTTAGATTGTGTAAATCTTAAAATCTTTATATAACTAAATTACGTAAACAAACAATATACTTTGTCACTACGAGACCACATAAAACAAACATTGAAATTTTCTAAACGGAAACAGCCTCCATTACAATAACTACAATAATATAAATAAAATACAGAAAGAACATACACAGTAAAAAGCAGCACAAGAAAATGTATATTTATATATTTTAGGCTGTATTGAATATACATGTATTAACTGATGAGTCCAATCCAAGGGGAAGCTATGTTACAAAATGTTGAAAAATGAGGTTTTTGTACTAATTCTGACACCTTTTCGTGTTTAATTACTATCCAATAACTTATAACTGCATGTAAGCTTCCTGCTTGTACTATGATATTGTTTTATATTGTGTTATATGGTATTATATTGTATTGTATTGTATTATATTGTATACAGGGTGTCCCATTAAAATAGACCAACTCGAATATCTCCGAAACTATTGACGATATTAAGCAATTTTTCGGACAAAAGCTAAATAGAATCACGGAGCACACTTTCTGATCTGAGTAACTTTTTTCTGTGTGGACGAGTAAAGGTCATATGAAGGTCAAGTTTGTTTTTTTAAATGCAATCGTATATTTTTTAATGCACTATTTAATGCTACTCGCTATTCTTAACGTAGGACTAAGTCACTTATGGCGAATTAACGCATTAAACAATATATGATTCTATTTAGAAAAACAAAGTTGACCTTTATATGACTTCTACACGTCCTCATAGAAAAAAGTTACATCAGAAAGTATGGCCCCTGATATCATTTGACTTTCGTTTGAAACATTTTTTAATATCGTCAGTTGTTTCTTAGAGATTTGAGTGGGTCCACTTAAATTGGACACCCTGTGTACGTAAAACGTAGGCAATCTTAGTGAATAGTTTCACTACTTTCCATAAAAGCATTAACATCTCAAAACGCTATTGTTGTCACATAGCTCCTTCTTCAGCTGCGTCTCCACTATACATATACCATAATATGTTATACAGCAATGTTGTATGTTATCCATCTAGTGTGACGGCATTATTAATAATGAGACGCGAAATATTATACAAACTTGTTACGGACTTGTCTGAAAGGTATAGTCTTGTAACAAGTTATAAAAACATGTTGTATACTAAGGTTATACAACAATTTGTTGTATAACACTGTTTTGCTATATATGGTAGTGTAGACACAGCTTTACACTCGATCCCCAAATTGATCATCGTACGTGCAAATACATTTTACACTGTATAATAATGTGGAACAAAATATAGGGGCAGAATGTTTTTGTTTGTATTATTCATGATATCTTCATACTTTCATAGACCTTTTTTCTTCAGACCACCCCGTATAAAGGAACGACAGTTCACACAAGCGACGATCTTGCAATCCTAAAATTTTCCTCAGTGGACGCTAAATCCGTCGTCGCGATCCAGGCATTGTGTCAAAGAATATTTAAACTGACATCGGAGCCTAATCTGACATGTATCCCGAACGCTTACAGTGTTAAATCATTTATCCCACGCCGCGATTAATCTCGTTCGTGATCGTTTTCATTTTGCCCGTCCAAGCGTATTCTCTCCCACGTCGTTCAACCCTTCTTTGCATCCTGTTACTCTTGTTTCGGCCGAGAGTTTCCTCTTAGAGTGTTCCCTCGGCCCCTGGCCGCGGTATGCCTAGAGATGAGGTAGGATAATCGGTAGGAACCTGTAGGCTCGGCCTCCGAACCAAAAGGAATCGAAAAATAAAGGAGAGTCCGAGGAGAGCGAGAGAAATATGAGCGTGTGGTGGTCGACGGAGACCACGAGACGCTGCGTGGAAACCACGAAATAGAACGTAGGAGGAATAAAACAGAAATAGAATACAGTCCAAACGGTTAGCCATTGTGAAAATCTTCGTAAGACTTCTTTTAAACGAAAGTAAAATTATTTATGTATACCCATTTAAATATCTCCGAACTAGTGACGATATTAATAAATGTTTTTGACGAAAGTTAAATAGTATCAGGCGGTACACTTTCTGATGTAATACAATGGTACATAATTTGATGACTTATCTTTTTCAAATCAGTCTACAGGTCGTAATTTGAGAGTAAATCTGAAGCTATCTTTTTTAAATTCTTCGTAATGAATTCTCTGTCAAACTGTCTAGCCTAAACTTTCAATTTCGTTGCACGTTTTTTTTTATAATTATTTCACTATTTCATATGAGTTTATACGATACTATACATTGTCCCCGAAAATCTATGCACCCGAAGTTTTTTCCAAATAAGCTGATTTCCTTAAATTTCACTTCGCCATATTGGATTTGCCATTTTGAATTTCGTAAATCTGACTTTCAAAACGACCACAGATACTGATTATCTTAAAAATCTGTATGTTCCGCTAAATATAAATAAATCAGCAACGGAATTGAAAATTTAAGCTGAACAGATCGATAGAGAACTTCATTACAAAGAATTTCAAAAAAAGAGCCTAAAATTTACTCACAAATTACGACCTGTAGACTAATTTGAATAAAATAACTCATTATATACCGCTGTGCATCGGCTGATTAAAAGTAGTAGTGGGCATGAAGCAGAAGCATTTAACATAGAGATCTTCCCGAACATTTATCGAGAATTTATTGTACCGATCTTTCGTGCAACTAATTTAGGCGACTGATCCCCTGGACTACCGTGGCCCGATAAGAGATTAATGGAGCGCAGTGTCGAATAAAACTATAAATTCGATGCAGCTTATACGATCCATCACTTGGGTCCTAAATACGAAGACCAATGTATATCTCGCATACTCAAGCGGTCCCTAGATCCTGATCTTGGCAGGCCGTAGAACATTTCAATTTCCTCTGAGGACTCTGATGGCCGGGGGGAAGTGCTCCACTCGTCCTGACTCTGGAATCTTATTATCGCGTCTAGGGCCCAGGTCTCTGCGTCCGCGTCCTTATTATTCGCACGAAGCGAATGGAAGGGGCGGACAGTGACTTGGAAGTAGGTGCAAGGCTTTTGGTTGTGCGAAAAATGTCTATTTTCTTTTATTGCAATGTTACTCCATTTTTTGTACGTATATATTTGTGTGCACAAGTATAAGGACACCTGCTGGTTTGATACAAAACGCGATAGCTGATTAAGATTACATAACTTTGGTTAGTTTTGTGATATCATATTAGGAAAAATATACAGAGTGAGTCAATAAGAACTACTATCTAAAATCAGGGTTTTTTACCGATACGTAAAATACCGGTATTATACCGGTATTTTCGGTTGTACCTTCGCCCTATATAACCCTACATAAGCCTTACCCTTATAGAAACCGAAAAATACCGGTATTTATTTCGGTTTTCGGCAATATATCGGTTTCGGTATAGCTTTGATGGCATAATACCGGTATCAAAATCATACCGGTTTAAGTCCCTATTAAAATATCTCGCTGTGTCAAAAAACGTCTTAATGAAATATGCAGCACATTAAGGGACGCATCGGATGGATACAATTTGATTTTTCATATTTTATTTTTTTTGTGCGATAACAAGGTGACCTTGAGTTTGCTCCAACCATCTTTTTTTTAATACTTCCATGCTATGAGTGGCTGAATTCGTCCTCCCATCAACAACAACGTTAATATATAAGAAAATTTCATTAAATTATGTAGTTATATGTGGTGCATCACAAGGTGCATGTTTCCTCCAAAAATGGAGGCGTTTCAGACATTCCAGGGTCACCATTATTTTTAACATAGAATTATATATTTTCATTACATCAGTCGATGTGTTCGTTTATTCGCTATAAAAAAGTATTAGGATACTTGTGTCGCAAAACGATAAGTTTAGGAGATATTCTAATTTAAAAATTACGAAGTGGTATCAGTTAATATGATACCGTCTTAAAGTTGATATTCAATGTTAGATGCTAGATGTCGCGCGCAGTATTGCTTAAAATTAATTTGTGCAACTTTTTTAAGAATATAGAACTTTCTTCAAAATAGTATTGTTAAAATGAGCCTCGAGTCTTGAGCTTTAACAGCTCAAGTCACGGTTCAAACCCTAAAGGCTCGAACCCTCAAGGTTCGAAGCTTGAGTCGTGAAAGCTCGAGTCTTTAACGCTCGAGCCTTTAAGCTTGAAGGCTCGAGTCGCATAAATTGTATGTAGTGAAGTAATGTACAGACCTTGAGTTTTCGAAGCCTTAAAACTTAACCTAAAAATTTTCAGTTTTTAACTCTAATATTACAAGAATCTCAAGCTTTTAAAGCTTCAAGGAGGAATAATCCAAAAACGTCCAGAAAAGCGTAGTTTTTTTAAATTATATCTGCAACACCCAAACCTCATTAAACTATTATTAATAGGGTGATCAAATATATATTTTGGACAATGCGTTAAATTTTCTTTTATTACAAAATACCTATGTATACTTGAGCAAGATATACGAGTCATAGGATGTTACGCGTCGAACAAAATAGTTTCTCAATTTGTTCACGGTTCATTGATCTGAGAGACAAAGTTGGGCCTTTTTTTTCGTTATTCACGTGGTATTCGACTTAATATTATAGTAGAATATTTTCGAAAAATTATACCCTGGAAGTATATATAAAAAACTTAATTTTTTCCAATCACCACTGTGTTATTCCACATTAAGTCTGAAGCTTTAAGGTTCAACCCTCTAGAACCCTTAAGTGTTAAATAATGGAATTAACACTAAATCTATAATATTATACTTTATACAGTTTTTAAAAAATACAGCCATGACTGCAAACACATGAGAGATTGATACCAAGAAAGGGAAATGAAAATTGAAACAAAATAACCATTGAATAGTAGACGAAATGAAACATTGCTAAAAATTTGTCTGTAATGTTCAAAATATAGTATTATCTGATCGACTGGAAACATACTCTTACGCCGTGGGAGTCATAGATGACCGGCAGCAAGATTAATGTACTACGCATGATAAGTTTGCACAATACATATAATCATATTGTGTAATATATTATTATATGATTCTAATGGGCAATCACTCTATGGCGCTGAAAACAAAACCAGCAGAAACACGCTCGGCAGTGACCGCGTTAGCCTCGAGCCTCGACGACTCGAGCCCTGAAGCTCGAGCCTCGAGCTACGAGCTTCATATGATTTTAGCCTTAAATACTTAGTCTTTATTGAAGATTATTGTATGTTGATATGAAGATTATTGTAAGGGCCATACTAAATATAATTGGTAGTTCATTGTCTGTTGAAAAATAATCATTTTTCTGTTCAATTTGTTGAACTCCCGCAATGTAATTTGTCGTGTTACCTAAAACTTAAAATATTGTTACGCCGTGGAGTTCCACCACAGGATATAATGTTACTTTATTAACTGTAACGTAAAACAGTATTTATTCACAATTGTACAGCATTAACTATTTACAAATATACATATACACGTCAAATATTGTATTACATTTATTCTCTAATATGTCACATCTCAGACTCTCGTTTGAAATATATCCTTATTTCCAGCGAAACCACCGCACGATCCACATATCAATTCTCGATGTCGAAGGCACCTTTAGCTGTAACGTGTAACTTCGCGGCTTCAAACGTCATAACATTGCTCCCCTCCTTCGACGAGCAGTCATCCCGACTGCGCAAACTTCAATCCTCGATTGATAAATGACGTTTTATCTTTAACCTCAATGTTGCTCGCATACATTTAAGTCGCAGCAACTTCAATCCTGATTTTGTACTCCTGTCTGAAAAAGAGGTGTCAAATAAACTCATACCTACGTGGCCTTTTTCAGACAGCTGACGCCTTGACATTTTTCCAACGATTCAAAGAAAAACTAAGTAAAAATCTTGAGCAAGACGCTGGTACCTTTCCATCTGCTCGTCGAACGAACGTTGTTGGTTTTTCAATTCTTCAACCAGTGTTCGTTGTAATCCTGCGAATAAACACTCGAACGAAGACGGTTCCTCAGCAGCAGATGAGTGAGTGATCATCCTACTTCTGACATCAATATTACGCCGTGGAGTTCCACCACACGACACGATGTTATTTTGTTAACTGTAACGTAAAACAGTATTTATTCAGAATTGTATAATTGTACAGCATTAACTATTTACATCTGTTCTCCAACATGTCACATCTCAGACTCTCTTTTTAAATATATCCTCATTTCCAACGAAACGACCGCACGATCCACATATCAATCCTCTCCTTGTAACATGTAACTTCGCGGCTTCAAACGTTACAACAGTGTATTTAATTTATTGAAATGCCACCTTTGGACATACACCGACGAGCAAACTCGGCTTCCGCTAGGGGAAAAAGTGACGTAAAAGAAGGGCATTCTACCACTTAGTAAATTTATTCCAGATACTAAAATAAATGTTATATCGAATGTTAATTTGGCATAAATTTGAATAATTCCAAATACCAAGTGGTACAAGCATGGTAGGAGGCCCTTTTCCAATCGATTTCCACTAGGGGAAAAAGCAATGTAGGAGTTAGGGCCTTCTACTACTTGGTAAATTTATTACGAATACTGAAATAAATGTTAAACCGAATGTTAATTTCGCATAAATTTCAATAACTCCGAGACAAAGTGGTAGGAGGTCTTTCCTTTACATCACTTTTTCCCCTAGCCGTAGCCGAGTTTGCTCGAGAGGGTACATACATACTATTGTATACTCCAAAGAAAAGAATAAACCTAACCAAAACCTAACCTAAATTCAATTTAAGATCTTAAATTGAAATTATTCCAATTAGTCCTACAGTACCAGGACAAATGTGTTCGTACACCGTTAAAACGGAACAACTTTTTTAAAATTGGTCCAAATGACTTGAGTTCTTTTGTGAAGTTACGGACATTAGTTTACTAAATCATGTGTAAAAAAATTGAAAAAGTTGCAATTAGTCGGAATCGCGAAGAAAATAGTAAAGATCGTTTTTTACAACATTTTAATCTGAGGCTAAAATGAAAATTTAATAAATACATATCGAAGATTTATGTTAGTTATATACACACTGAAACTTTCGCTGAAATCGGTTGATACAGAAACGAGCGACAGGCATCAAAAGATGTAAGAATTATTAGATTTACTACAGTTGTAGTTCGAAAGTCGGGAAATACTGTGTTTTTCAACATATTTAATCATTTGTATCTCGTAGCAACGTTAACCGATTTTGACGAAATTTTCAACATTTATATAACTAACATAAATTTTCGATATGTATTTATTAAATTTTCATTATAGCCTTACATGAAAAAGTTGTAAAAAACGACCTTCACTATTTTCTTTGCGATTCCCACCAATTGCAACTTTTTCAATTTTTTTTACACATTATTTAGTAGACTAATGTCCGTGACTTCACAACAGAACTCGAGTCATTTGGACTAATTTTAAAAAAGTTGTTCCGTTCTATACGGTGTACGAATACTTTGGTCCGGCACTGTATACAATTATATTAAAAAATGTTTGTATCTTGTCAAGGTCTCTTATATGATCACCTCGAGTAGTGTTGTGAAGGTTTTAGTTGAGTACAGTTGTTTATTAAAAAGTTATTATAAAAAATATTTAGTATTGTACTTTAGTATATTGATATGAAAAATGGCCGATGACCTTGACCTTGACATATGTTATCACGGTCGCCCTTTTGAGTGACCTTCAGCAAGTTTCATTTATCAAATGTTGTTTATTGGAAAGTTATTAAGAGAATAATACCTTTTTCTTGAACTGTCTAACCAATTCTGAAGCATTATACTAATCGGTGTTGATTAGAGATAGTCCAAGAAAAAAAGTAATTCAGAGTTGGTTAGAGATAATTGTTTTGATTTCGATGTCAGATTAGATGTTTTTTTCTGAATAATTGCAGATACATACCCAGTAACAGAAAATGTAAATGAATAAATAATCAGAACTAAATAAACTATTTCGAAAATATGCTTCTGTTAATAACTTTTTAATAAACAACGACCCTCCATTAAAACATTCACAGCATTACTCAGGGTGACGACCTTGACAACATATATTGAAAAATCATCGAAATTGGGGTGGCTCCCTTATTATAAATATGTGCCCAATGTTTAAACTTAATGTAGAGTATTTTTTAGATTCCATTCAATTAGTTCCTTATTAGTCGACATTTATCTCTGTAACGTTGGAGAATTCTTCTAATCAGTAAGAGAGGTAAAACAGGTATGTCGGACCACTTTCTACCGGTCGAACGGTTATAACGTGAGCACACGTGTGCTTTAACGCTGTAACCGAAAAGAAAAATAATTTTTCCCTCCGCTGTGACTGGTATCGACGATCGTGCGATAGAAGTTTAAGAGAAAGTCAATTTACACTTTCCTCGGTTGCAAAGACAAGAACCAGAGCTTACGTGAAAACTTGAAGTGTCGAGGTGAACACCGGTAGTTTCATTACCGGTTGATGAATCGTGCGTTAAAATTACAGGTCGACGTACAGAACTATGCAAAGTCGATTATGGAATAGGCATAGGATCAATCGATTAAATCAATCGCAATTTTGTACGACTTAATTCTTCTAATCGTAAGGACCAATCAATTAATCTTTAAAGTTTTAACGAACGGATGGAAAAATGTAATTCTATTGAACTAAATTACAAATATAATATTAAATATTATTTTTGAATAATATCTAAACTGTGAATTTTATACATTTAAAGCATACACGACAGTGAAATAGTAGCTTAGTAAATATTTAAGGATTTTTTGTCTCTTTTGTCTATGTTTAATTCCTGGTTTCATAAATGATTTAGAAACGTCTAAAGTTTGCATAAAGATCTACGGTTTAATAATAGATAATGAATTAGGAAAGCAAGAAAAACAACGCTTAATTCGTTAAAAATATTTCTCCAATTAGCAATATACTAAACAATATATACATAATTTAATTAGGTGTAGTAATGTACAGTGAAAAGTATGTAAATTCTTTCCAAAAAGTTAGTTTAACCTTGATTTGTGTATACATGCAACTTTATTCTCCCTAGATTTACCAAAAGATATATTTTCATAAAAATAACTGTCATGTTTTCTTCGTCTTTAAAACCGTATAAATTATTTATCGATAAATTATTAATAAACTTGAATACATTTCAGTTACTAAAGAAAATACAATTTAGTTCAATAGATGTGTTTTACAACTCTTTATTTATACTCACTTTGCTTTTGTTGTCGAGGGGTGCGTGTTTATTATGATCATAAACAAATGGCATCTCTGCCATTTTGTTTATTTTTTTGTTCCGACGATAATCACACTCATACTGATTAAAAATACGCTAACACTACATAATATTTTCAAGGCGCTCACTTCACTGCGATATACATATAAAAAAAAAGCTATTAAAAAGGTTTCAACAGAAAATATTTTTATACTCTCCGTAAGTATATCAATAAGTACACAACACTTCATTTATGCTGAACATTTCGTTCACCGAAAAAAGAATCCCAAACGATGACAATTTTATAATAAAAGTAAATAAAAACCCTAGTTGCACAGAATTTTTTTTAATATAAAAAAAATTATATAAAAGTAAAATATTAAACTGTATGACTATGAGTAACTTCAACTTTTCGAGGTGGGTTAAAATATATCTCACCATGCATAAAAAGCTAAGCAAAAGGTGGGACAGTTTTTAACCTACCTAACCCTAAAGAGTTAATAACTCGTGAACGAAACCTCGAACGCAGTTTCTTCATTCTTGATTTTCGTCTTACAATTAGTTTGACATATAGAATCCACCCTGTGAGTATCCCACATTTTTACTAACACCCTGTATACTATCCTCTAAAATTGTGAATTTGCATAAACATCCTCAGTCTAACAAATCTATTATCTGAGCAGGTTCCTAATGCGGCTCGTTAATGTACAAGTGGCAATTATTGAAAATTCAGAGTCATCCACAGCGATTAAGCTGAGTGCTCGTATCTTCTCCCACGATTTATATCCTCTCCCCACCACTTATTACCAAACGATCTTTAGCGAGAGGGGCCAAAAAACACGTAACGTTGGTCCTAATTCAGTCTCTTCTCTGCCTACGCCTCGGCTCGGAGTCACTTCGATGAATTTGAACGAGCATTACGGTATCCCGGCACGGATTGTGCATTTTCATCGTTCGGGGGGCTCTTTCGCGAGTGAAAAGAATTTTGGCCGGGTCCGTGAAGGGTCTACATGCGACGAAAAAAGTAAACAACCGAGTCTTTCGAAAAGGAGCATCGACATTAATTCCTTTATGGCTCGATCCCACCGTGTAAATAACGGCCATCCCCCATTAAATTCAATCGCGTACCAATCGAAGACTCGAGATTTACATTGAAAATACGCGCCATCGGCAAATATAAACAGACTGCGGATTTTTATGCAAATCTTCATAGCTTAATTCATTGAACTGAAATTATATCAGAGATTTATATTCTTTATTAACATTAGAATTGTCGAAGATGAACTTGTTTCTATTAATATCATGGTGGTAGAAGGAACAACTTGTTGTAAATATGCAAAACGAAATATTAACGGATCTCTTCGCTTATACAGGGTGTCCCATCTAACATGGACACCTTAAATATTTCACTTGTTTTTATATACGAAATAGAAAAGTATATTTTATATACTTATTTTTATATATGATAATAGAAAACATGTGAGAATATATTATTGGGTTGGAAGAGACAAATATTGTGATAAGCGACAATTGTTTGGTCATATTTTTCGAAATTTCAAAGTCATCAATGTTGGTATAGAGAATGTCCCACCTAACGTGAACATTTCTGATACTTTATTTATTTTTGAGGACAAAAAAAATTATGAGAAAACAATGTTAAATGGTTGGAAGGGGCAAATACTGTTGTAAACTAAACAATTTTTTGAAATTTCAAGGCCATTGATGTTTTTCTTTAATGGCCTACATATTTTTATCGTCCTGGCGTAATGATTGAGGTCAAAACTAATCCAATGATCAATAATAGTATGACCTTCATGTCACCTTGAGTATGAAGCATCCACAAATGTATGGGAGTAGATTTAAATAATAAAGTCACTACAATAGAGGGATTAATATAAAAATGTGTCGAAGCTGGTGGACATCACTGTCAGCATTTGTTGAAATTAATTTTCTGCGCTAATTCATCTATTATAGTTATTTTATTGTTCAAATCTACTCCTATACATTTGCGAATTTTTCGTACTGAAGGTCACATGAAAGTCATGCTAATATAGATCATTGGGTTTGTCTTGAACTCCACAATTACGCCATGACGATAAAAATATGTATTCCCCTCAAAAAAAAGAACATCAATGGCCTTGAAATTTCGAAAAATATGTCATTAAGAAATTTTTTTAGCTTGATGAATTTACAGCACATGCCCCTTCCAACCATATAACATTTTTCTCTCATAATTTCTTTTATCCTCAGAAATAAATGAAATATTAAAAGTGCTCACGTTAGATGGGTAATAAAAGTTGCAAAGAATCGCATAAAAGCACTGTTACGGCATTTTAGTCATTTTTACAGGAGTCACGAATCAGCCATATTTTTCCAGACTGCTTTGGTAGCTCTAATATTAAAGGTTTCGTTGGTCGAAAATAAAATAATATTTATAGCGGTCTTGACTGAAATTTTTACTGTATTGTAGTTTTCACGTTTATATTTACGATAAATGCAGAAAATCCGCATTCTAAATTTCGTGCAATAAATTTAGACAAATTTTATTTATACTCGCCCAATCACAAGCAAAGGAGATTCGCCTTTTTTTCTTCTTTTCGATCGCCATTCAGGCGCTTCCTCTTTCAGACGTCCAACATTCGAGCTATAAGTCGGGTCCACACTATATAAGGTGTTTCCGAACTGGTGGTATTTACAACCCGGAAGGATGTGATTCAACATGCAAGAATAAAAATTTGTTGTATAATACTTCGTTTCCAAGACAATTGAATTTAAAAATCTGATGGGGACGCGTGCAATTCAATAGGACTTGCCTTAAGTTGCATCTACACTGTATAGCGTAACACATTATGTAGTGAAGTTATAAAACATGTAAGAAAAACAGACAGGAAACTGTTATACAATACGGTGTCATATAACACGTTTCGTGTAGTATAGCAAGTTATATCTACTATAGCGAAGTCATGGGTGTTGCCAAGGGGGGAAAGGAGGGGGAGCGCACTTGCCTAAAAGTGGCTTTTGCCCCACGCTACAAGAAAAAAATTGGATTTTGCCTCACCCCCTCCCTTCCTAGAGTTACAAGATTTTTGCGTAATAGTTAATATTACAGTATAATTTGCAACAACCTCTATTAACAAAACGCATACAATTGCAACGATTTATAACTTTAAAAACAAAATAAACTGTGTCTGGCTACGTACAGCCTTTTTCACTGTGGCAGTCGATGTGTTAATATCCCCCCCCCCCCTCCCGACTGATAACCTGGCTACGCCCATGAGCGAAATTAGAAAAACAGACAGGAAAATGTTATTTAACATGAGGTTATATAACATTTTTTGTGTTATATAGGAAGTTATATGCTATCCATGAAGTGTGACGCTACTGTTAATAATAGGATGCGAAATGTTGTACAAACTTGTTACAGTAAAATGTTGTACTTATACGAAAGGTATAATTTTCTAAGAAGTTATAAAAACATGTTGTGTCGCGAGGTTATATAACAATTTGCCATATAACACTGTTTTGCTATATAGTGTAGACGCAGCTTAAGACAATGCAGTTGTCCATATTACCATATTTTCTTCTGTAACATAAAAAATGTTATTCAACGTAATGTTATATGACATTTTCCTTTCTCGTTTTTTACAAGTTTTATAACTTTGTTATATAACAATGTTTTGTTCTTTAGTGTAGGCTCTGCCATCGGGACGTTTTCTATGGCGATGAGACTCTTCTTCGAAGCGTCGTAAACCTTCCACATATTTTTTCGCGGTCTTCGGCTGGAGGAAAGTTGCCTGAAAGAAACTTGCTACTATAATCTGCTTCTTCATCCCCTGGCGCAAGGCTATTGTCCGTGAGACGGCGAGTTTTACTGATCAGTACATCTGATTGTTGTTGCTTCTTGAAAGGAACTTATGGAAGAATATATAATTGCATGCGTTTATTGTGAGGAGTCAGTTTTGATATTTTTCAAATGCTGGCAATCATTTACTCATCGTGTGTAGGCACATCTTGTTGTGGGCGGCAAGTATATTAAACATCTAATAAAATAAGGTTATATGACTCTTCTCATTTTATATAGGGTGTCTCAGCTAACTTGATCACCCCGAATAATGACTTAACGGTACACTTTATGAAGAATTTGAGGCGTATAACTTAAATGGCGTCAAGGGAAAACACCTTACAAGGTACGTGCTTTTTTATGGCTGGAGGTATTTAAGAGATCTCAGGGTCACCTCGACTTTTTCTAACGGAATGATTATTTTTTTGTATTATCGATCTATAGATAGCAAATTCTGAGTAAAAATGTGTTGCCCTTCATATGTTCTAAACCTAACAGTTAATGAAATATTTACAAAATAGTCATTATATTGAAATCGCTATATTGAAGTTGAGGGGCATCAGTTCGAGTACCTATGTATAGCTTCCAGATAGTAAGTACGTGTTAAAAACTATTTTCTAAATATCTCGTTAACTATTAGGTTTAGGACATATCGATCTATGGTACAATAAGTAGGTCAATCCGTTAAAAAAACTCAAGGTGACCTTCAAATCTTTGAAATGCCTCCACCCACAAAAAAAGCACGTACTTCATAAGATCTGTCCTTTGATACCATGCCACAAAATTCTCATAAGTACACAGTTACTCGAGGTGATCAAGTTGCTGAGACACCCTGTACATTAGGGTGGACCTTAGCAATATTTGACAAAAAATTTTATTTGAGATTTTTTTTTAGACACACCCTGGAATTATGCCACTGAGTGAGAAAATAATGTGTGCAAAAAATAAAATCCATCGGACAACGGGAAGTCATGCTACATCGACTTTGAAAATTTTTCATTTTTGTAACTGGTTTTTCTCCACTGTAATGTAACGTTAGTATACGTGTTTGTATATCGTTGGATTTGTATTTTCTCGCTCTATAGGAATATATAAACAAAATATGTCATTGTAGTAAAAAAAAAATGATGACCTTGAAATCTTAAAAATTTTTTCTTCGGCATTATATTTACTTTTTCGAGCAGTAAAACCTTCATCTATGAAATTTTTTCATATATCTATACTAACGATACATTACAATGGAGAAAAACGAGTTGCAAAAATGAAAAATTTTCAAAGTCGATGTGGCACGACTTTCCGTTGTCCAGTCGATTTCAAATTTGGTACAGATTATTTTTTCATCTAATGGTATAATTCTAGGAGGTGTCCCCAAAAAAATTCAATGGTGGAAAAACAAGGTCCACCCTACTGTACATACAATAAGAATGTACCACGCAACTAGGCCAATCCGTGGCGTTAAAACAGTGGAACATTCGTCATCAGGTATTGCATGTGTCTTTTCTGAAAATGGAGGCGCTTCAAAGATTTCAAAGTCACCCATATATCACGGTTGCGTTGGCTACCAATCGTAGCGCATAGCCAACGCTACAGCGGGAACTCGGCCGGCAGACTCGCGCTCTAATTGGACGGGGTTTTTTGTTAATATCTCGTGAACAAAGCCTCAGATAACATTTTTGCTAAGGAAAAACTTGTTTCAAATCACCTAACGAGTCCTCATTTCCGGGTACTCCAACATTTTTGTTAAGTCTGTATAAGTAGGTAACGATACTCTTGAGGCGATACTAACAAGGGAAGGCACGGAAGTGTCCCACTCTGATTCTGATGAAACTTCGTATGTCTATTAAGCAGTCAAAAATAAGGGATACGTATTTTTTTTTATCGGCTGAGACACGACTTTAAGGGGTGAATCCACCCTTCGAAATTTCGATCCGAAATTTTTTTGTTATAGACAAATTATATTTTGGACAATTTGTTAGCACCATATTATTCTACATAAAAAAACAGCAAACCTCGTCCATTAGAAGTTTTCATGTATCTCCTCTGGTTTTCGAGATAGTACTTTTGGGTCGAAACTTCGAGGGATTTCAACCCTTAAAGTCGCGTCTCAGCCGATACAAAAAAAATACGTATCCCTTATTTTTGACTGCTTAATAGACATACGAAGTTTCATCAAAATCGGAGGGGGACACTTCCATGTCTTCCCTTGTAAGTAGATATCGATACAAGTTATGAATAATAGTATCAATACCTTGACGGTATCGGTTTATCCCTAGCGGAAGTAATTTAGTTCCTCGATTTAAAACTAACACCCTGTATAACTGTTTCAATATCAATGAACCGAATTCATTTATACACGTAACACAACAGACTAGATAATAAATACAAAAGAACAAGACAAAAAATATTTATGACGTAAAATAATAATGATACGAGGAAAAAGGTTCAGAAAATGATATGGTGTACAGAATACAACCTACGTAAAAGTGGCCGTCTTTCTCGTTTGGCTATTTCTGTGACAGAAATAGCTGGTCGTTCACTCGGTGGATTACAGTCCGGTAACAACGAAAATAGGTATATTCACCACTGAGTTAAAAATAAAAAGGAACCCTTGTTAACAGGTTATTCGCGAAAGGATTACAAGCACTGGCGCGTGCGGAATTACCGAGAAATACATCAATTCCGAGAAGACAAACTCCCCCTACGCAGGGTTACATTCCTCTGATGCGCCTCCACTGTGGCGGCTTGTTGCGGTTTCGGCGGAGATCTTCGTAGAGAACTGCATAGAAGGTCAAGGATCCGTCTCTCTGTTGTCCGTACACATTATTCCTTCCACGGAATACTTACCGCGTTCATTTAACAACTGTTCAGTAATCTACATTGTATTATTGTTCCTTGAATTAACCTATTAAACCTGGTGTGAACCGGCTAAAAATGAATGGATTTTTGGGAGTTTATTGTGAACAAAGTATAAACCAATCTCTTTGAAGTGTTGAAAGTACTTTATTGTACAATTAAACTCAATACAATAATTTTTCCACGCCGGAAAATATAACTCGAAAAATATTCAAGCAACTGACCCAGCATTGCACATATACATATATTCTACAACATCTACTCCACAGCATGAACATATACTTATAATTTTATTGTTTCAATAAATTTTTTAGTATTTTTTACTTGAAAAAAGTCGCCTTTCTTTTTAAATATGTCATCATTTTTGCATTTTTGCATTTTTTAGCTTCTAAATAGGTTCTTGCTGTGAAGAAGATGTTAAAGAATATGAGCATGCAAAGCTGGGTCAGTTGGTTTGAATATTTTTTGAGTTACATACTCTGGCGTGGAACACCTTTTTTGCCCACGGGCTGCATGTAAGCGCTTATAACTATAATATTTATGGATTTACCGTGAAAATAACAATTTTTGTATTCAGTTTAATTATACGATAAAGTATTCTCAAAGTTTCAAAGAGAGTGATTTATAATAAATTCCCAAAAATTCATTCATTTCTAGTTGTTTACACCAGGCTCCCCCTTAAGGCTCCCACGAACCAACGCGAAATATTCGCAGCGGCAGCAAATATTTCGCGGCGATAAATTTTTGTGGAAATTTTTCGCATTGGTGTGAACAGTCTCATAAGACCCCACGCATTTTAAACTGTTGCGAATCTATCGCCGCGAAATATTCGCTACCGCTGCGAATACATCGCGTTGGTTTGTGGGAGCCTTTAAGTCCTAAGTAATAAGGTGATTTTTATACATACAATTATTTATTACTCATAAAGGAAAGGTTCTCAGTTTCTCATAAATTTGTTTTTTTCCCGAAACGGGCTCGTGTTTAGCTTCTACTTATTCTGTTTTGACTGGTTCCAGAGGAGGACTACCCACCCTTGTAGCAATTACAGTTGGCATTTTGATGGGCCTTTGATGCACTATTGGTTGGCCAACAGTTAAAATTGTCACTCTTTTTTTGCAACTGACCCCAACAATCATACCCAACGTAGGGCCTACGTCACTATACTACGAAGGGCCAACTGGAGGTTTCTTTCTGTAGGGCGAATTGTTGGGTATCTACAATAAACCAACAATAGGAAGACAGTTGGCTATACTACACTTCCATAAAATCCTTTACAAATATTTGACAGAGTATAACACTGGATATAATATTTGTAATAATAACTTGTTATAATAATTATATACATGTATAAATTGTATATGTATATTAAACAGGTAAACAAGTGTTTTACAAGCAAAGTTACCTTTACAATTTATTATATACAATTTATACATGTAGCTAATTATTACAAATAATTATAAGTTATTTCCAATCTTCTGTCCCCTGACTCTACTTTCACAAAATGTCAAATGTCGAACGTGTTGCGCCACAGTAACTAATTGTGAGTATATTCATAAATAAGAAAGCAAAAAAATCAATTTGAAATATAACAACAAGTTTTTGGTTATAGCAGCGTTTCTGACGTCTTTAAGACGATATTTAAATGTTGGCGAACTTTGGGTTGGCCAATGTTGTATTATCATTGTAAATTTCTTATTAACTAACCAACTATAATAATTGTAGGCCCAACATTGGATATTCGTTGGCAAATTGTCATAACTTTTTTGTCGTAGGCCCTATTTTGGGAATTTGTAGACAAAAACACTAACTATATCCCAACTCCCAACTATTGGATACCGTTGGCCAACTATAAATGCTACTAGGGCACCTGTTACCTGTAGTTTACCTGTTGTTTTGCTGATGGTTTATCGCCCCGAACGATCGTTGTCTTCAAGCGACCGGCCTTGAAACGTGCATGCCATTCAAAACCCTGGGTTACTTAAAGAACGTACTTTAAAAACCTCACAAAGCATTTTATAAGTCTCGATGGCCGATTTCCCAAGGTTCACGCAAAATTTGATGCAACCACGTTGTTCGTATTTATCAGCCATCGCAGACTGGTACTGACACGAGGTTATAAAATCGTACGTACAGACTAAAGAACACATGTACACAATACGATATTGCTTGGCAAACTAATTGAACAGGCTTCGAAATAATGATCATCAATGTTCCGCGTGGTATCGTCTTACAATACAGTCCGGGAACTTTCTGATGCCACCTCGCATACAAATAAAGCACAAGCAACTCATAAGAACACGAGGAATACCTGCACAAAATATTGTAAAAAATAGTGCATTTTAGATTTTTGACTGAAAAATACTATTACAGTCGATTATACTGCTGGATTATGAAGAGAATGGACTTGAATGTAATGCGAGATTTAGAGGTTAGAAGTGGCGATTCCGCCTTTCGAAGTCACGTAATCGAGACGAGCATCTATTGTTTGGGAAGCAGCCATATAAATTTTAATCTGTTTGTCTAGCAGTTCATGTAAGAACAAATCGCACCAGATTAGGGTTAAAGGAAAATGCTATAGAGTAAATCATCGATGAGCGTCCGAAGGTTCCTCGGCACTGAACATTAAATATTTCATAAACTAATAGCCATATGCGGCTGAAACAAATACAATTGGCTTCTGAATTTCAAGGTCTATCACTGTGCTAAACCTTATTAACAAGTCAACGTTACACCCGGCGACCTCTTCTTGTCGGTGCCGAAGAGCCTTCGAACACTCATCAAGGATTTACTGTATTCTAAATATTATCGCTTTCGTTTATATGACATTTGAGGATGTTCCCTCTCTACGAAATTCAAACTAAAAATATAGGTATAGTCTGTAACAGCGATGGCGTACGTTTTTTGGCGGTAGGCCACAATAAAACTCATATAGCACATGACGCCGTGAAGACACCCATTTTACGGGTGTTTTAGGTCTAAGGCGCCTTTAAGCCGTCTTCAAGGCGTCATTGGGCGTCATGTGCTATCTGGGAATGAAAAATTTTGTAATGAAAGTCGTGGATCAAATACTCGAACCGAGTAACATAAATAAATAGTAATATAACATTTTTTGTGTTTCACAAAGATTTGGAATCTCAGTTTTTTTATAATTTACAAGTCTTAAGCGTCTTGAAGATTTACGCCTGTACCTTAAAATTATCTCGAGGATCATGGATTTGTCATTACTGGTCTGTAGTAGAGTAAAAGACCCATTTTCCGCCACCTACCGAATTACTGTCATCCTAGACAGAATACTAGGTTGACCTGTTTTACTCGAAATAATAAATAAACCTTGTGAAGTTATACATATAGAAAATTCTGCATACACTTAAAACTGTAATTCATACGATAGAAAAAGCCGCACTTAAATTCCTTCTTCCATTAATTTTTATAAAATGATCAAAAAATTTTAGTTGATTGGAATAGAGGATTCCCTTTATTAGGGATAGAGAAAACAAGGTACTAAAGACATGGCTATAATTGTAATGTTTTAGATAATATAAAGATCATAGAAAATAATGTCGATTATAGTTCAACGATTCGTTCAATTTTTCAGTTTAATATTTGGATGATAGTGATTGGTGCAAGCGTTTCAATAATTTTTTTAATTACTGTCATGGGAGTAATTGCTTACGAAAACAAAGCTATTAATGTCACCAATACCGTCTGCAGTCACGTGCAATCTAACCTGTTTTAGTATAGATTATATATTTTTGCATACTTATATACAAATATATTTTGTTAATACAATCCTTATAAAATATATGATATGCTTTTATGTATAAAAACATGCAACATAAAAATATTTTTTTGAACAAAGTGACAGGTATATTTAGGTATATGAGGTGACAATATTTGGTTACGTATTCGTAGCAGTAATTGGAATGTCAGTAATTCGATTGAACACGTTTTACGGGTGACAGTAGTGCATTTGAGATGTATTTTTGAAACTAATGAATTTATGAACAAAAGTAGAGGTTCAGAAAATTACAACAAATTTTGTCTTCAATTAAACATATTAAATAATAATAAATGCAAAACGAAACCTGTGTTTGGTCAATTATTACAAAAGTTATGCAATAATGTCAGTATCATTTCTTAAAATGTCAGTAATTGGGTCTTTTGCTATGTACTACTCCTAACCAGAAACGTAATTCTTTGGTTTTTGCCCAAGTTTTATTGTCGTATATGAGACGTTTTACGAAAAAGACACAACACGGGTCAGAATTAACCCACCTTCGTTGGTGGACTAGTGGACTATGGCGGCTACGCCTTCGCCCACGGCTTGTGTGTGACTATCGTCACGCGCTTCTGTACCGTTATCGTCTACGTGTGTTACGTAATCTGTTTGCCAGAATGAAAGTTCAACGTATTTTTTTGTCACATCTCGAAAATCGCTTCAGGCTACACGGTATTAAACGAATTTCGCCATAATCGTACTAAGTTTTTACTTTCCTACTTGACAAGTACTAAGTTTCGTCAAAAAAATTACTATTGTTAGGTGTATCAATAGATAATCCATTATGTTTTGTTAAATTCAATTCTTTGCCTTAATTTTTTCCTAGGGAATCAGAAGGTTACGCTGTTTTAGTACCTAATATTTGCTCGGCGTCATATTTGAAACGGGCAAAAGCAAAAAGGTGCTTTGAGTTTAAACTATATTACCAACTTATCAGAAAGAAGTAGTGGGTTGCATATTGATACCCTTAATAAAAATTCTAACGAAACACCACCAACTTTCTATTCTATTTAATAACCAACTCCTACTATTCTATTCAACACCAACTT
Source organism: Dufourea novaeangliae (assembly GCF_001272555.1). Lineage (NCBI taxonomy): Eukaryota > Metazoa > Arthropoda > Insecta > Hymenoptera > Halictidae > Dufourea > Dufourea novaeangliae. Next base: position 432,765 of record NW_015373985.1, on the reverse strand, counting down.
TTTATTATATTTAATAAAGGAAATAAATATTAATTGCAGTGCTTATAAATTACTCTTCGAAAATGTGAATTTTTACAAATATTAACAATCCACTGATCAGTATCTATTATATTTTTTACTACACTTGTATTCTAGTTCACTAAATTAGTGGATGAAGAAGTTAAAAAAGAGCGTCATTACTGAAATTGAATGAATGTAAGAACCTGTGATAAAGTTTCATTATTCACGAGATAAAGATTGCGTTGAGAAAAATGGATTTTCTTTCGATCGTATGGAGATCGTATTCAGAAGTTACTTGCAATGTACTCGAAACGTATTCAAAATGTATTGGAGACGTATTGGGAACTTAATCGGAACGTATTCGGAATATATTTGGAATTCATTCAGAACTTACCGGAACATACACGAAGCGTATTCAGAATATATTTTTAACGTACTAGGAACGTACTCCAAAGGTATTTGAAATGTATTGTATTTGGAATGTATTTGAAACGTTTTAAGGACTTATCCGGCGCGTATTAAATTGTATTTCGAATATATTTGGAATGTATTTGGAACGTATTTGGAACGTATTTGGAATGTATTCGAAACGTATTAAAAATGTTTTATTTTTAGAAACCTTCTCAGCACGTATTGAAAAGGTATCTGGAATATATTTGAAATGTACTTAGAACGTATTAGAACCTTACGCGGAACGTATCAGAAATGTATTGGGAATATATTTGAAATGTATTTAAAACGTATTAAGACCTTACTCAGAACGTGTTAAAAATGTTCTTGAGATGTATTTGAAACGTATTGAGACCATACTCAGAACGTATTAAAAATGCAATTGGCACGTAGTAGGAACGTTGGGAATGCATTGAAAAGGTATTTAGAATATGTTTGGAATATATTTGGAACGTATTAGGTCCGTATTCGAAATGTATTAAAAATGTACTTCGAATGTATTTGGAATGTATTTGGAATGTATTTGGAACGTATTTGGAACGTATTCGAAACGTATTAAAAATGTATTTGAAATGTATTTGGAATGTATTAGAAACCTTCCCAGAACGTATTGAAAAGGTATTTACAATATATTTGGAACGTACTTGGAACGTATTAGGAATGTATTCGGCATGTGTTTGGAACGTTTTGTTAACTCATTTGGAACGTAAAGGAAAAGTATTCGGAACATATTGGAGGCGTATTCGGATGAGTCTTCGGACCACATTCAGCTGTTTAAGGATTACCGCGACATTCGAACACGAGGCTGGGCTTTTCCCATGGCTCGGTTAGACGACCTAATGAAACGAATGCCTTTTGGCGAAAAGAAGGACAGGAGGTTGCGGTAAAACAATTAAAAAGGATTCCAAAGGACCAGTGCAGGATGAGACGTGCCGCGGGAGGGTCCCGGCAACCGAGAAAAATAAAGGATAAGAGCAGAAAATAAGAGGAGAGAAAAAGTTGTGGACTCGAACTCGTCAAGGACCAGAGGTCCTTGCTCCCCGGGTCATAGCAACCCACAGACTCACAACATTTTCTGTACATCAGACATCTCCAGAGGCTCTCAAATTTATCCTATTTCTAACGACACACTTGGCCACCGTCCATCTCACTGCTGACGAAGCTGTACGCAATATGTCAGAAGAATAAACGGGATCGACTACGTATTAATTCAAGCACTGATCATATCTCCAAAAATCGTTCATTTTGTACAATTTATTCTCAGTTTTCAAGTAAATCGGTTCATAACATTTCCAGTTATCTTCAATGCCAGATCAAAAAATATGATTCTCAGAAAAACCAGTTTAAAGCTGTAACATATGTTCTGATGTAAAGAGTGTATACATATGTTTAATCCGATTTCCCAGGCCCATGTACTAAACGCTCTCCTGCTGCATACAAGTTATTTTTGGTACGGTAACATAGAAGAAGTTTTTTCGATTTTTTCGAACAACCCCCTATAGAGTTATACTATTGTAAGTCAAGAGGCCAAGGAGAGTAATATTTGGGAATTCTTTTCTGAAAAACTGTATGGCCTTTTTAAAAAAATATTATCGTATTTGAAAGAATGTATTTTAGAGAATATTTCACTATTTTTTTCATTTAAAGATATCCATCGATAACGAAGTTGTGGCCGATCACCCAAAGGTCCCCTCAAAAAAGATTTTTTGCAATGACCACTGTTGTTCGGTACTTCATCATCTGAAATTTAATATTCAAAAAAATTTATTTAATATATTAAATTATCTAGTCTTTAAACGAAGGACTTTTCGAAATATTGATTTAGGACAAAATGGTGGACGGTTTAAAGCAAAGTTGTGATTGTTGGCAGAAAAATCGGTTGTTTCTGGTCATAAAAAAAATGTGCAAAGAAAGAAACAATTCTTTATGTAAACACTTTTTAAAATACACTATTTCAACAAAAATCACTCTTTTTTCGGCCACCTTACTGAATCTGACCCCTTAATGTTGAGGGAACATACTTCGAAAAAGAATGAACACTGTTTCGAAATATGATCAGTGTTTGAATTAATATATTGTTAATCTCATTATTTTTCAGACATACTGTGTGTATTCAATATATAAAGAACATCATAAAAGAAATTTGTCCACGTGAAGTTTTAATATTCACATTGTCGACGAAAAAATTGGAGTTTGAGGATGTGAAATTTATTCTCTTACTAACGTCCATTTGATACGTCTCACTGCTGACGAAGCTATATTTCCAATGTAGAAAGAACAGGATAAAAGAAATTCGTCTTCATGAGATTTCAACGTTTACGTTGCTAGTAGAAGCGTGGAATCAGTCTGTGATGCAAGAGAACCAAAGATTCCCACGGTAAACAAACGAACTGAAGTAAGTGTAAATAATTGTATTCGTTAACGGGAGTTAAGAATTGAAAGCTTCGGTTAATATCGCTGAAAGTATTATGTTTGAATCAGGAGAAAGTTTGTTATAAGATATGATTTTAATAAAAATTATCGAGTGTGTCGAATGTTTGGGGCTACTGTGTATATAGACAATTGTGAGGTACTTAGAATAAAAATATTAGTGACCAAGAAGATATTCGATTGGTCAAATAATATGATAAATAATCAATTTTCTTTGATTTCCTTATTCGTAAAATAGCCTATGAAAATGATAATTTATATGAATATTCGTTATTTCTATTAAATTAATTTGTATTTCTTTTTAAAAATATTTGAATGGATATTATACACTAATTAAAATTGTGCACTTAACACGTAGAGTTGTATACTATCTCGTTAGGTTTAATAGATACATTGAAATTTCTTTCTTTTATTTTTTATTTTTGTTCATTTCAATTTGTTATTTTAATAAATTATTTGTTTGTTTATTTCTCATTAGAAGTAACAGTTTATATAATTTTCCAATTTTTCAGTAATAGTAGCAAGACTAAAGTCAGAAGTAATTAATCGTTAAATTGACTTTTCAAAACATTTTTTAAGAGTCACTTCTTTATAGTTCATGCAGAAACGAATTTGGAAACTATTTCTAATATAATTAAACAGTGCAAGTCACATTAACAATTAAGAAGTTGGAAACACCCTATTTTTTCCAGTATTTGAAAATTATTATAAATATATATACATATTATGTATTATATTTTTCTTGTTTCCATAAACAACGAATATGCACGAATTACCACGGAAGAATAATGTGATAGACATAATATAAATATAATTATATTATTGTATATTATCAGTCAATGTAGAACTAATTCAGAAATGTCTACACAAAATTTACAATTCAATACTATCAATATATTTGTAACTTTAACGACTAATTGTTTTTATGTTTATCTGAACAATTCCTTTCTTTACTGTAATATTTGTGTTTTTTGTCTGTTTCACTAAATGTTAGCAAAAACATCGTAGAATTTAAAATTAAATAGGAAACTGCAATAGTAAAGGTAACAAGTACCATATTTATACAAACATATATTTTTATGGATTAATTTACACAAATTGAACACAAACAGAAATTTCATTACTCCATTACTAGTTTATTTAGGTTCAAAATAAAATAAAAATTACATGAAAGTTTAGTAAGCCATTTATTATAATAATATTATATAATTCAATACGCTATAAGTGCAGAAAAATTCGCAATCTAAATTGTGTGAAAACTCCATTAGTTTCCTTTCCTTTCCAAAGGAGACCCGTAATTGAGATACAACACTTTAAAATCGCTTAATTGAAACGTCGCCCTAATACGGTCATCCCTTCAGCACCTCCGGCACTCGACTGGCCGAGATACCAGGGTGTTGATCCATTAATCGCTCAACTGGTAAAGAAGTCTGCAATAAAATCACCGATAAGAAGCCGTCGTCGGGCTCTCAACAAACTATAATTCTCTTCGAAAATTCACGAACACATTTCCCATTCATTTTGTAATAATTAACCTGTCATAACTGTGTGTATGAATTAAAAACCAATTATTTCAATATTGCAGTAACATACGTACACATATACACGTCTATTCGTAAATATTAGGATATGTAATAACACTTTGCTCATTAAATTAATCAAATGTCGTAAAATAAACTTTTTTTTTCAATGACTCAAACTGCTTCTAACTATTGTAAATAATATGGAAATAGTATATGTTTCACATGTGATATTTTAATTCTTCCTTATATAATTTTTAACCCTTTCACTTGACGTAGTTTCTCTGATGTGAAGTAGGTCTCCATGTCTTCAGTTGGGAAGTTCAAGTATTCCCCCTAAAAATGAATAAAAAACGAAAAAAAATTTTAAAATAGGTCTGCTCAATACCGATATTTTTTATTTCAAAATAACAAAGTACAATCAGTCTCATAATCTTGAAATAATAATTTAAGGGTCTGAGCGTTAAAGGTTATATAATGCTCCTTGATGTCCGATATCATTAGCTGTATATAAAAATCTAAATCAGATTAGAATTGCCAGCGTTAAATGTATACGAAATTACATACATTGCATAGTTTACAAAAATAATTCTTTTTTTATATTTTAAGATAATAGTTTTCAATTCTTATTGCTAGACTACGGATGTTTATGGAAATATAAGTTTTTTTGGAACAGCTTATCAAAACTATGATGAAATAAATATCTCTTCACTACTCTAAGGATTCTACCAGGTTCCAAATTCAAGAAACCTCGCGTTATGCTTTATAACTTTTTAACTGTACTGAATTTTGAACAATCGAGTATACTATAAATACATAAAATCTATAGTCCACCCATCACTTAACATCAACGTTTACATCATTGTCTTAATCCGTGTTATACTGAAAAAAATCTTCATTGTTCATGTGTTATAAATCTATATCTGGACCCCAGAACCAGAGTGTATTAAGTCCACCTTTTACAAAAATGACATTTTACATGTTTCCTGTACCAAATATTTCACTCTTTTCGTTGGTAAAAATTATTTTGTTCTAAGTTGTTTAGTTTTCAATATACATAGATACATAACAATATAAAAATAATATTAAGTTCATATTTTTAAAACAGTGCAAAGCCCATCATATTTATTAATGTAAAATTCTTCGTTTCTACATATAGACTTGTCTTAAATCCATTCAAAAATTCGAAGGTAGCGATTGTTTCTCGCTCAATTTTTACTGAATGTTTCCAAAGTTACAAGTTTTCACATCTTTGATTTTCTCTCCTCTAAAGTTTGGAAAGTGTGACTTAAGGGGTCAAAAAACTCGATTTTGTCTCTTTTACATTTTCTCACGGTTTAATATTTCAAAACCATAATCCCAAAAGGACTTCGCCCGATTCCAAATAATAAGGAAGTTATTAGCCTTTAACCGAAGCGTCACGCCACAGCACGCAGGTTCAAATCGAAACTTTAAACGCATTATTTCTCAAAACGACATTTTTCTGAATGGCTACCATGATATCTCAGAAACTATTTGACGGATTGACTTGAAACTATCTAGGTATGTTTAGTAGGTGCATAATTCTCTGCTGTACTAGAATGAAGTTGATATTTTCAAAATTCGAATTGTGCAACTTGAAAAACGAACGACTTTTTTCGCGAAAATCGACACTTTTTTGCAAGACTCCACCATTTCTTTATTTTAAAATATTTTTTATAAATTCTAGTACGGGTGATAGCCACGGTCATACAAATTAAGCATCTATCTCAATTTTTAATTTGAGATAACGTAGACAGCTGATATAATGGCAGCCATGGAGGCACCTTTTTTTTAGACAGTCCCGGAAAATTACAATAACTTTTATTCTGTACTACATTTTCAAATGAAAAAATTAAGCTTATCCTATTAGTGTATACGAATTCATAGAAAAAAATTTAACATCGATATACCTCATAGTTTTTTCTAAAAGGATACCTGAATTTCTCTTAATTTTTGACTCGTCACAGTTGGGAGACCCCTTAATACACTCTAACTGTGGGGTCCAGATATACAATATAAAAGTGAAAATATGTATGCATGTTTGTTAGGTAAAGGCTTCTATATCGTTCTGACCTTTAACTAAAAGACGGGGTTGCCTGTAGTTTGAAAAATTCATATCCACTTTATTATCAATAATAGTTTAAACAGTTAATGAGATGAAATAATTGTTTGCCAAGTGTCTAGTCAATGAAGAAGAAGTGTTATGTTATAAAAATTGGAATCTTCACGTTTTACCCTCAGTGATCTCCATCAATTTTATTGCTTCCGCCACCCACTGGGTTTTTCATGTGCAGACCTATTTTTTTTATCTCGTAGGCTATAAAAATATCTGAGAAAATTCATGGATACTTCATAGGGTCTCTACTACCCGATGCAATAATTATTAAAATTATTAAATGCTTACTTAAAATATTAAATGCTTTTTTTAATAATAACCCCTTCTTTATACCATAATTAAATGATTGCTTGCCAAATAACGACTCATTCAGAAGGAAGTATTATTATGTTATAAAAATTGGAATTGCCACGTTTGAACAATTAAAAATGACGGGGTATTCTTTTATCTTTTATACTTTATTGAAAACTCTTTATTCAGATAAATAAATTTGCCCATCTCTGCTTTGTGTGTTCCTTGCATCGGGATAATCGTAAATGCTACTCAGGTTTTCTTGAATATACCTAAAAATAATTTAACTTCTTGTCGATATTAAATAAATACCCGATCATAATTATCCACTTGCGTAACCACGACACTGTGTCGAAAGTTTCAGTGAACGACTCCCCGCGTGGAGATCGTTCGCGCACTAGAAAACACCAGATATTTCCGTCATAATTGCCGTTTTTTCTTATCCTCGAATGTCTAATTTAACACGTAGATAAGATACTTAACCATCGTCAGATTGTGGAACGAGAACATTTCGTAAAATACGCGGCCGTGCCACGATCTGATTTACATCCAACGCTGCATCTTTCGAGGCAACGATTCTCAAGTTCAGATAAACAATAATACAAATTTTATAAAATGTCTGTATCACTTTGTGTACAGATTATTGTAGTTATTTTAAGGGGAAAACCTGGTGTAAACAGGTAAACATGAAACAATCTTTCGGAATTTAGTGTGAAGAAATTATTAATCCCTTAATGCCGCTTTTCTTGGAATAAATCGTACAAAATCACTTTTCTTCATTTGTGGAAATCTTTATTCGAATATATTTTTCTACACTACTGACACATATGATGATAAAAAATAAAATATTTAGTGAAAACCATTAACTTTACTTCGTCAAATTATACACAGTGTAGACAGAATAACTGCAATTATGCTATGAACAACAGAAAATTAAGAATTTTACCTTATTCTGTTTCAGTACCACAATGAATGAAACTGATTGTTGAAATAATAACAGCCGTAAATAAAGCCAATTTTTCAATGAACTTATTTTTTATCTAAAAACTTTGATTTATTAAATCAATGAAATTATAAACGTAGGTTTATGCTGTGAAGAAGATGTTAAGGCAGCTTATACGTTCGGTGTTGTATCTAGCTGGGACTCCATACGGCTTTTTATGCTTTTTATCAATTTTACCAATTTAATTTGAATGATTAATATTTTAAACTACTTCAAAATATTTAAATGGAATACAAATTTACAAATGAGTGGAAATTACTTTTTTCCTTCTTGTAAAAAAAATTTTTTTTTCACTTTTAAGAAAAAATTGGAAGGTCCGTCGAAGAAACCAAATAGGAAAGCAAGTGACATTTCTGCTCGTAGCAGACATGCGTAGAAGATATTATCAAACGCATTGAAACCTAAGTTTGCATACTTAGGTTTCTTAAAATTTTAGTTTCATTTGATCGTTAAGGTATCTTTTTTACCGTGCCATTATAATCTCCGTAAAAAAATCTATAACCACCTGATTAATTATGTATATATCATTTTCTGTAACTAAATAAGAAGTGATTACTTTTTCACTATTAACTACAGTTCCATAATTTTTATAATGTTTCTTTTTCAATATCATCGTTAACTTTGCGATTTTTTTGTAGCAATCGAAAGTTCAAGATTTTAAGAATGGTCTGTTAAATTTTACACCGGATACGTGGTAGAGATGATTGGTGCCATACCGTGACTGGGTTTGCACGAATGTTCGATTGTTGCCTCTCCTTCAGGCGCTTGATCGTAAGAAAGTTATTTTTTCTAGCTTGTAAAAAATTGAGTATACTATCCAGATTTATGTCATATAATTAAGTAAGTGGATAACAGTTGGTTCAACTTGAATGTAGTTAGCATAATTATTAAAATTTATTCGATTTCCTTTAAATTAAATTTAAATATACTTTCTCTGTCATTATTAGACTGTGGATTTTATAGATTTATCGTAAAATTGAAGGTGAAAAAAGGAAGACGGTAAAAATTGTCGTAATAGTTTTAGTATGAAATTACTTTACCTTAAACCAAAAAGAATCTCTAATAAAGGAAACAAGGCCTTGACATAATTTCAATTTGGTAAATTAATGTATAAAAATTTGAATTTGCATAAACATACACAGTTTAATCGTTATTTATTCAATTTCATCCATGCCTACCAAATTTAATTGATTTATATGTTATTTTTTCTTCAATTTGCTCCAAATTGTGTTTCATTGAATTTTATATTTCGTTAGAATTTTATTAAAACATCGGAATATGTATTACACGTATATATGATTAATTTATTAATGCATACACGTATATGTCATGTATATGTTTCTTCAAATTATTGCTTAATCATTAATCACGTCAAATGATACAGTTTCGGAAAAAATACTTCATTAGGTTTTTGCAAGTGTTATGAATCTCCAATCGGACAGCATACTGTCTTCATATAATATTTCATATCAAGTTCCTCTCAAATTTTGATTTGATAAAGTAATACTATTCGCGTGAAATTCCGCATTAAAAAACAATACAGTATAGAGAAAGATAATTTAAAAATGCAATTTACTATGACTTCGTTTAGTTCAAAACACCAAATTTGTTGTATACAATAAAGTCACTGCAATAGTATTACGTCACTAAAGAATATTCTATATAACTATCGAAATTTGATATAGAATATTCCTTTATGTACAAATAAATTGTTAAATTTAAAATAAAACCAAACCTATTGATTAATTCTTACCAAAATTCTATATACCTACTCCACTATATTTCACAAGTTCTGCCTGAAGTGCATAAATTCATATTCTACTTGCAACATTAACATCCCCCGGGGATTATTAAATTTATTTAATATTCTCCTCTCTAATTACACTGTTCAACAAGTTTTAATTTTTTTTCTGACTTCCAACATTCAATAGTCCTTTATGATAGATTTTTGTGTCCTAACAACAAATCTGCAAACTTTATTTTGAAGAAAATGCAAATTTTCAACTTTGAACATTTCCTGTGATCAAACAGTAATAGTTATTCGGTTGATTGTTGCGTCAAATTATTCTATAAACTCTCCCGAATGAAATGGTGTACTTAGGTTGTTATTGTATTAAGAATATTTAATGTTTAATCTTTATATAATAAAATAATAACATATACCATTTTATTCGGGTGAGTTTATAGAATAATTTGACATAACAATCAACCGAATAACTATTATTGTTTGGACACAGGAAATGTTGAAAGTTGAAAATTTGCATTTTCTTTTTTAAAATCGAATTTCTCAAAAACTGAGAGTGCTGGCGAAGAATCGTTTGCAGATTCATATTCAGGACACACAAATGTATAAGAAACGGCTATTAAATGTTAAAAGTCAAGATGGCTGTTGAACAGTGTTACTAGATATTTAAAAATTTTCTTCATAGTAATAGGAAAAGTACATAATTACGACTTACATAAAAAATACTAATGTTAAATTGCCAGTGTAAACACTTTTTCTTTGTTAATTAGGATAGTGTAACATATGATAATCAGTCGAACAAACGAAAAATATGTACTTATTATTAGATTGGTACTATTTTTTTTGTCTGTGATGGTGTACAAGATCTTATTACAGAGCACAGAAATTATAAAGTTTCTCCGGTTACCAATAGGTGCATTATCCAAGGAAGCTTAAGAAGTCCATAATGAAGACTGTAAGCAATACCCAGGATCACGTGTACGGAAAATCTTACGAATTTGTACGAATAGGAAGGAACGCACTTTTATTTTCTTCAGATTATTTAACTTTTTCATTCCCAAACTATGTCACAATTACAAAGAAAACTTCCTTTTTTCTACGTTTGTGTGCATAATATGACACATAAATAATTCCCAAGAACATTTTAACATTTTTTAAGCGTTTAATACCATTTTTTATTTATTGCCATTTGGAAAATTCTTTACCTTTATCACAGTTATGTATAATAAGTATTACTAAAATTTAGTTATGTATAATAATTACTACTTAAATATTAATAATTTGTACAATGATTTCATATAGTAAAATCTACTTTTCTTATCTATGATCAATAAACATTCTCGAAATACGTGAAAGAAATTAAGACTACATGAGCCTTTATTCTACTGCCAAACAATGCTCAACACTTGAATTCCAGCAAATAAAAGAAACAAAGGACAATAATGTCTTATTTCAGTAATAAGGTATTAAATGCATATCAAAATTTATGTCATGCCATCTATGTAACACTTGAAGAAAGTATTATATATTCATAGATATAAGAAAATACTTGATATTATTCTTTTACATTGTAATTTATAATACATAACCATACGACTACAGTGTGAACGATAGGGTTAATTAATACATTATAGAATAGAGAATCACCACAGAAACAGAAAGAAGCGATTCCAAAAGGAATACTGTATTTGTTAAAAAGACACCAAATTTGACACACTCATTCCGATCAAAATCACGACACCACGGATAGTTCCTCAGGATTTTTGGATTTCAAGGTTTTAAATGGTTGTCGCTTTAGAGAGAGAGATATTTTTTGGAAAAATTAAAGTAGTAAAACTGGATACTGGACAAGAAGTACACGCCTTTCAGGCTAAATGCAGCTTACTTGAAATACTTAAATACACTTGAATACTCAAACATACACTATACTTGCATTACTAAAATACACTTTAATACTCAAAGTACACTATGTCTGTATTGCTCAAGTACACTTAAATACTCAAAATACATTACACTTGAAATGCGCAAATTCGTTTAAATACACAAAATACATTACACTTGAAATAGTCAAATACATTTGAATACTCAATATTCACTACGCTTGCAATACACAAATACACCTCAATACTCAAAATACACTACACTTAAATATTGAAAATACACTGCATCTGAAATACTCAACTACACTATAACGTGATCTTTAGCAAACGTTACTAAGAAGTTTCTTATTAAACTCTTTCGCAAGTAAAATTAACTTTTCTCTTGTCCTGAATACTATAAAAATTATAACTGTTACAAGTATTTGAATATTCGATTATTCGAATTATTCGAAATATACAAAGTGATCAAATTCTGGACTGTACTGAATAGGAATCTGAACATAATATATTTTTTCACATTTTATCGGGAAATTCTTTTCACACTGGTCTTTACAAGTTTTACAAATTCCTATTCGGTACAATCTGAAATTCCATCACTTCTATTATTCGAATATTCAAATAATACGAATACTTCATACTACTCGAATGTTCAAATATTTGAATACTTCATACTATTCGAAGTATTCGTACTATTCGAATTCTTCGAATAAATTATTCGTATTCAAAATTATTCCAATATTCGAATAGCTCGAATATCTAAATACTTATAGTTCTAGTAAAAATGGATCATGAAACTGCAAACTGCATATACGCAGTCTACTCGTGATAATGTCAGCAGGCGATTCGTTTAAAAATTCAGAAGACACAAACCACCGGCATACTAAAAGTGTCAATGACGATGTCCTCGCGCGTACCACGGCGATAACATCGCCAAGGCTGTGCCTGCTAGCTTTCTCACAGGATCGAATCCTTCAATATACGGCGGATTTGCATAAAGTAAAAGAAAACAAAAAAGAACGATGAGATTTCGTAAAGGAAACCGAACACACTTCCCGGAAGAAGGAACGCGTCGGGCGCAGAATTTAACAAGGATTTTCACCTTGCCGCCTTGTGCAAGACGGCGGAGGGGAACCTTGTTACCCAGGACAGAGAGATTATCACGATGCTCGGTGGGAATGGTCACAAGAGGAAACTGAGACACATAAGAATGAAAACAATAGCCGCGACGTTTCGAAAGTCTCTCGCGGTTAGGCGCGCACGGCCAACCCCCTTTCGCTTCCCTCAATCTCACCCTGGTTTTTTTTTTAAAGTGTCTAACGGCTAATTACTGAAACTCTCTTACAGTTTCACTGTCATTCTCGAGCCTCCCGGAGATTTCCAGAATTCTGAACGCCCCACGTGAAAACAGTTGATTACACCTGACAAAACAGCAGGACCGCGTTTACCTTTAAGACAAAATAGGCACGTATCTAGGTCCCGCTGAAAAGAGGGGTCCACATAAACGTATTTGTCATTACTGCATGAAATAAATATATCCTCTGGTTTCGACTACTAAATTCAATTTAAAAATATATATCAATAATATGTAGGTAAAACAATTATAAAACAAACTCATGTTCACATTTCCTAACGTCGAAATAATTTTAAGATTTTGACATTACCAATGCGCAATGTCGAAAAAGCGCGCTCATTTTCCGTACTAAGAGTATTAAAACATTATTTACGCGGTACTCTTTCGAAACAAAAGCTTGACGCACTGGCAATACTGTACATAAAAAAGATAATTTGAAAATTCTTCATTATGAGAATATTATTAATAAACCGAAAACAAAAATTTTTAGTTTCTAAAAATAATTTAATACTTATTGATTTTTTATTCTTATTTACATATTTTTTTGTAATTTCATAATATAAAAATATAAAATAACACAACTTCAAAACGTGTAGAGTTTTAAACAAATCCGCATTTATGTTTATATAAGAAGGGCACGATTTTTATTCGTATGCCTAGGGCCCAGAGAACCCTAGACGCGGCCCTGCTGTCTAACAGTTAATTACTTAAGTTAATTACTGAAATTCATTAAAACGTCCAGAGGATTTCCAGAATTCTTAAACGCCCCAAGTGAGAACGTTCATTTCGGTTAGCAAAACAGTTGAAATTATTTTCAAAAAGAATTATTTTTTTGAAAACTTTTTCCTATTGATGTATGAACAACTAAAAACAATATAAAAATTCAAACCTTTTTCTGAAAAAGTTTCTCTGTTGAAGTCAACAAAAGTAACAATTAAGTACGGCAAAATTTTTAGGTTAGTCCCATAAACAGTTGAGCAAAGTTACAAAAAAAACGGCGTGCATCACTTCGCAAATACACCGTGTCAGTATACCGTACCACCATTTACAAGCAATCCGCTCATGTATAATATTGGTTGTATCAATAATTATTATTTATATAATTACAATAACAATAATTGTAAATAATTATGAACGCACTCGTAAAATTCAATGAATATGCAATTCGTATTATAAAGTACCTATTTTACTAAGATATGACTAGCTTCTTAGTTTTCAGTCAAATATAAAATATATACAGTAAATCCTCGATGAGTTTTCGAAGGCTCCTTGGCACTAAACATTAAATATTTCATAAACTCATGGCCACATGGGCTGAAACCAGCTTCATTGGCTTCAGAATTCCAAGCTCTATCACTGTACTAAACCTCATTAAAAAGTCAGCGTTACACCAGGCGTCCTCTCCTTGTCAATGCTGAAGAGCCTTCGAACACTCATCCAGGGTTTACTGTACAGGGTGGAGCATGTAACATTGGCATCACTTCGATACTACTTAACTAATGATTTCAGTGAAAAATGTTTTAAATAAAAGTTATATGGTTTTGAGGGAAGCATAAATCAACCTGAGTAGTTTTTATCTAGGAGAATGCATAGAGGACATACGAAGGTTAAGTTTGTTTTTTAACTAGAATCGTATATTTTTTATTACGTAGCGTTAGACGATCCAGCTTGTAAAAAATATTTCTGTATAAAATAAGCATCAACTTATTCGTATCAAACAACGATTAGTTTAGGAAGTGCTTTAAAATTTGACTTCCATTTCAAAAATTTAAAGTAACCTTGAAATTTCGAAAAATACTGTTTCACCCATACAGATTTATTCTGTTGCAATTTCCGACCAAGTTATTACTTCGGAATTTATCGCAGTGGTTTGCGTATGCCATTTCGAATAATTGAAGTTAAAATACAATATCTCCAGAGTAATGGTTTTTTTATATGAACAGGTCAGTACTTTTTTTATAGAGAATTACAAGCTGGATTCAGTAACATAATAAGAAATGTATAGTTTCAACTTTCAAAAAACAGACTTTACTTTATTATGTCCTCCATGCATCTCCATATAAAAAACTAATCGTGTCAAATTATGCCCCCCTCGAAACCACATAACTTTTATTTGAAACATTTTCCACTAAAATTATCAGTTACGCATTATCGAAGTGGTTCCTGTTATGTGCTCTACTCTCTATGCAAAATCTTTAACAAGTCTTTATCAATATCAACCAATTGTTACAACAACAGTCACTCGAAATAGTTCTACCCACTTTCTGCAACATTTTTTTAAAAAGTTAAATTTCGAACCTATAAATAAAATAAAATCTCATTACCGACCTGAACACTGCGTCCACTTCTAATAAAATCTTCACTGGACGAAATACATTTCTATTGAACACCATCCTAGTAGCATTTATGGTTGTCCAACGGTATCCAACAGTTCAGAGTTAGTCGGGATATAGTTAGTGTTTTTGCCTACACATTCCGCAAATAGGGCTTACGACGAAAAAGTTATGACAATTTCCAACGAATATCCAATGTTGGACCTACAATTATTATAGTTGGTTAATTAACAAGAAATTTACAATAACAGTACAACATTGGCCCACCCAACGTTTGCCAACATTTAAATATCGTCTTAAAGACGTTAGAAACGTTGCTATAACCAAAAACTTGTTGTTAATATTTCAAATTGATTTTTTTGTTTTCTTATTTATGAATATACTCACAATTTGTTACTGTTGCGCAACACGTTCGACATTTGCCATTTTGTGAAAATAGAGTCAGGGGACAGAAGATAGGAAATAACTTATAATAATTATTTGTAACTTTGCTGGTCAAACTCTTATTTACCTGTTTATAATCATTATAACAAGTAGTTATTATAAATATTATTTCCAGTGTTATATTTCTTCAAATATTTGTAAAGGATTTTATGGAAATGTAGTATAGCCAACTGTCTTCCAATTGTTGGTTTATTGTAGGTATTCAACAATTGGCCCTAGTGAAAAAAACTTCCAGTTGGCCCTTCGTAGTATAGTAACGTGGGCCCTAGGTTGGGTATGATTGTTGAGGCCAGTTGCAAAAAAAGGTGACAATTCTAACTGTTGGCCAACCAATAGTGCATCAAAGGCCCATCAAAACGTCAACAAAAATTGCTACTAGGGCAGTTGTTCTAAATTATAATGGACTCTAACTATATTGCCACTAAACATATGGCCATGCGAGGCACTTCCCCTTCACATGTACTTTCGAGCTCACAAATTCGCTCTCCCACCACGTTGCGTACGGCGGCGCACCAGCACGATGCAACTTTTGCGCAGGCGCTGAGGCCGAGTCTATGACGATAGAACTTAGCATGGAGGGGGCTCTGAACTCATTGCCATTTTACTCCCCTAGAGCTCCGACCATGGCAATATAGTTAGAGTCCACTGTACCTCGACAACGTAAAATTCCATAAACAGCTGTAAATTGATAATTTCATTTCACAAGTAAAAGTTGCTCTGTTCGAATGAGCTATCTATATCGAATAACTGTCCATTATGAGACACCCTGTACATCTTATCGAATTACTCTCAATTTCGTCGGCATTGTACTCATTTTTCCGTCATTAGCCGTTCCAGCGCAAGAAGCGTCGCAGTCCGTGGATGGAAAAACACGAAGACGATCGCCTGGTGAATTTCATCTGGTAATCAAGAGTGTTTCACCATTATTATCACCGAGTTATCGCGTGAAGCGTCTCGAACCGGTGAAAGAAACCGTGAAGGCCTTCTTTCAGCGATGGTGCACCGCCGTTTCTAACAAGACCAAGCGCGGCTTAACGTGGACACGGTCATAAAGGACAGTTACCGATTGGAATCTACCAAATCGATACTATCGATTCCAACTTGGCAAATTATGACACCGTGTCCAATAGTATTAAACTATTAAACACTTCCCAAATAACGCAAAAACGTCCTATGTACGTCCGGAGAACGTACATTTTGGACGTTCAGTACATTCGGCGGATGTACAAAAAAGGTCCACATCCCTAGTAGCAATTACTGTTGTATTTTGATGGGCCTTTGATGCCCTATTGGTTGGCCAACAGTCAGAATTGTGACCCTTTTTTGCAACTGGGCCAACAATCATACCCAACGTAAGGCTCACGTCACTATACTACGAAGAGCGAACTGGAATTTTTTTCTGTAGGGCCAATTGTTGAATACCTACAATAAACCAACAATAGGAAGACAGTCGGCTATATTACACTTCCATAAAATCCTTTGTAAATATTTGAAGAAATATAACACTGGAAATAATATTTATAATAATTACTTGTTATAATAATTATATACATGTACAAATTGTAGATGTATATTAAACAGGTAAACAAGTGTTTTACCAGCAAAGTTACCTTTACAATTTATTATGTACAATTTATACATGTACCTAATTATTACAAATAATTATTATAAGTTATTTCCAATCTTCTGTCCCCTCACTCTATTTTCACAAAATGTCAAATGTCAAACGTGTTGCGCGACAGTAATAAATTGTGAGTATATTCATAAATAAAAAAACAAAAAACTCAATTTGAAATGTAATAAGTTTTTGGTTGTAGCAACGTTTCTGACGTCTTTAAGACGATATTTAAATGTTGGAAAACTTTGGGTTTGCCAATGTTGTATTACCATTGCAAATTTCTAGTTAATTAACCGACTATAATAATTGTAGGCCCAACATTGGATATTCATTGACAAATTGTCATAATTTTTTCGTCGCAGGCACTATTTTGGGAATTTGTAGACAAAAACACTAACTATTTCCCAACTGACTCCCAACTGTTGGATACCATTGGTCAACTATAAATGCTCCTAAAGGTGCCCCCCCCCCCTACGTCCTCGTTATAATCTTTAAAGGTCGTAGGAAAGTTCTATTTCCAAAGTGAAATGTCCCGAAGATGTCTTGTGTCAATATTCTCAGAACATTTTCAAAATGTGTAAAAGTAATATTCTTTATACTGTTTGGGAACGTTTAAAGAGTTTTTAAAAACGCTATGGTAATCTGAAAAGGCGTACAAGAAACATTTCGCAGATGTTTATAATTACGGTTAGATTTCATTCTGCGCAAGGTGATAGAAGTTAGGTTAGTTTGGTTTGTGTTAAATAAATAAAAGATTCCTGTGGTTCCCGCATTTAGTCGAAATTAGATTAAGTTAGTTCGTGTTAATAAAGAAAAAGTAGAATTTCCTATAAGGAATTATAATAAAATTATAGGTCTTATTTTTATTTTCAAAGCAAAATACTGATTCTGTGTTGGTTAGAATACAGTTTAAGCAAAACCACTTACTCAAAGCAAAGTACTGATTCTGTGTTGGTTAGACACAGTTTAAAGGGAAAAAACACGTATTCAAAGCAAAATATTGATTCTGTGTTGGTTACAGACAGTTTAAGAAAGAAAATGTTTTTTCAAATTTCGTGAGGTTTCCACACAAAAGCCGTAGTGTCGTTACATTTCCCCATTGATTCTCTGAAGAATGACACCTTGCTCATGGGGATCCATCACTTTGCACGAATGCAATTGAGCCAAAATCACTAAACGAAACAGTCCGTAATTTAAATCCTACGAACATTCGTAAGACTTAAGAAACGGACATTCCTAGGGACGTTCAAAATGGACGTACGACATTCGGATATAAACTGGACATGAAACGGGCGACCTTTGGATGTACGGTGCTATTTGGATTGTGACTTGCTCTGACAAAATTGTCACCACTATTTAGGATGGTAAGGATCTCCAACAAGACATACTGCGGTTAGAGAAATGGTGTCGGGTAAACCATATGGATCTAAATACATATTAGTAAATGCCATGTTACACGCTTCTCGCGTAGCACAAATCCTCTCCATTTTCGTCGTCATATTGGCAATTCTAAGTTATCCTCTTCGGATACAGGGCGTGATCTTGGCGTATATTGCAACAATACTCTTTCCTATAAAGACCATTATTATCACACTGTTGCAAATCCAGTAAAGCCTTTGGATTTATCACTAGATTTTAACAAAAATTCTAAAATCCTCGAACCCTATTAATTTTATATTTTTCTTTAATTTTACCTCAAGTTAGTTTTACGCAATTTTCTTCAAACATTTTTACATTGAAATTTGTAGGAAAGTAAATACTGGTCAACTTTTGTTCAAAACATTTTTTTGTTAGATCATCGGAAAAGTCTTAAAAATACGTGCTAACAGTGCTAACAAGTGGCCTGGAAGGTGACTTTCTGTGGCCATAATAAAAAATTTCTTTATATTGACTTATTTTCAACAAAAATGCCATTAATGTAACTAACAGAAATAAATTAAAAAATATTCAGAACGGTAACTTAAAGTTGTAAAAATATAATTATTATAATTTCTCTATTGCGAATTCCAATTCTTCATTACTTAATAATTAAATATTAATTCGCATAACTTTAGAAGTTGCTGGTAGTTCCACATGAACTTTGCGTGTTGCTTTTCATAGTTGTCTAAAATTTCATATAAAACAAGTCCCCATTCCTAACATTTCTAAACGTTTTTTTCAAACCCTTCTCAAAGTTTAAATTGTTATAAATATTGCGGCATTTGTACATGGATGAAATAGTGCTTAGGAACTAATTATATAATGATAATACGCCAATTAATATCTAGAAAACGTTAATTCAAACCTCTTATTTCATGCTCTATAACGAGTTCTTAGAATAACTGCTTTCACTTTGAATTTATGAATTTTGTCTTCAGAGTGATTTCCCGAACACATAATTAACTAAAATTATTAATATTTTGGATTTTGAAGCTTTGAAGGATTATCAATTGAAGTATACGAAAATTTTTTCAAAATGTTGAACTTCGAAAGTTCAATTTTAATCACAAGAAACGGATTTCCGGTCCACTGTGGGCTGGTGCCGGGACTACGACGGCAGAACTTGGCATGGAGGGGTCTCTCGATGTGTTGCCGCTTCTGCGACTGTTACTCTCTTACAGCCCCATCCGTGGCAATATATTAAGAGACCACTGTATTGACCAGTAAACTTGCAAAGTACCTAGGAGTCGTAAAATTAAAATTAACATTAAAAAAATTGCAACAGTATTATTTTAATAACAATAAAATGGTAAAAATCTACAGAACTTAGTTGACGACCTAACATCAAACAGGTTCCAATTGCTAACTGCCCTTTTTAGCACTGGACAGTTACTCTTACGGCTATTAAGATCACCCTCTTTGTTCAAAGAAATATTAAAACAACGGCTGCGGTAAAGATTGTTCGTTCCGCACGATCGCGAAAGATCATCCGCGAGATTTCACCAAAGTACTAACGGTACCGATGCTCTCCGCGAGGTAATCTCGGCTTTATATCGAGCAAAGCCTCCCCTTCCCTTCCGGTGGCGGTTTCGAAAGAATGAAAAACGATCTGGATCGTTAGCTGCGCACCGCGGTTGCCGTTAATCTTGCATAACGTCAAATCTGAGAGATATTAGATCGAAGATTATTCCGATTCGGTGAATGCACCCTTCATTGTTCCCGTTAAATACAGCCAGAGATAAACCGACACCGCCAAGGTATAAATACTTTTACTCATAGCTTATCTCGAAAAAGGTATCGATATCTACTTTGTATCGCATCAAAAGTATCGATACTTACTTGTATCGAAGGAAAATGAATATAAAGTTCTTTTTTATTAATATAATATATTGTAACCAGAGTTCTGCAGAGTTTTATTAAAACAATTCTTAATGGAAAGCTGCAGTATCTAAGGGCGTCATTCTGAACTTCAAACAGCTAATGAGATTAAATGATTGTTTTCCAAATATCGACTCATTCAGAAGGAAGTATTATTTTCTTGTAACAATTGGAATTTCTACCTTTAAACGATAAACAATGACGAAGTACCTTTTTATCTTTTATTCATTATTCGAAACTCTTTATCTAGAATCTAGATAATAAATTTGCCCATCTCTGATATTAACGAAGATATACCTAGTTTATTAATGAACATTTATCAACGAAGACACATTTTATTAACGAACATTTATTAACAAAATAATATAACGCAACTGCAAGTATCGAAAAACATCGGTATCGTAACTAAAGTATCGATACTAAAAATAGTCGGTTTCGAAAGGAAAATATTGATACTAGAAATACTCCGTATCGAAACGAAAGTATCGATACCAAAAGTACTCGGTACCGAAACGAAAGTATCGATACCAAAAATACTCGGTACCGAAACGAAAGTATCGATACTAAGTATACTCGGTATTGAAATGAAAGTATCGATACTAAGAACAGGTGGTATCGAAACGAAAATATCGATACTAAAAATACTCGGTATCGAAACTAAAGTATCGATACTAAAAATACTCGGTATCGAAGCGGCAGTATCGATTACATATATGTATTTACTTGGATCGGTTCATCTTTAAAAACTGTGAACAGCGAAAGTATTTATAAAGGCGAATTTACACTATACACTTTGGATGTGCATCGCGAATGGTTCATCTACACTGAAAGGTGTAAAGGTTGTTTTCAGCTGCATTTCATCCAAAGTGAATATCCAAAGTGACCAGCAAACAAAGCAAAGTCAGTCTCTACTTTCCATGAATTAATGATTCATTCGTAGTGAAGGGGCAGTGACAAATCTAAACGTGACCAGTAACAAGTAAACAGCCGTTCAAGTAACACACTGTTTTGCCATCCAGTTAACTGTGTTGGTAAAGTTTGAAAATGTCTTTTCCGTGGAAGGATGAACATATAGAAATATTTTTCGAGATACAGTGAGAGTCAAAGCTATGTATACTTCTTACGAAGGTGAAGTTAGTGAAATACTTCTGTAGCATCCTACTATTGTAAGATCATGGCAGTAATACAGTTGGATATGATTTTCTTAACATTTTCAGGATGAATAGGCAACGAAAAAATTCAAAAAAATGAAATTCGAAGCTATAACCACAAGGTTTTGTAAATATCGTTGAACACAATGAATGTATTATGGTTTGGGGCAGCAAGGCAACCTGTGGTGTAGGACGTTAGTAGATAGTTAGTTTTTATTCATAGCATTATGGATAAATTTCGATATTCAAATATTTAAAAATCAAATGTAGCTGCAAGTGCATTAACGAGTCTTTTAGTGAAATCGTGACACAAAATATACAGCAAAGGTAAGTAGTTAAAAATTGTTTGCGAGAAAACACTTTTGAACACATCACATCAGTTCAGTCCTCCTCTGTAGTTGCGAGATCTCAATGTAATAATTGAGAAAAATAAATATGAATAAATCTTACACTTTCAAAGTGTATACATACTCACTTTTGACTTTCACTGTATATCGAAATTATGAATGTCTTCGGAATAACTAGTCTGAGAATTATCATAAAACAAACATCCCCCAATAACCATATATCTGGACCCTAGAATCAAAGTGTACTAATTGTAAGTCATAGTATCCAAACTTTCGAGCAGAGCAAATCAAAAGTGCAAAAACCTTGGGAGTTTGGGACCATTCGATAAGAATTCAACGAGAAACGATCGCTACCTTCGAACTACTGAATGGATTTGAGACAAATCTTGATATATAAAAATGGTGAACATTACGTTAAGTCCCCTATGTGATGGACTTCACACTATTTGGCTGGGAACAAGACATGCACTTAATATCATTGTTACACTACTATATTGAAAAGTAAACGACTTAGAACGAAATAATTTTTACAATCGGAAAGAGAGAAAAATTTTATACAGGGAACATGTGAATTGTCATTTTTTTTTTAAAGTGGACTTAATACATTCTGTCTGTGGGGTCCAGATATACATGTAGACTGCATGTGGCGATGAATGTCCTCAGAAGAAACATTCTCAACGGTCAAAAATTCGATCATACCAGTTAATTAGCTCCCTCATATACCATGGCTAGTAAGTAAGTTGCTCATCCATCAATCGATAAAAGCCTTTTTCATTGCACTTTACAGTTTTGAAATTTTCAAAAAATTTGCATGACTTCCGGTTGCTTAGTGACCTATATTGTAAAGACAACCAATTGTCCTTGAAAGGAAGTAGAATAAGTATATGAAGGTAGAAATTCAGCAAAGGATGCAGGATGCAGTGTGTTTCGCAATGGTGGCTTACAATCGCATCATCGCGTCCCAGATAGCACACAGACGGCTTTACGACGGTTTAAAGACGCCTGTTTCAGTCGTTCCAGTCGCCTTTCAGGCGTCGTGAATAGCTTACGAACAGCTTAGGCACAGCTTCTGACCGCCTAATGTGACAAGTCAAGGCGCCTTCAAAGCGTCTTAAACAGGCCTGGATTAGGACTGAAACAGTCGTTTAAAATACGTAATTCGTCGTATTTATCGAATGTAAGTTAGGTCAAATGCATCTCTTTAAAAAACGCCATTAGCACATATTAAAAATGGTTATTGAACTGATTAACTGTAATATAAATTTAATCAAGGAAAGCATTATCAAAATTAAATCAAACTTAATAACAATTCATTTCGATTTACCATATTTATACAATATTTAAAATTTGATCACATTTATTTTTATTATTATTATTACATACAATGCTTGGTAAAATACATCATCCACCGTATATTTACAAATATTGAAGAGCTATATTTATACAATATTTAAATAGTACTTGTTTGTTATACGGGCACGTACATGTATAATATATATGTCTATTATAAGATTAAATTATGCACGAAATGAATACAGACTACACTTACAAGAGGTATGTAATGAATATACAGAGTATACAAAGTTCACAGAACACATAGAATATATGCACGTCAAATATATATAATATCATATAAAGAATACAAATACCATACGTTAGAGTTAGAGTATTACAAATTTTACAAAATATACAGAACAAAATAGTATACAGAATATGAGGAATATACATATAGAGTATATGTCAGTGCTTCTTAACACTAGTGTTCCTCAAATTTGTAAAGGTGTTTCGTGAAATTATTAAAGCACAACACACTAACTTGGAATCTGTATATGAGTTGTAATCTATAATTTTTTGGAAATTCATACAAATGTTTGTTCTTAGTTTTTTAACCTCAATGAAATTATGTTCTGCACGTTTTACATACAATTAAAGATGTTATATAATTTCGAAAATGTTATGAATTACTTATAAATGTATATGCTTACAATAAGTGTAATATATTTAATGTAATAGAATCAAATAGCTACAAGCTAAAACACCGCGTGACGATACCTGCCTCCTGTTTCACGCTCTGAACAAGTCACACATCTTAGAATAGTTTGGGAATTGAACGCTGTCCATAAGCAGAGGACGCTACATGCAGTCTTCAAATTAGGCGTCGGTAATACATATATGTATAGACAATGGCTTAAGAAGGCAGTATAGATGGCGCCTTAAATACGTCCGTTCCCTCCTCTTAATGGCGCTTACAGACGCCTAGAATACGACTTCAAGACGCCCGGAATGCGTCTTAAAGGCGCCTTTGTTACCAATCAGGACATTCAGTCGTTCAGTCCTAAAATGGCTATAACACGGGCGTCTTTAAGGCGTCGTGTGCTATCTGGGAATGTATACCGCGACTGAACCCATGGACCTAGGATTTAGAAGACTGAGCGGAAGGTCCCATTCCTAGGTCCATGATTGGATGTAAAGACTGTACTGCCCTCGCTTCGTGGCAAAGTTCGAAAGTACACTTTGTTTCTTTAAGGGATCACCCCCACCACGGGAGTTTCCGGACCTGTATATACGACCGTGCCCCCACGGCACCCCTAGTTCTTCCCTCCCCCCGTCTATAAGTGTACTTTATGCACCGTCCTTCAGGGCCATGATAGCCACGGCCTCAGCGCCTGCGCAAAAGCTGAATCGTGCTGGTGCGCCGGCGTACGCAACGTGATGGGAGAGCGAATTTGTGTGCGCGAAAGTGCGTGTGAAGGGGAAGTGCCTCGCGTTGCAATATGTTTAATGGCAATATAGTTAGAGTCCACTGTACATAAGAACTGAAAATTTTAGGTTGGTTTTATAGTTTTGCCACGCAGTGTACAGAGGCGGAAATTCAACGAAGAATCGAGGATACAAGGTGTTTCGCAATGGTGGCTTACGATCGCATCATCGCATCTTATCGATCGTATTTTATTAAATCGATCCGTTGTGCAGTGGTCGCGACCATCTAGCCAGGCGTAATAGAAGAGATGACATAGAAAGCAGGAAGGATTTCTGCATATTCGTCCCCGTAAAAGGGAAAGAAAACGGGAGTGAAATACGATCGCGTGCGACGATAGAATCGAACGCAATTTGCTCGGCATCGTTACGATGTATCCGAGCGTGAAGTATCGCCGCGATAAATTCAATTACTTCGTCGCTAAATCATGCACAATGGAATCGAGACGACGGATCGCGGCGTTCCGTTTGGAATGGGAGTGATACACCCGGGATAATTACCGGAAATTAAAGCGTAAAAGAGGATCAACACCTGAAGTCAAATCAAGTTGATATCAATTACGTGAAAGAGCTAAGTTAATTTCTTATCTGAAATTA
Source organism: Dufourea novaeangliae (assembly GCF_001272555.1). Classification (NCBI taxonomy): domain Eukaryota; kingdom Metazoa; phylum Arthropoda; class Insecta; order Hymenoptera; family Halictidae; genus Dufourea; species Dufourea novaeangliae. The sequence goes on along the minus strand of NW_015373985.1, from coordinate 407,415 downwards.
CAGCACGCTCTAATGTTTTGTGTATTCCGTAACAATATTTTATGTCAGGAATACAGTTAAATTTTCTTTTAAGAGTAACAAAAATATTTGATTACACATTTTAACTCAGTAGACTGTTTAGATGACATTTTGTTTAAAAAAAAAACTGTTTATATGTCCTATAGTTTTGTAGATATTAAATGTGTACATATGTGTACATTAGGTCTCAAGTATCGCATGACACCTAAAAGAGCACAAATGGGGAAACAAATATACACAGCACTTTATAACACTTAATAATAATGTGTTAACACTTGAAACTGAAGAAGATCATTTGAATCAATAGTTTTGCCAGTCCAAGAAGCTGTTTCGGGCGGGGGTACAGAAGGTGCCCCCACACCTGGGTGGCCAATCTCAGGGGCAGCCGCAGATCGTTTATTATATGTAAAACTTTTTTCCAATGATTATGCAAATTTTAGATCAACATATTTAATCAAATTAATTGTATATGTAATCTTTGTAACACTCGTATACAAGAAGGAACTATCTTTATAGAGAGCCCAAAATAGCATATGACATTTAGCCATATTTAGTGGATTAGATTCGTGTAGGTACTTAATGGTCACTACACCTTTTCCGTTCACCAATTCTGGCCTCTTTCAGAATGGAATTTCGAAAACAAATTTTAACACCAGCATTTAATGAAATAATGAGCATTAAGAAAATATGCCGAGTATCGGCAAAATATGTCGAAAATGCTCACTCTGGTTTTCCACTTTTGATGCGACAAAAATAAGAACGACTTGACAGATTCAAAAGCAATTTTTTCTAAACTGAAGCTTGAAATGTCAGTTGTCAAAATATATAATGGTTTTATAGGTTCGAATGAACTTCTCTTCTGAATAATACGATTAACGAGATCTAACTGAAAAAAACAAAATTACTTTCCGAACAACCCAATATATTAATCAGTAATTCACCCAGTCAGTCTCATCTGCACAGCCAGATTTTGTCCAATGCTTGCAATAAGATTTTGTAACCAGAATGGCTACGGATTTTATGCAGGATTTGCTATAACAATTTGCGCGCAAATTAACAGCAAATTGGCGACAGATCGTGCAAGGTAACCTAGGTTATAAATTGACCTCGGTTAGTTAGCCTGAATTGTGTTGCAGAATCTGCCGTCCATCTACTGTCAATCTGTTTCACGATTCTGTCAGCAAAATCTGTTTGAAAAACCCAAACCAAATGCGGAAACATGTCTACGGATTTGTAGACATACTTGACCACTATTTGCTGCCAATCTGCACGCAACTGGTTATCAGGGCACTTCTATTAAGGTGCACATAACCTCAAAACATGAAATAGAATTGTATTTGTTTTGTTAAAAAAAACTTATTCCTATTGAACAAGAGAATTTATTACTATTGGTAGGGTAAAGTAGCTTAATGTTAGACCTTTCCTAATATGAGACCCCAGCCTATCTCCGTTACGGAGAAGTCTTGAACGTCGCAACCAATTTCAAAGAAACGCGTAAAAAATTGGTAGTTCAACTGATCAGTGTGAAGGAGGCATTGTTCTAAACAATCTAAACGGTCAAAGTGATGACGAAGAAAATTATCTAAGCAGTCCGCAAATACTTTTTATAAAATTTTCAATGTTTATTCCCGTACAAAACTCACATATAATTATGGCACGCAAATTAAGCCTATAAATGATTATATTCAACTTTGTGTTAAAACAATAAAACGCACTTAGACACGTAAATATGCATTCTGAACAGGACATAGGTTTGTAACGTAATACATTAACAGGATCTTTTATTGTTTTCATACAAATGTAATATCATTTTGAAAAAATTCATTAAATCCTTTTGCACTGACCCACGACTTTCACATCATGTTTTGTCCATTGGAATTATCAATACAGAAAACTCGTATACACATCTTCCCGTCATCAATCTGCCCTAGGCTATTCAATCAAAACCAGAAGAAGCTAACAGAACCAATTTCCCGTAATAAATCACAACAATAAATCAATCCTTCGACTTCCTCGACGCGGAAGACGCGTGACGAAAGAAAGAGAGTCTTCGAAGGACAATGCTTTCCCCTCCCCTTCATAAGATTAAATCATTAGTTGCAATGATCGAAATCAGTGATGAGTAGATTGCGGATGTTCACGCAAATACACAATTTTAAACATCAATTTATAAATATAATAACGAAATAGAAATTTATTTCCTCTACTAGATGTCTTCCCAGATAGCACATGACGCCTGAAAGACGCCTATTTTACGGCTATTTTAGGTCTAAGGCGCCTTTAAGCCGTCTTCAAGACGTCATGTGCTATCTAGGTTGTTATGTTGAAAATAATATGTAAACATCATTAAAGGGACTAGGCAGTCAGATTTGATAAAAATTTAACTTCTTGAGGAAATATATATGTCACAGTAAAAGTGTGAAGTTTAGAAAATGTATACACTTACTATGTCGTCAATGTATGCATTTACGTACGATTTTAGCAGAAGTATGAACCGAATATAGGAATGTATACTATTTGTAGTAAATATATTCATTTACTACATAGGTAACGCATACATTTCCTACAGCACAGGTATATTTAAAGAACAAAAATGAAAACTGAAAACGTAACACTTTATTTGATAATTAAGGGATCTTTTTTAAGAAAATTGGTTGTATTTATTTAATAAATATAAGGACATTGATTAGGTTAGGTTATATTTTCATGTGATACGCTTAGGAAGAGACAAGTATAATGTAAAATAAATACTTTAGTTGAACAAATTAATAGAAAATTGGTTTTACTTATTTAATAAACATAAGAACATAGGTTAGGTTAGGATACGTTATATTTTTAGTGAATAATGAACTTTAATACACTGTTTGTGCATAGTTTTAGTAAATCAGAAATATAGTAAATATGCATTTTGAGTAAAACGCCTTTAAATGGCAGCCATGTTCTTCTGTAACAAACATATAATAAGATTTATATGTTCAATTTTTAATAACAATAATTCTATATGTACATATAGAAAAAAATTGTTTAATTTTCATTCTTATTTGACAACTCAAAGGTATGTGAAGGTGGCACACGCAAATTTGTAATAATTATAAATTTAGATGGAAATTTAACCGGACATTCTTAAAAGCTTCAATTTTCGATTGCTACCAAAAAATCGCAGGATCAACGATAAAGTTATTGAAAAAGAAACATTATAAAAATTTCTTTTAACACGAGCCTTATGGAACTGTAGTTGATACTGAGAAGTTAATCACTTCTTATTTAGTCACAAAAAATGACATTTTCATAAAAAATTAGGTGGTTATAAGTATTAACTTTAACACGGTTCTTGTCTTCGCGAATTACTTTACGAAAATGACATTTTCATAAAAAATCAGGTGGTTATAGATTTTTTATTGAGATTATGATGAAACAAAAGAAAATATGTTAACGATCAAATTAAACGAAAAATTAAGATCAAAGTATGCAAACGTAGGTTTTAATGCGTTCGGTAGTATCTTCTACGAATGTTTGCTATGATCGTCAACGTCATTTGTTTTCCTTTGATTCGACGAACTTTCCAATTTTTTCTTACCAATTAAAAAATAAAATAAAATTTTATCTACAATAATGAAAAGAATTTGTGTTTTCCACAATTTATGTTCCAGAAAATAATTTTTGTTTTTGTTTAAGCGGAACAAACAAGTATTATTTCCATTATTGCACCAAAAATTATATTTTGTTTTTTAATTGGTAAGAAAAAATTGGAAAGTTCGTTAATATTTTAATCATTCAAATTAAATTGGTAAAATTGATAAAAAGTAAAAAGCGCCGTATGGATTCTCAGCCAGGTACGACACCAAACGCGTGAGCTACTTCAAAGGAAGAAAGAAATCCCTAATTCGGTTCTCGTCTTCACGAATTATTTTACAAAAATATAATTTCGTATAGAAATCCGCAGTCTTCTCATCACAGATCGAAACAATTACCACCGATCTCCAAGTATCATCGCCGAGGATATCACGACTAGCGCACCTAGCAGAGTCCTCGATCGACAAGAACCAGGTGTGTTCTCCAGCGGGGCCTTCCTATGCGGCCCGAGATCGGACCTGCCGGAAGAGTGGGGAGCTCATATAAGACACGAAGCCAAACGCCTCTCCCAGTGACCAGTCTCGACACGAAAACTCATCAGCCGAGCTTCTTCGGGGATTCTAGTAAAAGACGTCCACTTTCACGCTCTCGACGAAGAGGCCGCCGTCTTTGGATTGGTAAAACGGACCCGCGGACACGTAACGAATAATCGTCTAGAAAAAACGAGAGGATCGCTCGATTTACACCTGGGCCCAGCCGAAGGCCGTCCACGGGTATAACGCACACGATGCTGTCGTACCAGGCTCTCTCGATTCTTCTGCTCTTCCTGGCCGCGCACGGTGAGTTTTAATGCAACGTTACCATCCTCCTTTTTGCTTATGTTTTATTCCGCCTTTACGTCTGGTTTATCCGTCTTGCTCCTCGGTTAGCTTCTTCGTTGCCCGTTATAGCGTTCGTTTTGCAATCTGTTACGGATTCATCGTTGTCTTCTTCGTGTCTGCGGACGTTTCGATGGCGTTGTTTTTCCAATGGGGATTAAACAGACACGCGACTTTGTTTTATCCAGCTGTTAGACGGCCGGTTGCATAGATCAGAGGAGCTTATCGATGTCGAGGGAATTATACATATATTCTGGCTGGAGTAGTTTTTCCTGGTGCATAAATATGTTCGGGTTATTAAATGGACGTTTGACTGGGGAAGTTTTTATGCTAACAGGATTGTTCGTCCATGGTGAATGTGTACCGTTGGAACGCGGTAGACGTTTGTTAGAAAGAAATTTAGATTTTATGACCTGCTGGTCACATTTGTGTACATGACGTTTCGTAGAATTTCACACAAAACCTTAGGTACAGTGTGTTGCAGACCCATATTTTTCTTGTAAATTTGAATTTTCTCATGTTCTCAATGTTTTTAATAGGTCTAATGCATTCGGAATTGAATAACAAACTAAAAAGAATTTCTTTTTAATTTTAACAAAATACCATGTACATATTAATGTGTAATCAAATATATTTTTTTTATTCTTAAAAGAAAATTCAGGTCTGAGAAGGTTACGTTTCGGTTCGGGGTCACGTTAAGATGACGTTTTCGGTTAACCCTCAAAGTATGGATCATTGAAATCCGATGACTGGGTTATTTTTGATACAGCCTAGATTATCAAAGCAGCTGAAGGAGCAGATGTTAAGCACTGGGTCTTTTATGACCCGTTTGTAGAACCGCGAGGATTAATGTCATTTTCCAAACGATGATGTGAAAATATTCAAATGAACCTTCTATGATCAAGTGCACGATATGTCCACGTGTCGAAACAATCCTCCCCTTCATCTGGTTGAATTTCCATTCTTGTGGAATAAAAATTAAGTTTATGACGAATTTTTTTAAGAAATTTGTTTTTTATATGAGTTACACACCAAAAATGGAGAATGTGTTATCTAGATAAAGAATTTCGAGTAACGAGTCAACAATGAACCGTTCACTGTTCAAAGTGACTAATTCCAGTTTGTGAATTTTTTTCGGATTTTAGTGTCAAAGCAATAGATTGGTGCTTAACTTTTTGTGTTTAAAACAAATTTGTTTGATATTTTTTGTGAATAAACAGCTTGAATAAAAAACTGGTCCATTTGTCGATTTGACATTGAACGAACAGAATTCCAATTGTAATATAAACTAAGTACTACCTAAACCACCGAAACATTCAATTAATTATTTAAATAACAGGACGAAACTCGAAAATACTATTTCTTTTCCCTGTATGTTGTTTGAATAATTATATATTGTTCCAATTTCTGACATGTAGTGATCATTATAGTTAGTAAATAAACAAATGCATAATGAGGTGACACCACTTCCTAACATTAACCCTCGTGAGACTGACAGTTCCGGCAATTATACTAACGACATCCTCACGTATTCATATTATTTACATGATTTAATTACTATCATATTATAACAGATTTCTTTTCTTGGGAAATCAACAGCCTGTGTTGTTTCAGTAATATTCATTCGCCTTCTCAATAAACTTTGTAATTTTGAAAAAATAAAAAGACTCGGGAAGTGTTTTGAATTTCAGCTATGTTACCTGTTGCTAAAAAGTAGTACATAAATGAGTTGTTAAAATATTTATTATTAAAATAAGACAGTTATTCAAAAGTAGTAAATAACTTGTGGGTACAGCTAATATTAATAAGAGCGATAATGAATAGTTGAAATCGTGAATTTTCCTTAAATTTGAATTCCTATCTTGATGTCATAAATAAAGGACAGAAAGTTTTTCGAATTTTATTTGTTATTGGAAAATCTCTATCTAGACAAAACATTTTGCCACCTCTGGTTTCATTTTTTTTTACATTCGACCCATTCATGATTATTTAAACAATGGTCGTTGATTATCACAAATTATTGTACCCATTACAATTAAAACGTCTTTACTCAGAAACCATGAATTAAACCATTAAGGTGAAATAGAAGTTTACAGGACAATGAACATGATTATTGTTCGAATAAGAGCACCATAAAACAATCTATGAAATAACAAAAAAGAAAACATTATCATTCTTTACATTAATAAGACTACAAAACAAACGCAATTTTATTAGATTATTAAGTGTACCAATAACACCATAGTATTTTAAATAATAAATATCATTCCAGCCTTTCACCGAACAAAAATAATATAGAATGTTAGCAAAACTATCATAAGTACAAATGAAATATTATAGAATTCCAATTTTATTGAAAAATACTGAGTTACTTATTGGTAGAAGAAAATCATAATCTACACATTTAATTTACTTGAATACGTTTGTTCTATAACTACCAGTTAAATTCCAATACAAAGTGTTCACACGAAAGGGACAAGAAAATCGAGTTTTTTATGTTAAATAGTCAGTTGGGTAGCAGTGGTAGAGATCGGGAACAGTCATCAGCAAGTGCAAGTGAAAACGTACTTTCTGTGATCAGACGAGCGCGTTTCTTGCAGCCGGCTGGATCTGAAAAGTGCGCGTCGGCCTACTTTCGCGGAACCACCGTCCCGGCGATCTCGTGTTCAACGACGATGCTTTAATTAAAAACATACAGGAAAGTAATCGAATTAATCGTGCCGTAATTGCCTCGCGACGAATATTTTATTATTAGGTCCAAAAATTAGTAAACCTGACGACAAGCAAATATGAACAGCTTGCCTCTCGATTACTGGAAAATACACATTATTACGTTCATAAATAACAAAATTTGTTTTTTTGCTCTATTATTTATGATCATGTCGATCACTTGGTTCGGATATTTACGGCATTAATAGTAACACGTTCAGACAAATTCATAATTTACTGTGTTTACGTTGCTTTAAGTAGTTTAGTTAGGTGGTTTTAGGTAGTTTCACGTGAGTTCAACTAATTGTAGGTGGTTTTAGGTAGTTTGAAGTGGTTTTTGGTAGTTCAGGCAGTTCATGTATTTTGAAGTCGTATTTGGTACTTTTAGGTGGTTTTAAGTGGTTTTAAATGCATTTAGGTGGTTTTAGGTAGTTTCAGATGGTTATAAGTGGTTTGTGGCGACTTTAGGTGGTTTTATATGATTTCAAGTGATGTTAGGAGATTTTAGGTGGTTTTAAATGGTTTTAGGTAGTTTGAGGTAGTTTGAGGTATTATTGATACGTTTTAGGTAATTTACTAGTCCTTAAACTACACAGTTTCGAACTATCTATGCTGTTTTTTTATCACACTTATATAAACATAGTTGATGCAGTTAGAGAAACTTTGTTAACAACCTGCATAGAATTTTAACACTAAAGCAACCGACGATACTTTTGAAAATATTTCAAATTATAAATTAACTAACTCCATTTTCACATTGTAATAAAAGTTGTGAAAGATCTAAGAAAATGCATTTTTGTAACATTTCAATTATCGTTATAAGAATGTACTAACCACTTATTTTGACTGCTTTGGTAGTTCTACTGCTACGTAGAAATCGAGTTGCGTCGTCTGTGTAACCGAGGGTGATATATGAGCCGTTTTTTTTTAAAGTGGTCCATGTTTTGAAAAAAAGGGGTTAATGATAGATTTAGTGAGACATAAATGTCCACTTTTTATATTTATAATAACACAGTCAACGGTGTACAATATCCTCATAAATTAATCAAAAGAATTTCATTGTAAATGATTCATTGTAATATAATTATACCGCCAGAATTTTTTTTTTTAAAGTAGAGTAAGTCCATTCGTAATAATCAATAATTGAAACAACTGTCTAATCGTATTAATTATTAATTATTACGACTTCAGTGTGCATGCTCCTGAAGTCTTTATAATAGATAATAGCTAATGTCTTGAAAACACAACGTCATAAATAAAATAACGGCGTTACTGTTCGGATGAAGTTAAAGTTATTATTAAGTTAGTGCAATTTAAAGTTCTTGATTTATTTGGAAAGCGAGGAAGGCGTAAAAATTTCAGCAAAATTGCTATGTTACTACTGTACACAACTTGAAGACCTACAACAAGAGAGAAATATCATGATATGATAAATTTACTGCCTTACACATCTCCTATTCACCATATATATTTCACTATGCTAAATGTAAAGGAGAAATAAGATTTTTTTCATTAAAAAAATACATTTCAGAAAAACCAACTTAAATTGAAATATAAATTTAAAATTGCTGTTGTTCATGTTTTTCATAATTTGTTATTATTGAAAGTGGTATAAGTCCGTTTGTAACTAAAAACATCGTTTATTTTCTTGAACAATTTAACAAGTTTCTAGTTATAAAATCATAACCCGAATTTATTAACGTTTGCCAATATTTTGTAGTTGATCTAAACGCAGACCCTTAAATATCTCAATGTATGAATAAATAGACTTAAACCACTTTCAAAACCAACGTCTCATATACGAAAGTAATCAAATCAATGAAGGCTCAATATTTTATTAGTAGAGGCACAAATAAATAATTCACTAGATTCTTTTACCGAAGTCAGTATTCGATATTATGGAAACGAAGGATTTTTACTACTTCATTAATATTTATTACTACACCCTTTTACCCAGCGAAAGGTTGGAAACATATTTTTAATTTGACATATACTACCACTAAATTCACAAAGATTACTTGGTACGTTTAATAATGTGCACTCTGTCGTTCGTTTCTACTTGTCTCTCATAGAGAGAAATTAATCACACTTTCTTGATCGATAATGTGAAGCACTTAATTTAAATTGCAAACTACGACTTCATGGACTACTTAGGAAGAATTCGAAGAATGAGTTACTTTTTAGAAAGAAAACTCATTCGTTCAATTAACATGTTTATTACAGTATACCAGTTATTTCATTAATATTCATTGAACTTCTGGATTCGTTGTGTTTTACATAAATCCTATCAATCATAGAATCGCAGACTACTAATGTTTGCTCTACTCTTACTGATAATTAATTAGGCACAGCAATTAACGATCACTAACAGAAAAGAATATAAAAACGAAATTTTTTAACGTGGTTTATGTATTTCTTCAAACATTAATTATATGTTCTTGTTATATATTGTTAGCAGAAAATGTACGAGAAGTAGTTACTTATAATTTCTAATTAGTAACTGAAATAAACTTCTAAATTTTCTAAATATTAAACTTGGATTTCATCTCATTACACTTTTGTCTACTGTGGACATTAAATTAGATGTAATTATTAATTAATAATTAATGTTCAGAAAATGTATAAATTTATTTTAAATCAGATATTCAAAATTTACAGTCTCCGTTTTAAAAGACAACTTTTATCTGCTTTGAGTACTCAATAAAATTTAATTAACGTTCATAAAGTTCATAAATATCTTTTAGATCAGTTATTTTAGATCGTGAGTTTCCTTTTGGAATGACAACTTTTAGTCATTAATTACTAAAGCACAGTGATTAAATTTCAATTTCATCTTATTACACTGTTATCTGCTGTGAACACATATTGAATTAAGTTTAATTAATGACTGTGTTTTAGTAATTAACGATCAATAGTTGTCATTTATAGAACGAAATGATAGTTCCTAAAGTCGATTAGTTCCAAGAAATTTCTATTGCCTATTGGTTTCTTATTTAACTTTTGCAAACTCTATAATCGTTATTCGCTCTTCGCGCATCGAGTTCGCGTTTCGTTGACTTTTTCTCTAGTTACACAATCTTCGTTAACGTTTGACACGGTATTCGTAACTTCGAGGAATGCCCCCACCCTCGCAATTATTACACACATCTCTTCGTAAGAACAATGACGGCCATTCCACCGGGTTTCACACATCTCGAGAACTTTCTCCCGTGTCTCGCGAGTGAAAATATGAAAGTAGCTCAGCGGACAGATTACTCTCTCCCTCTCTCTGTCTTTCTCTCCTTCCCTTATTTTGCATCCGTGAATCGGGAACCGGTCGATCGATTGTTCGATAATCTTTCGATCTCGACAAAAGGGAACTTTTGCACTTGATTAGATGAAAGAACCAGTGGAAAAATTAAACAAAAATGTATATTGGGTCAGTGCAAAAGTTTCGACGGATTTCGCTCTAGATTATGTGATTCAGAGCTTGAAAACTATTATAATATCGACTTCGGTTCTTGAAACAACCATGAAGTACCATTATTCTGAGTAACTGTTATGAAAAACCTAAATTTCAGACTATATCAGCTTCAGTTATGGTTCCTATATCGGCTCCCAAATCAGTTTTATAATCGTTATTTTTTAGGTTCTGTATACATCAGTTCTAAAACGATTACAACGAAAATAAAATTGCAACATATTACAACTATAGATTACTATGTATAAGAACAATTTTTTGAAAATTGTTATGAATAAGCAATTAAACATATATACAGGGTATACCATTTAAATCAACCCACTCGAATATTTCCGAAACACTAGACGATCTTAACAAATATATTACACAAAAGTTAAATGGTATAGAGGGTACATTTTCTGATGTAACTTTTTTCTACCTGGATGCGCAGAGGTCATAGAAAGGTCAATTTTGTTTTTTTTTCTTAATGGAAACATATATTTACATAAGGTACTGTCACTTATGGCAAATTTGTGCATTAAAAAATTTACGATTCAAAGTTGACCTCCATATGATGTCTACCCGTCCACACAAAAAAAAGTTACATCAGAAATTGTGCACCCTGTTATTATTTTTGTTTGAAGCATTTTTTAATATTATCAGCAGTTCGGAAATATCCGAGAGGGTCGATTTAAATGGGACACCCTGTATGCGTACACATTTGTACATGTACAATTATTTTGCAATATGACAAGTGTTGGTTAATATAAATTTTTAACTGCTCAACAAAACTTTACCATACTGAGTTTGCAAAAAATGTGCTTATAGGTAATATGTTGTGATTTCATTTACCGTAAAATTCCGTACAATTTTTATGAGAATCAGTTGTATTAGTGTACAAATTAATTCGTGGCCTTCTTTTCATAGATTTGTTGTTTATTTACAGAAAGCCAAAATACAGTCTGGTCTCGAAAATACTGTCCATCACTTTCTACACATTTATGCCATTTTTCGAGCAGCCGTCGAATCTTCTCTCGAAAGAATGCTGGCGGATTTAAATCAATAATTAATTGTGACGGCCACAAATTAATTTGTGTACTTAATATAACCGTTTTGGAACTTATACAGACGTTAAAGGGTAACGGTTATAAAACTAACATGAGTATGATATAAAAAGTGAAACTGATATAGTCTGAAACTTAAGTTCTTCATAACAGTTACTCAGAATAAAGCAGGGACGCATCTAGAACTTTTTGGGCCCCGAGCGTACAAATGAAAATCGAGCCCTTCTTATATAAACGAGAATGAGGGTGACTTTCAATTTTTAATTCTTGTTAGTATTTGGAGGTACAACCATTAACAAAGAAAAACTTTCAAAGTTTCGGAGTTAGGACTTAAAAGAATATTTGTTATTTTCTATGCTGAATTTTCTTTATATTATGGTAAATTTGTATTCTTTGGACCAATGAGTCGCACATAGATCGATTAACTAAATTTGTTTTTTAGATGAAGTTAGAACAGTTAAGAACTCGAGCGACGAACTGTTTAAATTGAAACCTTGTAGTGATTCCTGGATGAATGCGACACGAACAACGGAGTTATTCCCTCCTTCTGGAACCAATAAGAGCAGAATAAACAGAAACTAAGTGGAGGCTCGGCTTCGTTCACAAAAAGAAACTAATTTATGAGGGGCTGAAAATATTTCCACCTTGCCACGAATGCTCCGACGCGGACCCATGTTCGTCGCACTCATCAAGACATTACTGTACCTAACAATTTGAAAAAGCTATTTTCGGAACCATTTCAAGCCCTGGATGAGATCGCCACAGTTTTCTAGAAACAATAAATAATTGTTTTAATATATTATATATCGGTGTTAATATAACATTCTGAATAATCTTTTAGAACAAGAATCTAGTGTGTTTATCTCGATGAACTCTACTCCTCCATGCATCGGTCCCACCTCGATCCCCTGACTGCTAGTGTTTTACGTAAGAGATTCCACTTTCTATCGTGTTCGCGCGCACAGTTTTATTATCGAGATTATTTTTTTCCCCGCCAACCGGTGTCCCACGTAATCTCCCGTAATTGTTTATTTATACCCGCCGGTTTCTGTGACCGCTTTCCCGACCGGAAGTCCAGAATTCACCTGTCGGTAAAACGGACAAAACGCCACGCTTCCCCGAGAATATGTCTCTGGATCCGGAAGCTCTGATCTAAGCCTACGGCAGGAGGGGGGGGGGGGTAATAATTAACGGCGGGAACCTAGAGAATGCAAAGGAGAAATATCTCGTCGACGAGACTTCGAACAGGAAAAGAGAAAAATTCGGTGGAAAAAGAAAGTAAAAGGGGACGGACAAAAACGGATTACAGTTCCTTGTAGATCAGAGACTAGGAAGAAACCTGGTAGACTGTCGAAGAAACAAAGGATCTTTCATTAAGACGGAATTTTGTTATCTTTACACGGAAGTTGTTAAAAAATTGTTCGCTTATTTATTATAAATTAACCCTTTAATGCTCAGATCCTTCAATCTTTATTTCAAAGTTATAAGACTGGTATACAGGGTGTCCTACTTAAAAGGACCCTCTCGAATGTCTCCGAAACTGTTGACAATATTAGAAAATGTTTCAGACAAAAGTTAAATGATGTCAGGGGGCACACTTTCTTGTGTCAGTAACTTTTTTCTATGTGCACGCGTAGTTTTTTAATGCACTTATTCGCCCTAACTAATTTAGGATTTTATGTAGGGAGTAACGAATAGCATCAAGTAATGTATTAAACAATATACGATTCCGACTAAGAAAACAGACCTTCGTATGATCTATAGGCGTCCACATAGAAAACAATTACATCAGAAAATGTGTCCCCTGATACCATTTAACTTTTGTCTGAAACATTTTTTAATATCGTCAATAGTTTCGGACATATTCGAGGGAGTCGATTTAAATGTGACACTCTGTGTATGTTCTTGTTATTTTGAATTCGAAAATATCGATATTGAACAGACCCATTTTTTTTTAGTTTTTTATTTTTTATTTTTTTTTTTGAGGAAAAACTTGCATTTCGCAACTGAAAACTTGGAGATCTACTTTATATCAATGAAACTACGAATTCTTGTTGACAAAACTTAGATATTAACCAGTAACAAAACTTAACGCACATTTAAAGTGAGTGTTGCACCAATCCAACACTGGGCGTTAAAGGGTTAAAGAAACTGGGAATAATTCATACTTAGAAAAGGTTTATGACTAGACAGGCTTATGGCAGTTTTTACCACTAAGGTAGAAAAAAAAACAAAATTCCAACGAAATTTTTTAGGAACAACCGACGATAAACGCATACTTGCTTCGATCGGTGGATAAACGTGAAAAACTTTTGAAAATTTAGAAATTGACTAATTTCTTCACTTTCATATCGTGATAAAAAGTGCAAAAGATCTGAGAAAATGTATTGTCATAACATTTTAATCGTTGTTGTAAAAGTGTATTGACAAGTCATTTTGACTGGCTTGTTAGTTCTAATGTTAAATAATGCATAAAAAATTTTAAATTATACAAGAATCTTTATTTTGCTACGTTTTGCAAGTCAGGAGACGTTATAAATGCATAAACTTCCGCAGTCTATTTATGACTCATCCAGTAACCCTATACAAGGGCAGAAACATTCATAGACACTTTGATATTTCAGCAATCGCCACAGAGAATGCACTTTTTTCCGACTCGTTCCATTCTTTTCTTTTCAACGATGTAAATCTCGATAACGAACTGTTCCTGATCACTTAAGAGTAACTACAGTGATTCCTCGATGAATGCGGCACAAGCAACGGCGTTATTTCTACCACTGAGCGAATCCCCCTGTGGAACCAATCAAAACAGAGTAAACAGAAGTTAATCAGAACCTCGTCTTAGGCAAAAAACAAATTTATGAGAGGCTGAAAACCTTTCCGCCTTGCCATGAATGCTCCGAAGTGGATTCGAGTATGTCGCACTCATCGAGACATTACTGTATCGCGGTTTTTATAACGTTTATGTAGAAAATTTAACCAAGTCCAAAAGAATTGTTGTTATTCCAATAAGTCTGTGTTTTATCTTTAATTTGGTGTTAACAAAAGTGACGAAATAGTAATCATTAAATTATAAATTAACTTTTAAAGCAAGAAGTGCAAAGGGAACTGTTTCTGATCATACAATCATATATCTGTATCTCACTCTGAGCTATCAAACTTTACATATAAATGTCAGAATGGTTAATAATTAATTAGTAACTTTTCGAAAATAACTCTTGTTATAATAAACTTATTATATGGTATCTACATACCAAACTGATCAGGAATGGAGTTCTGATCAGGAACTGGATCCGTGACGGTATCCTGTATGAGATCACGAACAATCAGGAACTTAAACCGGTATGATTTTGATACCGGTATTATGCCATCAAAGCTATACCAAAACCAATATATTATCGAAAACCGAAATAAATACCGGTATTTTTTCGGTTTCTATGCGGGTAGGGATCATATAGAGTTATATGTATAGGGTGATGGTTCAACTGAAAATACCGGTAGTTTACGGGAAATACCGGTATTTTTCCGGTTTCTATAAGGGTAAGACTTATATAAGGTTATATAGGGCGAAGGTTCAACCGAAAATACCGGTAAATACCAGTAAATACCGGTATTTTCGGTTGAACCTTCTATAAATACCGGTAAATACCGGTATTTACTGGTTTCTATAAGGGTAGGACTTATATAAGGTTATATAGGGCGATGGTTCAACCGAAAATACCGGTAGTTTACGGTAAATACCGGTATTTTTCCGGTTTCTATAAGGGTAGGACTTATATAAGGTTATATAGGGCGAAGGTTCAACCGAAAATACCGGTAAATACCGGTATTTACCGGTATAATACCGGTATTTTACGTCTCGGTAGAAGTCCCTACGAACAATCCGTCTGCCGCCCAAAGATTAATTGTGAGTACCATTTCCCGTAGGAGCAAGAGGCTAATGGGTTAAAAATACCGTAAGTAGAAGAAAAGGAAGTAAGGCGTATCTCGGCGTTCCCCGGCACGTTCATTACACGAGCTGACTTTTGACGTGGAACGTTGCACTTTACGGAAGGAACGCGAGTAGGTGGGGCTTTATACCGGTCCCGGGAAGGACGTCAGATATTTATTTATTCCCACGTTCAGGAAGGAACGCGGTCGTGGGACAGTGTGCAACGGTTATACATATTATGTACTTTTTTCGGGACGAATTTTGTCGTGTTGCCGGTTTTGCGGGCGTGACAACTTTCCGGGATCCGAAACTGTTCTTCATTTTTTCAAATAAATTTAAGACCTCTTTCCCCTTTAGCGGGCCGAAAAAAGGTGATATTTAGAAATGTTTTTAAAGAATGCAAAGAAGATACGATAAAAACACCTCCTGGCCTTTATTTATTATATATTCAAGTAAATAAAAAAAATTTTGGTTAATTTTGTTGATCCGACATGGCATTGTACAAACAGTGCCCACGATATCTCGGTGTCGAGTAGCCGGAAATCAAAAATTCAAACAGATTTTTGAATATTACTTCAACGTCTATTGTACGATATATCATGAAGTCGAAAAAAATAAAAGGCCGCGTTTGGTATGTGCTTTAACAAAGACATGCAAAGAAAGGAGGGGATTTTACGTATATTATTGTGAATAACAAAAGAATTTATGCTTCAAAATTTTCAATAATAGGCCATGCGATAGCTGATTCAATTACAACAAGAATGCCACAAGAATATTAAAAATCGGTTAATAACTTTTTACGTTATGATGGGCACCGTTTGTATATAGTGTAATTTCGAATCAACACAGTTAGCGCCACCTACAATGCAGGAATATTGAAACAAAAGTTTTCTTATTTGCTTGTATGTATAATAAACGGAAGCCAGGAAGGTTTTTTGCCATATCTTCTTTGCTTTTTTTGAAAAAAACTTGCTAAGTGGCACCATTTTTTTCCAGCTGTTAACGGTGAAAGGGGCCTTAATACCTACAGTTTAATTTATATCAGTACAGTAACTACTATTGAGTAGGAGGTGACAGGGGCTAAATACCGTGTAACTTTAACCAAATTTTGTACGTAGTATGTTTAAATATCAGGAGATTCAGTCCGTTTCTAAGGATGTTTAGAGCCTTTTACAATGACACTGGTAGCCTTGGCTACTGGTGCATCAGCCAAGGATTGATAGGCCTGGTAGCTCTTGGCGCGATTACAACAATAGGTGATCCTACTACACGTTTCATTGCACGACGTTACAATATTTTGCCCGTCTACTATACACGGTCCTGATCGGTCATTCTAAATCTCCTCCAATAAACGTTCAATCGTAAATGGCGCCGGATTAGTGCTATTAATGCTAACAATACCTGACGGTAAATTAGGTTAGATATCGACTAGTATCAAAGACGTAGGTATCAAAAGGAATCGAAACTATCGATACCGACTTACTACTTCTAGGCAAGTATCAATGGAGATTTCATACTTCACGATAATATTGATACCACTACTATAACACTTAATTTTGAATTCTTGTATTCTTAAAGTAACTTGAAAAATTCGACTCTATTGTTCGCGGTATCGACGCTTACTTGATCGCTATAGAATTGGTATTGATTGATATCGCTCCACGAGGTATCAGTATTGAAAGTTAATACCAAGTATTTACGACTTTAATGCCTTTCGATACGTTCCACTGAATACATACTTAGGTATCGAATTGTTTGAGTATCATCGATATGTATCGTTATTAATTCCATCACTGGGTATACCAAAAAGTAATCCACTATTTTTTTTTAATTTTGAGACAACATATTTTTAATTAGAAGTATCTTTTCGATCTTTCGTTCAGTAACAATGACCTAGCGTGGGGGAAAATCAATGTGAAAATAATTTAAATATATATAAATCATTAACGCCTGTGAAAAGAAATATCGATTTTGTCAGAAAATTAGTGAATAAATTATTGGTACACCTAATATCTACACTTTTGAGTTTTATTTCATTTTTCCACCACCAAGTGGTTTAGCATTTTATTATTGTGCCAATCGAAAGAAAAATAAAGAGTATAAGTTATTAGTTTTGCAGAGAAGTACATATAATATTAAATATTATTTGATTGGAAAGGCAATATTGGAAGTTGATCAACCTTCACTTAACCTTGAAATATAAAGTATTCTAAATCTGGTCGCCGATTGTAGACGACGTTGGGTCCATGATGACGATTACTGCAGTAGAATTCTCTTTTCTAATTAACATATTAACCCTAGAACGATCCTGTTACACTTTTCGGGCGTATGTGACGCTGTGGGGTGGTGGACAACCTAAAGTAAAAATTAAACATCTTAAATATTATTGAATATTTAAAAAAAAAATCTTTTTCCATTCTTTTGTAGACATTTCAAGGAAAGATAACTACAACATATTCTTTTCATTTAAAGAAAGGTAATCAAAATATAAAAGTTATGTTCAACTGTATGCCAAAAGGGTCTTCATTCGATATGCTTTCTTTATTTCGAGGGGTCGCCGGCTACTCTATAAGCCGTTCTACGGTTAATTTTGAGAATATTTAATAAATATCAATCATCCTATAGCCGATTAAATAACGAATATGTGTCGTATAGGGCATGCTTCTTAGTAAAATTTAAAGGAAAGTGATTTTTCATATAAAAACAAAATAAAATGTGGATAAAACTTCTTCGTGTGAAACTTCATTTTTGTGAATCTGTAATTTGAAAGTTCGTTCAGTACACGTGCTACTCAATACAACTGACTAATGTGTCTGTCCACTAATAAATAATACCATAAACAAATAATAAATTAATCCTCACTATTAAATAATACCATAAAGAAAGGTACTATAGCACTGTCAATATTTATAAATGTAATAAAAATTGAAACAATCAGCAATGATCTAGTATATGAGTAAAGTTTAATGCATCTATACTCAATTTTTATGGGCAATAACTTACGTTTAGACACATCAACTATTGCAAAATATAAATGTTTACTTCTATTATTTTTATAGGACGATAAAGATTAAGCTTCGTAAAATTAAAATAAATCGTAATCAATAGCATCTTATCCATAATTCAAACAGTGATTTGAATGTAAACCAATTGATTAGAAATCAAAGGTCTACACATAAAAAGTTCATTTCACATTTTCAATTAATCTTTACACGCATAATCATTCCACTTTCAATTCCACCGAATATTATCCCCGCATCGTGCAAAATATTTTAATTACAATATCTGACTCAACGAAATGTTCAAAACCAGAAACTTCTAACACAGAAAGAATTCTAATAATATTCTTTCATCGCGGGAAAGTAGATGTAGCCCGAACAGTCGGTTATTTATCGAGAAAGTACACTGGGCTCGCAGTTTGCACGCGTCTATTTAGAAAAATACAAAAGTTCGACCTTTCTCTCCCGGTCCGTTCGTTCGCGATATAACGCCACGCCGATGTTGCATACACGCCCGTTTATATACAGGGTGTTCATTTGAAAACTTCAAATCCAAATACACGCAATTCTGTTTTTACACGATATGGATTTAACAAGAATTAGAAAAAATTTTCATTCTCCTTTCACAAGAACTGTTTTGATTTAACACGATCGACCCAAATTTTAAGAAACAATTTTTTATGAAAGATCTTGAATGAAGGTAAAACTGGCCAGTAAATTGAGTAATCCATTTAACGAGGTCAAGAGTTTCAATCTAATCTACAGTCATTAATGGTTTCTTGACATAATATATTTTTATATACATGTGCAATCTATGGAAAATAAAAAGTGCAAACACGTAAAAATGATAAGATTTTAACTTTGAATTTTCATATGGTTTATTGTATCATTTTTGCTGATTTTTTAGGTCTAGAACCAATCTTCTATGTTTCTATACATACATATAGTATATGTTTTTACACGCATTCTTCCGGAATGTACCTATTGTATAAAAACAGAATTGAGTGCATCTCGAAAAAAACGCATTTTCGGGGAAAATGTTGAATACAAAAGTTTCACGGTTCTGAGGGCGAAATACAACACTTATTTTTTCTTTGTTAAGCGTTTTCAAGGTTATTTGAGGGTCAGGTTTCTTTTTTTAAAAAGAAACCTATATTTTTCTCCCTAGATTCGTATTTTACGGGAAAAAGGAAGACACTTTTGTATGGGTCATTGTTTTATCAGACTTCATCTTAAAAAGATATTTAGTAAAATAAGAATTGATTTCAGTTTCGCTAGTCCCAAAGTAAAGAATGAAAAATTAAGTGATACGAAAAATTAAGTAATAATAACTAATTGTAATTGATTTCAGTATATATTTTTTTATGGATACTTTAGTTACATGCTTTTTGAAGGGAGGTTTTGTATAAGTTAGCAGTCTAGTATAGAATATAGAAGTCTGTGAGAAAGATTCGAATTATAAGTTAGAATGACTGTATTATGCAGAAAGAAACACTTTGGTAGTACGTTCAATAATTAGTTAGTAGGTTCTAATTTATTCTAAACCTCGTTCGTTATAGCATCTGTTCGTTGTAGCATTTACATTGTTTTAGCTTTTGGTTGGCAAATGAAACTCTCTCTTTCTTATTTAGCTTGTGCACAATATTTTATTACTATATGAAATATAACTCTTAAGATGATTCTTTTAACATCATATTGAATACCTCTGACTAAAGGTATTATCCACAACATACACTTATTAATAAAGGTGTTATCCACAACACATTGAAATACTACACATGTAATTTTCCAAACTGTAGCAAAATATGGCAACTGACCCTCTAATACTATTCACGACTGTTATTAACAGATTCGTATCGTACAGCTGTTTCTTTACGATGGTATTAAAGACGGACTAAGACAATCGACAGAATGGCCGATCGTCTTTACCTGCGTTGGTTGTAACATTCTGATTGTAATAATAAAAACTGTTCACTGCAGCATTCGTTCGTTGTAGCATAGCCCACAGTATATGCTTTTTGAAGACATTTTATATAAGCAAGTTAGCAGTCTAGTATACAGGGTGTCCCGTTTAAATAGACCCACACGAACATCTCCAAAACTGTTTACTATATTAAAAAATGTTTCAGACAAAAATTGAATGATGTATATAACTATTTCTATGTGAATACGTAGTGGTCATATGAAGGTCACCTTTGTTTCTTGAAATGAAATCATATATATTTTAATGCATTAATTCACCATAAGTGACTCAGTAATTTATGTAGGAAATAACGAATTCAAAAGTTTGCTTTATTTACAACTGTTATTATTTTTTCAACAATCAGTTTTACTCATTACGGTACTGATATAGGAAAAAGCACAATTTTTAATTTTTTGTTTTCCTTTTAGAACCATTGTACTTATTATGCCTACATTTTACGTATACATAGTGTCTCATTTAAATCGACCCACACGAATATCTCTGAAACTGCTGACAATACTAAAAAATGTTTTAAATAAAAGTTAAGTGATATCAGGGAGCATACTTCCTGATGTGAGTAGCTTTTTTCTATGTGGACGCATAGAGGTCATATGAAGATCTACTTTGTTTTCCTAAATGGAATCATATCATTTTTAATGCATCGATTCGCCATAAGTAACTTAATACCCTATCTAGGGAATAACGAGTACCATCAAATAGTGCATTAAAAAGTATAGGATTCTATTTAAAAAAAACAAAGTTGACCTTCATATGACCTCTACGCGTCCACACAGAAAAAAATAACTCCCATCAGAAATTGTGTCCCTTGATACCATTTAACTTTTGTCTAAAACATTCTTTAATATCGCCAATATTTTCGGAAATAAAAGAGTGGGTCGATTTAAATGGGGCACTCTGTAAAATATAGAAATCTGTGCATACACTTAATATTTTACGAAATACAGGCGACCTGATCAATGCACGTCGTGTGTTCATGTTTGAGACAGTTGGCAATCTACGTGTATAGCGCAAGTGGTTAAAAGAAGTTACGCATGACTAATCTGACAACGTTTCTGCGGGATTGTGGGACGACACCTCACTGGTCAGCATTCCCCGACTTACTACGTCGACTTTCCACTCGTTGAGAACCACCTGTATACATCGCGAGAAAGATCAGTCGTGTTCTATGGAAAGCAACGGATTCACGTAATCGTCACGTAGACATTTCACGAGAACCGTCGAGAAAGTTCTCTACACTATCGTTCTTAACTAACCGAACGATCGAAATTGTATGGTTCTTTTTTTTTTTTGTTTTCGACGTATCGGAGAAATTGAAGAGAAGGGAGGAAATTAGTGAAAAGAAATGTTGATGTGCGTGGTAATAGTAACGAAGGAAAGTTCCGTTTTTGTGGGGTATTTTACTAAGAATCAGAACTGAAAGAAAATTTGTTCCGTTGATTAGGATGAAAGTATGATACATTTTTTGTTAGTCCTTGGAAAAAAAATAGTTATCTAAAAATATGAATTAGTATATATATAATTATTAAATAAATGTTTATATTTATATTAAAACATAAAAAATTATACATATTTAGCAGATTTATCTTCGAGATAAATGTAATTTATAGTATGATTTTAACTAACCCTCATACAAAAGATGCAAAATAAAGTTTTATTTTTAAAATGTAGTATTTAGTCCTCGCAATTGAAAATAATTTACACAAATTATTGACTGTATGGAAAAATATTCTAAACAAAAGTTGTATGGTATCCAACTATCCAGGACATATAATTCAAGAATATGTTTTTTATTATGTTACATTTTTATCGAAATTTGGAAAGAAATATTGGGCATCCCATTTAAAAAACTGAAGGCGGCCCTTATATCTTGATAAAAATGTAACATAGTAAAGAACATATTGTTACAATATATGGCCCCCTTGATAACATGCAACTTTTGTTTAAAATATTTTGTTCCAACAGCCAATAATTTACGGGTAATTGCGGGGGTCACGTTACGTGAACCACCTTATATAGTAAAATTAAAAGTTACAATAAAATTTTAATTTAAGTAACTAATAAACATAAAAGCATATATTTATTTTTAATACTACAATTTTAGTATAAATACTAATCTTTCTCATATAGAAAAAAAATGTTAGTTCTCCACTTATAATATTTTTTATTATAGAAATTTGTAAATTAATTTGACACCAATACCATAAATGTATTATAATCACATCCAAATACAAATATCACTGAAACAGCGTAGTTTGAAGAATGTAGTTTTTTGTTGATACATCTAATATTTGATTCACTAATATTTTCTAGGTGAAACGGGACAACATGTTAAAATTTAAACATTACAAATGGGGAAAAATTCTTGACCTTTTATTGTTTTTCTTAATCGTGAAATTATTTGTATATTTATCCCAATGACGACAACTTTTGTTTCTGTAAACAAAAACCTGATTTGACAACGTTCTACCGTATAATGTTAATTTTGTCGCCATAAACCATAACGGAACGTGGAACGGGTGATTAATAATAATTATTGGGGAAATGCACGCATTATCTGGAGAACGTAAACAATTAAAGATTTCACGGTGGAAACGCTCCCGTCTTTGAATCTTATTGTTAGAAGTAACTGTTGACCTACTGCAAGCACTTACTTCTTTACAAGGAGTCGTAAAGGAAGGGAAAGTAAACCGATGCCACGACACTGCTAATAAGAGTGTCTCTTACATAACACAAGCCGCCTAGCCAGGGATGTGTCCACCTACAAAGACGGCAGGCGAAGCGACGATGTCTTCACAGTTTCAACGTCTATGGTACTAGTCAAGTCAATGGACTGGACAGATCGATTGGTTTGTACAAATTACAAATTTGACACACAATTTTTTAAATGGATTGCTATATATTTTTTTATATCATATGAAAGCATGTGTCCAGACGAATTCATTCGTACACGACACAATGACCTACAAGGTCATACAAGGTCAGAAATAGAAGAAACGTTTTGAACTAAGTAATACTGAAATTGTCTTATCATAGTGAAAACAGAAATAAATACTCTGATAGTGAATGGCAACATCATCTAATTCTTATCAATAAGAAATACTTGTACCGTTCGACCGCCAGAAGAAGGCGAGGTAAAGTATTTGCGTGTTCACTCTAATATATTAGTAAAAAATATTCACAATGTTTCTTCCATTGCAGAGTTTGTATGGCATTGAAGGTCATTCTGTCGTATACGAATGCATTCGTCTTGACACACGCTTTCATATGAGATAATAAAATATATACCATCCTATTTAAAAAATTAAAGGTCACCTTCATTTCTGATAAAATAGTAAAAGCATAAAAAAATTACATACGCCATTACGATGCTCGCAAAAAACAGTATTACTTTTCCCTCATTCATTTTTTTCTAATATTTACCATTTGGAAAAGAATCGCTGGCTAGTAATAGCCTGAACACCCTGTATGCATAGTTGGGCAAAATGTAATCTAATTAAAAAATCTAAATTACAATTATAATGTAATTTTTATTGTAAATTTAGTATAGTTAATTACATTCTAATTTTATAAATACATTGTAATTTTTATTGTAAATTTAGTATAGTTAATTACAATGTAATTGTCTTGCAATTACATTGTAATTCTGATTGGGATTTTGTAATTAGATTACATTTCGCCCAACTCCAGCAATAAGCCAAGCGGCAATATCGTAAGAGTCCACTGTATATCACAAGAATTCTGCGCCGTTCGAGTTAACCCGAGCGTGCGCGTCGAAGGGGTTAACCTTCCCGTTTCGATGCACAGAAACACGTCAATTATCCTGGATAGAAAGAAAAATCTCTCCGATCGGAAATAAGCCGTTGTTGTCTAGATTCTTACCTGCTGTCTGGCTTTCCTTCCCTTATCTATCAAATCCAGTCCGTCTAACGTGTTGGTCGGTATTCATTGCGTTAGTGTAACGTACCACCGAGATTTTTCGTGGAGTAACGGGGATCGCATACCTGAAGAAAGGCAACACGGTAGTGCAACTATCCGCGCGCCTTTCAAAACGGATCGCTTTGCCGCCTTTCAGGAGCCTGGAACGCTCTCTCGATAGAATGTTGTTCCTTGTGAACGCGGAATAACTCTCGTTCGAACGATCGTTCCATTAGCTATGAATGACTACGCGTCAGGGAAATTACCGTCATCGAATAGATTGTTACCACTTCCACTTGCATTATTTGTGATATTTGTAATATTTGTATTGCTTAACCCCTTCGAGACGGACTTTTTTCTTTAACGACGAACTCAATGATATAATGGCACGACCTGTAATAAACTCAAGTATGAAGAAAAGAATAGATTAAGCATGGTTTTGAAAAATATTAGTCATTTACAATAGGATCATAATAATATGTCCTAATAGGCCTCAATGGTGACAGACAAAACTATAACAATTTGAACATTTACAAAATGGTTGACAAAGTCAAATTGTCGATGAAATAAGGTAATTAATTATAATATTATGGATGGTAAGGTGTAAAACATTCACTACAGTGCCCAACTCTACAGCTGGAAGATACAGTTCTAGTCCATTTTCCCATTTAATTGTTGAATATCTAATAGGGCGGACGCACCAGTTAATGAACACGTTCCAGTAAATGTACATTATATATAAAAACGAGTAAACTGAGTTATTAAAATAAGCAAATTTTAAAGTTTCAATTCTTTGTTTCATATTGAAACAATTCTCGCGACATTCGTTAGAAAAGTTCATTTACTTAATATTGTTCATTCAATGGTGAAATCTGTATTTTTCCTTTTTAAATTAATTAATTCCATTTTTTTAAATTTCAAATTGACATCTATACATTTTAAATGAAGGTATAGATATTAAAAAATCTAACTTTCATGTGTCATATATCTATTAATATTATTATCATTTAAAATTTGAATTCAATGGCTACAAAATCACTTAAGTGTTCATTCGTTGGTGCGTTTAACCTATATCTTTTGTAGAAAGAGAGATTAACTAGGGTAAACAATTGAATTTGGGAGCATATAACCCATCAGATATTACAAAAGTTACCTTGGAACATACTGTCTCGTCAGTCTCGAAAGGGTTAACTGAGCAAGAGAAGCGAGTTAATTTTCTTAAAGACTCGAGTAATTGTTAGTAATATGAGGTGAGGCGAGAGAATAACATGTTGAAATAATTTTTAATTAATTTCGAGAAATATGAACAATTTTGTGTTGTATCTTATATTATTATATCGAATGTCTAACAGATATGAAGTATCTTAAAACAAAATGAATGGTGGATATGTAGTATAGAGGGTGGTTTATAAAAAATCTCGCCTACTTTTAGAGATTTATTACACTATAACTAACAGCAATGATAAAAAATCTCATACAGATGTATGCACGGAAATAGTTTGTTTCGTCTAGTTACATTATTCAAATGCATTATTAATGACAAAGTATTTACGAACCTAGATGTATGTAGTATTTCTTCTTTATTATAGCTACTGAAATGCACTATTAAAATTATATGACTTATTTTAAAAACACCTTGTAGATACATAACGTAGTTTAGTCGAAAGTCATTCGTAAAAATTATTGACATATGGCTGGACATAATATTATTGCTGATACAAGGTACTTAGATTTATTCAAGCAAATTTTAATAAAAAGTCTACAATTATAGCATTCCCATAATTTAAATATTTAGAAATATGCTGCTATATTTAAAATATGCTTTTAAATCATTCAAAAACATTTTTCAGTAGTGTGAATATTTTCAACTGTATAACACAGCTTTCAAAAATATTTGTAAAAAGATTACAAAAGTTTATGTATTTGTAAAATATTGCAATTTTTAAAATGCAATAAAATAAATACCTTAGTAAGGTATAATTACCATTTGTATTTGATTGTCAACCAAACAAAATCTACAATAAGAAAAACAAATTTTTCTTCCAATTCTGTTTCTTATAATTAATCTAAAAATATATGAATTTGCATAATAATACACAATCTAATTATAATTATTCAAATGATTTTCCTTGTACGTATTTTAAAGCAGAAGATAATCCTTCGAAGAGGATTATCCCTTTAGCATCTGAAGAAACGTTAGAATATTTTCAAGTCAATTGTTTATTTTTGGAAAATAGTTCGAAGTGCTTAACGACTTCAACTTCGAAGCGGAGACGATCCTTCACATAAGATTATCCCGTTTTGCATAATTTACGCACGTGTATCCTTGACATTCAGGCTTGTATTTTAAGTCCATCGTATCTACTAAAAGAAACACGTTTTAAGTAAAAAGGAACAAAACTGCAAGCCCCTACGACCCATGCTTAATAACTTATATCTGAAGGCCCATTTAGGAAAATCACTAGATGGTACCTACGTCCCTCAGTTGTTTTTTTAAGGTTCAGAAACATAGATCGTTGCTAGCCTCTGTTTTTTCGATTTACATTCCAATGAAAGAAGGATGAAATTGCATCCAATTAAACATTGAAACAAGAAACGACTTCCAATTAAATAAACCATAGATTAGGCATAGTGTTATTACTAATAGTATAACATTTATTAGTATAATATTCTAATGTAAGTATATTGTTAAATAGATAAGCGAATGATTTCTTTATTATTAAAAAAGACATTTTTTTAATGTATCATGTAAAATGAACACAATTACATTTCACTGCGCCATTCTGTAATACTAAACTGTGGATCTTATGCATTTCTTAAGTGTACAATCGTACAGAATACGGTGCAACAAACGAATTTAAGTAACAATATGAAGTTTATTATCGTAATTCCGACATAATTATATACATATATGCATATCATATTTGATGATACAAATTTTTCTTTGATACTAGTGTTTCTAAAATAGTATTTGACAATAAGAAGTTGCATAAGTCAAAAGTGTATAACAATATTTTTTTGATACTTTGCCTCCCACTACTTTCAAAAATGGCTAATATGTCCGTATATTTATTACCATTCCTACTCATACTGAAGACCGATGATGGTCTTAGTTTTAATCATGATCATGAAGAAAAAGAATAAAAGACAATTACGTTTTAACACGTCACACACACATGGTTCACACATGTCCAACCTATAACTAAAAAGTAATGTTTATAGCAGGATACTGTAGATTATGCAGGATTATGTAGATTTAGGAAAGTTAAAAGTACAGCTACTATCACAGAATTCATAGCATTTTCTGATTTGTAAAACATAATAAAAAAAAATTTTTAATAATACATATTATCATGTTATGTATCATTACTAGGAAACTGAATCCCTTAGTGCAGGGAAAAAATTTTTCCAATTTTTTTGTATATTAATTTCTATAATTGTTAATTTGCAAAAACTTCGACAGTCTAGTAATGAGTCACAATGTTTTCGTATAATTTAATCTTGAATTACTGTGACTATACATATAATGTAAAGCCTATTGACGTGAGTTCAACGCGCGGTAAGAACGGTATCACCGAAGCCAATGTCCTATCTGGTGATTTCAATGCATGGTAAAGGTATTCTCGCCTCGAGCCGTAAACCTCCGGTATTCAGCAATTTGCACGTGAAAGTAAATTACACATGGTATCTTTACAACACTCTATTTTACATTAAGTAATGTAACTTGACATAAGCTTTAAAAAAACAAAATTTATTTTATTCTAAGTTTGAAAACATAAAATGTTTTAATTATATTTAAAATATATTTAATTATCCGTGAATGAAATTCTTATTCCATGAAAGTTATGTCCGAAATTATACACCATGACGTTACGAAATTTCATTAATATTTTAAAATTACATAGGGTAAATCCGGGAGAAACGAACCATGGCTCATATAACGCATTTTAAAAATAGGTCATTCTGTTCAAAAAAATCAAGGTGACCTTGAAATCTCTGAAATGCCTCCACCCACCAAGAAAGCATGTACCTTATTTAAGTTCTACGCCTGAAAATTTTCATAAAGTGTACCGTTAAGTCATTATTCGAGGTGATCAAATTAGTTGAGACACCCTGTATATAAGAACTAATAAATTAAGTTATTAAAATAAGCAAATGATTAAATATTGATTTTTTTCAATTCTTTGTTTTATATGCAAACAATTTTTGCGCCATTCCTTAGAAATGTTCGTTTACTGGTAATTGTTCATTCCCTGGTGAAATTTGTATTCTTTCTTTTGAACTCAATTAATTACATTTTTTAATTTTTCAGAAAAATTTTATACGTTATAAAAGCTATAAATATTAAAAAATCTAATTTCATGTGCTGAATATCTATCAATATTATTATCATTTAAAATTCGACTTTAATAGCCGAGACACCCTGTATAAGAGATCATTCACTAGACA
Source organism: Dufourea novaeangliae (assembly GCF_001272555.1). NCBI lineage: Eukaryota > Metazoa > Arthropoda > Insecta > Hymenoptera > Halictidae > Dufourea > Dufourea novaeangliae. The sequence goes on along the minus strand of NW_015373985.1, from coordinate 378,456 downwards.
AACCATTGAGTAAAATATTTATTATTTCTAAAATATTCGATTTTCAGACATTTTTAAAAACGGGGTTCATCTCTTCCGGACTTACCCTACTCCGTTTTGCTCATTTTCGTTAAAGACGGTGATGGAACGAAAGTAATACTGTACATTCTCGATAAATGCTCGGAAAGGTCTCTACGTTTAATGCTTCTGCTTCATTCCCACTACTGCTTTTAATCTTTGTCGAAGGCCGGCAAAATACAAAGACGAGCTACCGAGACTCGGCCTGAAATTTGTCTCTACAATAACTGTTCGAAAGCAGTCCCGAATTTCGAGCATTAATCGAAGATTTACTGTAGTAAGAAAATATCAACACAATTTTCCGAAGCTATATAGACGTGGAAAAGATCGAATCTCAAATAATGTTATATATTTAAAAACTGCAAATTTCACAAATTTTTAATGGGACAAATCCCATCATATAGGATCTAAACCTCACAACTGTGATTTGATCTATTAAGTTATTGCACGTAGTAATTGTTGTTTTGCGACTGCAAAACTTCAATGATTATAACTCGAAAGATGAGAATGATCTCGGTTGAAGCGTGGCGGATCGAATCTTTGATTTTGTGGAGCACGGTAGGAAAGAGGGTGCCCTGAAGGTTGCAAGTCAAGGCTAGGCACTTTCACTCGCGAGCGAAGCTGCGTGGCTCTCTTGGGAGCGCGCCACAGGCTGGCTTCCCACCTTACTTTACTATTTACATTTCTACCTGGCCACTCCGTACGTTGACCGAATTACACCCATTAGTGGGGGCCCAGAGATATTATGCCTGGCTACGTGTAACCCACCCGTGGTTAAACGATTGCGCTATGTCGCGCTGGATCCAGAGATGAGCATTCCAAGAGGATCTAAATTAATTTCGCGACACCCAGGCACCAACTGTGTTTTCATTTCGCTTCCACAAGAACATTCTGGTACCGAGAACATTTCCATGTTCCACTGCAAAATGATGGGTTATGTATGAAATGACAGGTCTGTTGGAGACATTCTCTGCTGTTTTAATCCACTTCTGGAATCTTTGCAGGCATCACGGGTTTTAATTCTTTGTTACGACTTAGCCGTGGATGTTTATGCAAATTCCAGGTTTTTTCTACCGTACATGTGAAGGGTAAGGGGAAAGAACAGGGAATTTCACGAAACAGCTTTACTGAGACAGTCAACTTTTGATACTTTAGTCCTCCAGTGAAGAAGGTTCAATGAATTTATCTGTATTTTTCATAGCATGAAGTTCATACTCTAATTAGTAGGCCTGGGATTTTTATGTAAGATGACAGTTTATAAAGTAATTCGTACAAATGAGAGCAAATGTGGAAATTTCTTTATTGATTTCAGAAAAAAAGTAGAAAATTCGTTTATCTTTCATTGGCTATAGAGCCGCGTAGGTTATAAGTACATAAAATCTGCTTTTCTAATTAGACATCAGACAAAAATGAGCAAAGAAATCAATTGTTTAAATAAACTATAATTAATATTTCTTTTCTGTTAACATAGGTTGGGAATAAATTACATTATAATTTAGGTATGTATTTGAGAAACTAGTTCTGCTAATGTACCTACTTTTTATGAACTTCATAAATTTTGACTTTCACCACTTTCAAACATTTAATTTCTTTGTATCTGTCTCGAGATATATGAATTCTGCTTCTCATAGATTTCCATTCATTTGAAATGCACTAAATGATTCACTAAACAAAGCAAATTCTCACAATTACTTTCCACATGAATTGTCAACAAAGCCAATAACATTTAACACTTATTTTTCATATATAATTTTTCCATCATTTGTTACTTCAAAAAAAAATTAAATATCTATTATACCGACATTTATACCGACGAAATAGTCAGAAAAATATTTTTAATTAACATTATATCCCCATAGTATTAAGAAAAATAATGAAGGTGGGGTAGAAAGCCGGTACCCTTACTAAATTAAAAGATTAATGCAGATAATTGTTTATTAACAATACATTGTACAATAAAACTTTCATAATCCATCCGGTTATTCTTATTTCATCGATTGTATCGTTCTTTTCTCACGGGTATACGATTATATTTATAAGAGATATTAACGCCTCTCCAATCGGAATTGCATCTGAGAAAGTATCGCACGGGGAATCGTGCATTCTACATAGCCATGCTTCGTCTTTTATTAAAACGCGTTGATGACGTGATACGACGCTATGCATAATCATGCTATAATGCGGATAATTGAAACGCAGTCGTTGCACTGCAGAACTGTATGTGGTAACGTTTTGAAAATTATTCAATTGTTTCTTATTAACCCACGTGCACTGTTGGGGTCAATTTGACCCGAACTTAAACTTTAAGTTTTAATTATATTCTTTGTCAGAGAAATTTTCAGATTAATTTAACACTAGCAGCTTATACATATATACAGTATGTAACAAAAAAACAAATAAAAACTATACCGTGTAATATTACGTTAATAAATAACAACTGACATGTAATGTTAAAACTTAGTTTTTTCAATTATACTAAATTAATTATATTATTATATTATACATATATTGTACTATGTATATAATTCTACTGTACTTGAAATTAAATGTTTACTTCACGAAAATCGTCGTTTCACTTTAATACTGACTGTTCATTTATTGTCGTTACACTGTATAACAATCAAGCAACAAATATATTTCCTTAATTCAATTGTACTTAAGCCAAATTTAATTCAAGGAATAGTAATGCAACAATTTATTGAACGATACACGAGGATTAATGCATCATATAATTGTAGGCACTACAATAAACCATGTTTTTATTGAAATAACACAAATCATTGGAATTTATCAAGAACTACTTTAAAACTACATATTTAACTTAGGAAGCATACAATTCGATGTAGCAATCTGGTTGTGTGCTAATAAGGTGACAACATAGTTTAAATTCTATACATTTTCCGCCACTGTGTTTGATAAAGATGGCGTCGGGCGTTTCAAAACACTGATACCTATAATGGATAAATGAGATAATAAAAAATCACTATTTTCTTGAAAATGGTATGGAATTCAGAAGACATTATTGGAATATAATCAGCAAAAATTGTTATTGTTCTATTACAAATATATATGTGTACACTATGAGATGTAACTCAATTAGAGATAACTGAACACTAAGCATGAAAGAAAGAAATGGAATAAAATAAATATGATCCGAAAATTACATCCAAGTAAAAGCATTGTATTAGTATAATAAAATCGAAAATTATTTGTATCGATACTTATTATTTATCGAAATTTTATGTTCATAAAATTATAAATTCTTCGAAATTAGTCATGTATGCAGTAATAAACTGAAAGTAGTAAGTGAAAGATACGGATACCTATGTACATACTTCAAAAACTACTTACATATACATATGTATCACTTGATACGAATACTGCAATAAAGTGAAAGCACCTTTCTAGTACAGAAAACCTGTAAATTCTTCAATACATATTTCTTATTCGAATTCAAATACAAATTCTTCAAAATTTTCTTACCTGCAACAGCACACACACGCAACCCAAAAACTATGTACCGAACATGGAAAGTGAAAGTACCTTTCCAATACAATAATTAATAACTAAACTGCGGATGTTTATGCAAATTTACAATTTTGAACTTTAATATATGTATAAAAAACAAAATTGAACAGAATTTCGTTTCTAATACTAGGGGTTTTAATATGTCAATAACAGTACATAAATACTATTAAATTTTACTAGAATCTTTATTTTATTGCGTTTTGCATAATATAGTTATTAACAACTTAAGGAATTTTATAAAACTAATTTACTAATTTTCTTTCGAATTTCGAAAAAATAATCATGATCGCAAATGTTAACGTTCTCTAAAGAAACATGCATTATCATTCAAGTGTCGGAATCTCAAAGAAAATCGTGATCATAACGTGTCCCCCGTGATCGATGTGCCAATGAACGGATGACTCACGGAACGTTCGATCGGATCGAGCGAGAAATCATGTTACTATGCCTCACGGCCAGCGGGCACGCGTACCTGAATCGAAAGAGGAGAACGAACGTGTGTGCTGTCATGCAACTTGATATTAAACAGCGAGACGTTTGGCCTTCCCAATCGAATTAACGCGTAATTTCCTGTTCCCGGTAGAAAAACTTGTAAACGAATCCCTCGACGCCGCCTCTCGTTCAGAAACATACTAAAGAGACGTTTGATCTACTGCCAAAGGTTTCGTAATTGGCGTTCGTTAACGGAGTAATGGTTGTCGTTCGACTACGAGGAAAGAATTTCTGCTTGTAAATAACTTTTACGAGAGTCTTTCAACAGATCCATTCGCTTCTTTTCTAAATTCGTCCTGCTCTCAATTTTATGAGATTAGTAAGTTCTATAATCGAGTCATATTGTTGTTTCCTTAAATTCACCAGGGTATTATTTTTTTGCAGTTTGCAATTGCCTCGACGGATTTGTATAACAATTAATACAGTCGGATGATAGAGCTTGTTAAACAACGCAATATTTTCCTCTACGATTTTTTTAACTTCACTTGACACAAGGCTATAGCCCAGCCCAGTTACTAGAATCACCCTGTACAATCGATAATTTCGATATTGGTACAAATCAACCCTCTTCTCGAATAGAATTATCTTATTTAAATAAATCAAGTTTGTGATTTTTCAGTACCCCAGAAATTTATTCAATTAACCCTTTCAAACCTGGTGGTCACATTTGTGTACATGAAGTTTCTTACAATTTCCATATCTTTGTTATAAACTTGAATTTTTTCATATTCTGAATATTTTTAATAACATTGCATACTGTGCAGTGACAGCTAATAATAGGATCCTGAAAGCACTACAATCTTCCACACGTCAACTTCAGTTCCAGGTGTTAATACATTATTATTAAGTGTTATAAAGTGCTGTGTATGTTCCTTTCCTCGTCTGTGCTCTCTTAGGTGTCATGTCATACTTGAATCCAAGTTTACACATATATGTACATTTAATATGTACAAAACTATGGAACATATAAACATCTTTTGTAAACAAAATATCATCCAAACAGTCTACCGAGTTAACTTGTGTAAACAAATTTTTGTTTACTCTTAAAAGAAAATTCATGTCCGAAAGGGTTAACCTCAATTAACACTGGAACTACCAGCATTGAATGTTTAATATATAATGCAATATATCTTAGTATACTATAATAAAGAATGTATAAAAAATTAGAGGTTAACATAAATTCCGATGAAAGTATCTCTAGGATTTCAATAATTGTAGAATACGAAATCTAGAATCCGTCATTTTAACGGATTCGATAGTTCTAGTGTTAATTAACTGAACATTATTATTACAGGATCGTACGCCCAGAAGCAGCAACAAGAAGATCCCTGCCAAACAAAGTCCCGAGTGGTGGGCGACATAGAATACTGCGATCGTTACTGGGAATGCGTGAATGGCCGCCCGGAGCTGTTTGACTGTCCAAATGGTCTGGTCTTCGCTGGAAAACATCGCGGCGTGACGGAGGGTTGCGATTATCCTTGGAGGGCGAACTATTGCGACGCGAAACGTCAGGCAAATCCGCCAATTCCCGCGGACCATTGCGACTGGCTTTATGGTATATTCGGCCACGAAACGTCCTGCACCAGGTACTGGACCTGCTGGAACGGAACTGCGACCGAGCAACTTTGCATAGGTGGACTTCTGTACAACGAGAGAGCCAGGTCCTGCGACTGGCCTGAGAACGTCGAAGGATGCCAGAAGCATCGTGAGTAAAATGGAAGAATGATCTTTTGCTTTTTGCTCAGTTCTTTTGCTCGTTTGCTTTCCCTCGTATTCTACTCTACAGTGCGCTGCATAAGTATAGCTAACCTCCAAAGATTGAATCATGTAAGAATCCGGTGTAGGACTTTGTTACTGCTACTGTCGGAAACGTGGTACTTACTTTTACTTTGGAAATTGAGACACAAGGAAATAATTACAAACGTATACTGGGTGTTAATTTTAACTCGAGCATCTTATTTCCGCTAATATTGGAAGTAAGAAAAAATAACTAAATAGGATGCGCATGGTTTTAAGGCGTGCATCTGATGGTGATAAAATGATTTTTTTACTTCTTATTACGTTTATTTACTTCTGCATTCTTGAAATTGAAACTGATTTCTTCGCCTTCAAGGTCACTTCAAGGTCGTGGTGTGTAGATTGTTGAACTCATCTTGACGCCGACTACCATATCGCGTTATAAAAAATACATGTTAATATGCAAAAAAATACAACGACCTTAAAAAACCGTTAAAATGACCTTCACAGGATTTTTTTTTTACCACCATCAGATGCACGCTTTAAACCATGCACAACGTATTTAGTCATTTTTTTTCTTATTTCCAATAGTAGCGGAAATAATTTAGGTGCTCGAATTAAAATTAACAACCTGTATATGTATTTATCATAAAAACTTCTAATCACAATAACAGAAAGTTAACAGTATCAATGTTTAGAACGCTAAGATTATAAAGATTATTACGGATATAATTCTTACAACTTGGAAACGCATGGCTATTAGTTTTGAACGAGAAACCGGATGTGTAGAATCGAGAACGCACTCTGCTGTGCATAACAGGATGTACACTCCCACTATGAACCTACTTAAAATCTACAAGATGTCCGCTTTCTATGTATGGTTTCCGAAATTATTAATCTTTAACATTCACTGTATAAAAAAACTTAATGCTGAATAAGTACATTTGTGTATAAAATTATAGTAATTAAATGTGGACTATTTCGTGCGTGCAGCAAACACAAATAAAACTGATTTTATTTTAACCGCTAGATTTATTAACTTGTGTATACGAATTTATATCAATTTTGAGGATGTTTTCATGGACGTTCTCCCACACTTTTGAGATTTAGTAGAATATATACGCAGTACTAAATGTTCCATGACTTTCAATGGTATCTAAATTCGAGGAGCCCAATGTAATAATGGCATACTAAATATTTTCTGTAGATCAGCATTGACTGTATAACGATGAATTAGCTTGTAAAATGGTAACAAATTCTTTTGAACCATATTAACAGAATTAACGCTGTTCATTTTATGTAAAACAAAAGTAATCGAAGATTCATCGTAGACTGAAAACTAAGCCCAATATTTTACATTTATGAAACACTCGAAAATTAGTGTCTTAGAGCCAAAACTACCATGTATATGCGTAAATTTATTAGAACGTTTTACCAAAACCTTTGTAGTATCCCGTATTAATAAAAAATAAAGCTATTAATAATCTGTCATTACAAATTCGCGTAATATGGAGTTTTCATAGGATTGGTATATTTATGAAGCGCACTATATTAAACCAAATGCCTCTAATTTCTGCTACTTAACCTATCCCTTGCACCTTGTACCGAAGTGACTTTCAATGGCCAACTTCACAAAAATTATGAAAGAATTTTATTTTAAATATAAAACGTCAAGCACCGATCAAATTTTTCGGCACTAAAATCTGAAAAGATTCCAAAAATGGAGTCTGTCAATTTGGCATGTAAACAGTTCAATTAAGATATTCAGTGTCAAACCCGTTTCATGTAATTTGTTCTCCAAGCACCAATTACCCATCCAGTATGTTCAATATATTTGTTAAATAAATTGTATTCCTTAATAGTTGCCACCTTGAGGGGTTTAGTGGAAAGGGGGCACATGCCAAATACTATAAATTTACACATCTACTCGTAGGAATAATAATTTTCTCAGGAAATTCGGTATTAGCTGGCAGTTATTTTAGTTGGTAATTTAAGTAAATGGTAATTGGCAATTACTGTCAAATCTTGATTTGAAAATTCAGATCATATGACACTTGTTTTTTTAACAATTTAAAAATATTTCTCCTTGACACCCCAAAAACAATTTAGTCCCGAATAGCCGTAATCTTTTTTGGATTATCACCGGTGATCCACGCGGCACCGAAGGTGACAAAGAAATGAATGCTCTCAACCAGCGTCAATCTTAACACACTCTCGATAACTCAAGAAGTGAAAAAAAAAACTAATTCTCTACGTAATCAAAGCAAAATCGGCGATAGGGTAGAAGACCCATTTACTGCCACCTACCTAGTTACTGTCGTCCGAGACTGTTTTACTTAAAATAACAAAGAAACGTTGTGAAGTTATGCATAAAGAGAATTCTGAATTCAATTGAAACTATACTACACACGTTAGAAAAAGCAACACTTAATTTCCATTTTCCATTAATTTTTGTAAAATGATAAAAAATTGTTAGTTGATCGGAAAAGTAAAAACGACGACTTCCTTACTAGGGAAAGGGAAAACAAAGTACTACAGAAAATGTAGCAGTAAAATAGTAGCATAATAAAATGTAATGTTTTAGATAATATGAAGATTGTAGAAAATAATGTCAATCATAATTCAACAATCGTTACGTTTTTTAGTTTCATATTTGGATCATAGTGATTAGTATAAGCGTTCCAATATAACTTCACAAAGCATCGCGATCAATGGGAAACTCGTCCATCAAGTCGTCAGGACATTCTCTCACCGTGTCGGTGACGCGTGGGGCAGACGATGTCGCGACGAGGACTCGCTTTGAATGCTAATTAGCGGCTCGCCTCTTTTTCTCGGCGGAGGGCAGTGACTTCGGCCGAACTATCGTACAAGGAGAGAAAAAACGGAGGTGAGCTGCGTGCACGCGCGCGCACGAACGGGTGCCCGCTTTCGAAAGTGAGAATGATCTCGAACGTCGCCCCCGGGTAAATGTGATTTGCGAAAGAGAGGAGGGAACAGCTGTTTCGGGACGAAAATAGATGCAGAATCCCGTTGACCGAAATTTTGAGGCTTTCACTGATGGGCATTTCTGAAATTCGCCTGTGATTTACAGCGGGTAAAAAAAGTATTTTCAAACCTTTTAAAATAGAACAACTTTTTTTAAAATTCGACCAAGGGACTTGAGTGTTTTTGTGATGGATAGATCGATTTACCAAATAATGTTTGAAAAGAAATTTTGAAAGATTTGCAATTAGTTGGAAACGCAAAGAAAATAGTAAAGGTCAATTTTTACAACTTTTTTATCAGAGACTGTAATGGAAATTTAATAAATACATTTCTGAGATTTATGTTAGTTATCTGAAAATAATTCTAGGTTAATTTGCACTAGAGACTGATATTTTTATTTTCTTTCAACAATCTTTATCCTTATTACTTTTAAAAAGTACTACTCCGTTTAGTTCATTTGACAGTGGCAAAGAACATAATGTGCTAATATTTCTGAAATAAAACTTCCAGGTTCTTAAACACAATAATCATTCAATGCATAATATGTACCTATCCCCTACCTAATTTCTAACTGCAATGCTTGAAACGCTTAGACATTAACGCTAACAAGTTTTACAATTAACTGCATCACAGTGGGGTTTTTAACAAATTCTAGATATATTGTGTTTAATAGGAACAATTTAAAAATCAGTCAAAAACGGAGGAACAACATTACTTCCGAATAGGAAAGGTTAATTTTAAAACTCAGTCGATTACCTGTTCTTTTTAATACTGGTGTCTGTTTATTACTGGTTATTTCTACTTATAAAATAGGGAAGAATGATTACAAGAAACACTATATTTATTCTTTTGTTAATATTTTCCTAAGATATAACCAGGTCCTCCAATATACTATTTATAACATTCAGAAAACATTATTTTCTATTTTTACTACATATGTAAATAATTCCTGTAGTATTCATATTAACCTATTGGATTGAATTCTCATTGCCATGCGTAACATTTCGACTAACAAGGGAAGTTACCCACATGTTAAATTGGTTTTGAAAATATAATTGGAAGTTATAGAACTCGACCTCTTAAGGACTGGAATAAGCGTTACTCGCTCCGAAAGTTCAGTATCGACCAGAACAATGGCGTCAAAATCCGTCCTATGCACCTCTGTAAATGAATATAAATGGTTTTTCTACTTTTTAGATTCTTTTGGATATATGTAAATAAAATAACTGAGAAAGAAACAAAGATCACCAACATGGGGTTTTATTCACCTTGATCGAATTATCCACGCTGTGAATCGTGCAACCTTTCAAAATCTTCTGTGCCACCAGACTGGTGAGCTGGACTTGTACATCCCTTAAACTCGGAAATGTGGACTTGGACTCCAATTTTGTGTTCTTTGTTTATTTTTCAGTTATTTTTAAAAAGTTCCAAAAAATCTTAATCAAGAAGTTATGTATATCCTTTTCCGAAGTTACTTATGACGGATTATGATATCATTTTTTTAACCCATATGTGAATTTTCCGGGCAACTGATGTTTCAATTCTTAAGAGATCGAGTCCCACAACTCTCAACCATTCTTTTGTCGAAATTAAATTAATATCTGGGTAACTTCCTTTGTTATATATTCGGAAGGAAGTAGCCACAACATTCACATACACCTAATGAAATCAACTTATTAAGTGGCATGAGCTTAAAAAGACGACACGAGTTTAACCCTTAACTGCTATGGTGGGGTCCTGGAGCACCCCCAACAGTATAAAAATTGTCATAATTTCGCTCTCAAGTAGAGCAGGTGGCGCTAAGTGGCTTAGTAATCTTTTGTTAAATGAAGCCTTATAATTTACCAATTACACGTGTTTGACTAATTAAACTTAACCCGCTAATTGCATTTGTCCATTATAGTCGACGTCTACTTTATCACTTCCCAGATAGCACATGCTACCTTGAAGACGGCTTAAAGGTGCCTCAGACGTAAAATAGCCGTAAAATGGGCGTTGACGATCTGCAGTAGAAACCTTCGTTAAATAACTTCCAAACATTTCAAAAACGGTGGTACTGTGACTACTAGCGCCGTTATTTATCGTGATTATACACATGCTTATAAAAAAAAAATTAAAGAAAATCAAAATATTTTTAAAAATGTGTTAAGGTAGTTTCCGCAAATTTATAATAATTATAAATTTAGTTGAAAATTTAACAGAACATTCTTAACAGCTTCAACTTTCGATTGTTACCAAAAACCACGAAATCAACGATAAAATGTAGTTGATAGTGAAGGATTAATCACTTCTTATTCAGCTACAGAAAATGTTTTTTGAATATATTTTTTTTTTAATATTTTTATAAAAAATTGGCTGTTTTTTTTACGGAGATTATGATGGTATGAAAAAAATGTATGTTAACGATCGAATAAAACTAAAAATTAAGATCAATTTATGCAAACTTAAGATTTAATGCGTTTGGTTTTTGGTGGTGCTTCCGGGTGACAATAAGGAAAAGAATATTTGTTTTTTTTCCACTTATTTGTACATTTTGTTTTCCATTTTAGTATTTTGAAATAGTTTCAAATCTTAATCATACCAAACGTAATCGTACCAAACGCGGAAACCATCTTAAATAGTCTTGAAATGTCTATTATTTCTTGATTTTATGAAAATAAAAATTTTTTACACAAGATACCAAAAAAAATGCAATGAGCAGGTTAATTACACTTCAGATAACGCACTAGAATTAACGTATTCGAATTTCACCATAGTCCAGATAGCACAGGACATCTTAAAGACGTCCATTTTACGACTATTTTAGATCTAAGACGCCTTTAAGGTGTCTTCAAGGCGTCATTAGACATCGTGTGCTATCTGGGAACAGTTAAGTGTTAACAGGACAGTCCAACTTCAATGTATCAAAGCTCCACTGTGTAAGACGTTCTTACTGAACCGTGGTATCCAATTACACGTAACCAAAAACCTCCAACAGCTCTCTGCAACGACGACGCGAACGGCAACGTCCCTCTGGGCAAGTCCTGCAACCGTTACTGGCAATGTCAAGGCGGCTATCCACGGCTCCAGAGGTGTCCAGCGATGCTGGTGTTCGATCGAAGGTCGCTCAGGTGCGTGGTCCCGCCCACGGAGGACTGCGACGTGCCCACGACGCCCCCGAACCTCGACGGCGACCTTCCGGACGGTCGAAACGAACAGGAACCGGAAGAAGAAAATCTACCGCCAGGTGTACCGCCACTGCCAGCAGGAGCACTGCCGATTGCTCTTCGAGCTCGTCCCAGAAACTAGATAGAAGTGATCCGCTAGGGACGTGATCGAGGCGGTTCGATCACGGGTTGCGGAGAAACGGAAACGCAGGTCGCGAATCGTGACCGGAAACACGAAATTCGACGGTGCTGTCTGTCGCGCGGGAGCGTACTAATGATATCTGCGTTTGAATTAAATTGCATACACTGTCAGTTAATAATAATAATCGTTTATTTTGCGTGTAGGGGTCTGCGCCATCTGTCTTCACACAGTTTTGCGTTTTTGTGTTTGAAATAGATTTACTTTAACACCTTGTGGTTGTAGCGAATTAATGGATGTCAATGATGAAGTATAATTATCAGATGTAGACTCTGTTTTCTGGTACGAAAGAACTGCGGTACCTGTTTTGCATCTGGCAACTTCGTGTTACTTGAATTAAGACGTTTGCTACCTGTGTCATAGGTGTGTGACGTTCAAAAGCAGAATATGGTTTGCAATGCTCACCTATATTTTAATCTCTGTTTTATGTTCTTTTGATACTGAATCAAGAAGCTAAGAACAGCCCCCTGAATAGAATGATAGAAAGCTCTAGTGGTCTGTGACGGATGTTTTCAAAATAAAATTGTAGTATGCAAACGTGCTAAGGCCAAGAGGCCCGTGAACCAGTTTAGGATAGACAACACTCGTCCCCAGAAAATCAACATTTCACGACAATAAGAAACTTTATTAAGAATCATCGAATCGTCTTTAGTAGATACGATCAGTACGCTCTTGGCAGACTTTACAATTGGATGATGTCTTGTCGATCGAGTCTCGCGAGTGAATCAGTTGTCCACACGTTTCGCGCTGCTTTAACACTTCGACTGTCAGCTTCTGTGAAACTTCTACAGGGTTAGAAGCCTTTCTTCGACCAAATGAGAACTGTATAATTGAAACATAAATTATTTGTATTTAACAAAATTTTTTTCATTCGACACTTTACTATTAATTTTTAGCTGCAGACCAAAAGATGATGACACGACAGTCAAAGCGTTAAATTTTACTGTAGAAAAGTTGTTATAACTGAATGTGTACCGAATACTTTTATTGTGAAATTTAAATTGGAGACATTACGCCACACACTTGCAAATTGAAAACAATAATAAGGGTCTGATATTTTGGTGAATTACACGTAATCGGCGCGAAACGTGGTAAATTAAGATTTTTTTTTATGTGTATTCACCGCTTCGTTATAGCATATATGTAGTCGTTCTCGTCGGACAGATATTCTTACCCTTCTCTGTTTTTGGTCTCCTCTTTTTCTATTCTTGAGTCCATTGACCGTTCTATTTTTGTTCGTGCACGTTCTATAAGTTAAGAGGATTTAATTGTAAGGAACACATTTTCTTTAATCCCATCGATCACCGCGAGGATCGTTTACCAAGTATCACCATCCGTTCTGTATCATTCTTATAATAGTCGAAGTGTAAATACTCTTCTATCCCATCTCCTCTCACCCCCTTGCCCTTCGCGTTAATCGTAAGATGTACTATCGTGTAACGTTCACACTTCTACGGATTGTAGACTCGTTGAAATAAAGTGTACGTTGTATATTTTTTTTTTGTACTCGTGTCCACATTTTATTCGAATAATATTCGTAGTACATACCGTTGCTCTTATTAAATAAGACTTTTTAAATACAGGATACAGGTAAGTTTTACAAATTTCTTGGTGAATTATTACTAATTGCAGAGATTTATCTAGAAAATATCTTCATCGGGTAGAGAATTTTCCTTTAACCTGGATATACACGAATTTTCAATTTCGAAGATATTGTAACAGGCTTATGTATTTTTTTAAGTTCATTCCATATCCCTGTTTCACAATTTTCCAAATTATTATTTTCATATTATTATTATTTTAGAATTTTCCATTTATACAGAGTGCCGACTGAAGTAAACATAGAAGACGACTTTCGGGATCTTCGGATTGTTCGACTGACTTCCCTATGTTATTTAAAGGTTGTTAGCGCTGGAAAAGAAAATATTATTTCATGTAATTCTCGATTGAAAATTGTTGATTGGAACCGTGAAATTGGAACTAGTATAGTACCAGTGAGGCAATTCGTCGGGGTCCAAACAGGACAGGCTCACGGAATCGAAGAGTTTTCCATCTCCACACGTCAACAAACGGGGATAACCGTCGACGCAGGTAATCAGTCTACCGCAGTCACCTGGTACAGGGAATCTGAAAAATAAATGTGTCCCAATGCTCAGAATATCCTTCGATGAACGTTTAAGTTGTCTTACGTTAACAATTATCAATCGAATGATGTATTTATGTAATATAGAACTGTGTTCATTGATTCTTTTCTATGACATTCTGAGCCTATCTCGATGACCGCCATCTTGATTCCAAGATGGTAGTCACCTTTTCGAAACTATTTCTGCTTTTGCAGAACAAGATTGGCCCTGAAACGAAAGGATCAAGAAGAAGAAGAGGATAACGTATTAATAGTGGGCTTCAAAAAGTATTGCTATGCACACAATTTTCATAAATTATTTATCCTGAAATATTTTATAGGTTACGTTGCAAAATTTTGTATTATGCTACGTCTCCCAGATGGCACATGACGCCTTGAAGACATACATTTTACGGCTGTTTTAAGTCTAAGGCGCATTTAAGCCGTCTTCAAAGTGTCATGTGCTATCTGGGATAAAACTCAACGACATTTCCAATAATCATTCGTCATTATATTATAAATAAAAAATATGTTTTAGTTAGTCGTATGACTCCACTGTGCTCGTTTCTGGTACGTATGGCAATGTTGTTTTTGCACGCATGCCTATATATACGTCTGTGCCTGTTCAGATTTCCCGCGTATAGTCAATATTCAATATTCTTATATCTAAAGTTAATTGTATTCTCGTGCATTATAATTTAGAAAATTAGAATTCACTAAAACACAAAATAAGAAAAATATTTTTTAAGTTCATTTGAATTTCGCGGGTATGACACTACTTCAACAACGTTGCCAAGTCTCAACATAGTTCCAATAACTATCCAACAATCAACACATCCTGGACTTTATTATCAAAGATTTTCCTGTAATGTTCGGCGTAATACAAGATTTAATTAATCATCAGAAAGATCAGGATTTATACTTTCAGTACCTAGTTTTTGATTAAAAGTTCCAATTTCTGTGAAAAGAAAAGATTATACTTCCGGTAAGAAATCGTAAGACTGCCATAAGAACTGTGTGAAAAACTGAATTTTCGAGAAGCTTTTTCTTATTTATTTTATCGGCGAACAATGTCTCAAATTTTTCAAGTGTGTGTATTTCGTTCTAATAAACAATCTGCATGAATTTTACTTAATTATCTACCCTAGTAGCAATTATTGTTGGCATTTTGATGAGCATTTGATGCAGTATTGGTTGGCCAACAGTTAAAATTGTCACCCTTTTTTGCAACTGGGCCAACTATCATACCAAACGTAGGGCCCATGTCACTATAATACGAAGGGCCAACTGGAGGTTTCTTTCTGTAGGGCCAATTGTTGAGTATCTACAATAAACCAATAATAGGAAGACAGTTGGCTATACTATACTTACTTGCGCAGCGTTTTTTTTTTTGCGCCGGCAGATGCCAGGGTACTCATCTCATTACACGGCGAGGAGATGTAATGGAAAGGAAGAAGTTTGGTGAAAAAAAAAGCAAATTAAGTTCAGTAAAAAAAAGAGTGCATCTATCACAATAACTAAGGAAGGGTAGGATGTACACACCATCTGCACTTCGCATTGAGCACTTTTTGTCATTGCGAAGAGATTGGCTAGAAATGTGTTTGCTAAATTTCTGAAATCTCTCCTTTCTTCTAAAATAAAGTGAAACTAAAAAAAAAAACGGATCATAACAGTTCAAACGCTGCGACATCGTTTTAAAGAGGAAACGTACCGCAAAAGAGTCATTCACCAATTTTTCAGACCATATCGCAAGTTTCACTATCGAGGGCATAAGGTAAAAAAAATGTGATGAGTTCGGCCTTTGGCACAGGGGTTACGTGTACATTTAACTTGAAAAAAAACGTGGACACATGAAAGATTCCACGATTTTGGTTAAAATGGCATCGTGTTTTGTGAAAAATGGTAATTATGCAATATTTTACGTTATTTTGAAATGGACTGTATACGACGAAGGAAAATTTCAACAAATTGGCAACTGAAGGCCTTTAAAGAGAAATCTCACAGCTTTCAAAAATTCTTTCGGAATTTTCTATACGATCATGCGTTCGCAAGTTACAGGCGCTCAAAGTGGAAAGTGCCTTTTCTCATATGATGACGAATAACTCAGCCAATAAAAATTGTACAATAAAATTAAACAAACGAAATTAAGGAGAAAAGTTTGTTCTCTAAAAGTATTCCATTGGGATTACCAGAAAAAATTTTATTTGGCCCACGCATTCCCTTACAGTTGACCAACATTTTTTAACATTTGCTTGCTGCGCTTCATCTTTATAAAAGAAGGAACAAACTACATGAAAATAATTTGTGAATTCCCTATTCAAAAACTAAAAACTTCAGGCTACAGAATGGTCGTATACAATATTTTTTATAACTATTCTTCGCAGAGATATAGTCATTTAAAAATAAACCATATTTTCGGCAAATTTTAGTGGTCCCTTAATTTTGACGCTCAGTGTATATCCCTACTAACTCCCAACTGTTGAATGCCGTTGGCCAACTATTAATGCTACTAGGGTAGTCTTTCGAATTTAGCACGAACCACCTTAATCAAACTTAAATTGCGTCTCATATTCGGTGTCGTTACTCTAATGTTAACACGGCAGACGATGAACCGAGTAACCGTAGAACACATGTTTGTCTCTCAGCGGGTGTACTCGGTTCAGCCCTCCGCGATGGTAGACCGGTTTTTAATTTGCACGCCAGGTACACGCAAATCACTTGACATTTAAAAGGTACCCCGCTCCTTTTTTTTGCTTTTAACGTGAAACACACCCGGTCAGTATATTTTCTTGCGGCGCCGCGGTGACTCTTTCACCCGGCAATGTTGTTTATCGAGAAAGGTTCCCCGACTTTCACGCGATATTCCTTTTTTGCCGGTCGCGTAAGTCGTTGACGATAAAAATACGATCTACGAGTGATCGTGGGTATGTATTTTTAAGCAGAAGGGAACACGCGTCGTCTTTTCCTCCTTTTGGGTCTGAGGAAAGAAGCTAATGCCCACTCAGGAAGAAAATATTTTAGGATAATGTGAAGTAAGAATTCTTGAGGATTGGTCAGCCTTGGTACTTATTTACTCGAGATCAATGGAAGATAAACTTTAAATTTTGCTGGTGTCTGGAAATGAAGAATGTAACGATCGCGTGGAGAACATTTATTGTAGGATATCAAGAAATCAGAATTACGTTTCAATCCATGATGGGGTTGAAAGTTTTATACATATATCAACAGGGCAATTGATTTACTTGGAATCGGTATAATGTAATAATCTACTTCTATTTTCGAGAAATGAAGAATCTAACGATCGCGTGGGGAACATTTATTGTAGGATATCAAGAAATCAGAACTACGTTTCAATCCATGATGGGGTTGAAAGCTTTATATATCAACAGGGCAATTGATTTACTTGAAATCGGTATAATGTAATAATCTACTTCTATTTTCGAGAAATGAAGAATGTAACGATCACGTAGAGAACATTTATTGGAGGATATCAAGAAATCAGGATTAAGTTTTAGTCCACCATGGGGTTGAAAGCTTTATAAATCGTCATTATGACTGATTTACTTAAAACCGGTATAAAATCAAAATTTGTTTTTCTTTTCAGAAAACGGAGAATGTAACGATAACCTAGGGAGTACATATTGTAGATTGTTTTTGAATAGAGTATTACATTTTAATCCGTGATAGGGTTGAAGGCTTTATAACATGTCGTCAAAGCTTAAAACATATCGTCGGTTTGCTAGAAGAATGACATATCAAAAAATCATCGAGATATCTGCAAAAATTCACTCTAAAAGTGAACTATTTGTATCTGTTATCATAAAATTGTACTATTTAACAAAAACATTGTTACAATTCAGAGTAGGGCTGTTTTAAAGTAGCAAGCCATGAACAATAATTAATTACAGTTCCTCAAAACCTAAAGACTATTAGTTAAAATGTAAAAGAAAAAGAATTTTTGTATTGTTAAACCGTTGAGTAATAAATAATTCTCTGCTACAATAAATTGAAACTGATTTCTTGAAAAATTTACTTTTCTAAGAAAGAAACAATTAAACAAAACAAACTAGGCAGTTTTGTTGGTTATTTAAACAATCAAACATTGATTGCTTAATGTAACATCGATGGTACAGTGTGTTAAAAAATTATAGGTTCAGTCATAGTTATGTTCGTAACTCGTAACACATGAAAAACTGTATCAATCAATCTGAAATTTTCCAGGTATTAGGCACTTATTATGAAATTTATATGTTAAACATTATTTATAGATATTGTGTCAAAACAAAATTAAACATTTTTTCTGAACGTAGTCAAGTTCTGACCGTGAGTAAATGATAGGTTTACTTGCTAAAAAAGTGGTCAAGTGATGTGTTAATGCCAAAAAACTTAATATATCATGAAAAGTAATAAGAAGACTGCGGATTTTATGTATTTACAGTCTATAGGGCTCTGCAAAATCCAATAAAGGACAAAACTTACATCATTTACAACGGGTTTTCTGGTTTATTCTGAACCCAGTAAAATAGTTAAGAGAGAAAAGAAGTTCCTACACTTGCTCCTGTCTTAATAAATTACTTCATAAAATGTAATTTTGTATAAAAATTCGCAGTCTAATGATAAGTTTATTAAATACTAATTTTCATCGTATACATATAACCACTTTTTTAACAAGTGAACCTATCATTTATTAACAGTCAAAAATTAACTACATTCAGAAAAATTTGATAATATAAGTGCCTAATACCCTGAAAATTTCAAAATTCATTGATACATCTGTTCATGAGTTATGGCTATAACTATGACTGAATCTATTATTTCTTAACAGACTGTATCCTTAATTCAGATACTGTAGGGTTGATATCCCAATTACTGCCACCTTAAGATTCTTGCATAACTTCATTTAATCATTTTATGTGTTATTTAACTTAAAAATCGTCCCAGTTTGGACAATAATGTTATTTAACATCTCTTTCAGTAAAAGGCAAAGTTTCATACATTAAACATGAAGAATTAATTGATAATTAATTAAAGTCTGCGAGCAAACTCATTGTCTCTATAATTGTCACCACAGAAATTAAAGCAATACTTATATGTATATAATACTTCAACAATTCATTGTCTGCAATAGATACAGGTTAAATTGTAAAATTACGACTCTTTGTCTAAGATGATTTCACCATCGCTTCCCATTTACGTATGTACATAGTTGCGTTTTTGATGCTCAAATTCCATTTTCATTTTGCAACATTAATTTTTAAACACCAGGTACATACAAGTACACGTATTTGTTTGTTTTTATATAAATCAGAGTCTCAATTTAATAATATGTTTTTTGTACACAATTCTTTATACATTATGCTTTTATCAAGTAAAATAAATAAAGTGGCAATATTAGGGGCACTGGCCGTAATTGGAACATTTACCCTATGTGATTCACGTACCTTGGATGGGGCCAGAATTTAGCGGCGGCGCTGTGGGAAGGCACTTTGTGGGGGCATTTAAAACCGACAATTTCCTCTGGATTGCAGTAAGGCAACAGTTGATCTGGCCAGACACAGGTGTGACTCTTTTCTTCGTACACTAATCCAGCGTCGCAGTGTGCTTCTTTCGGTATACCGTGGACACACCGGATATATGTGGTACTGCAAGCATCGCTGGCGGGATATAAGCCGAATTGGTACTCGCAACCGGGACTGCTGAGGGGTGTAACTGAAAATGATATTCCGTAAGGTCAGGGATCGAAATAAACAGTTGTCTTTCATTTTTTTTTTAAATTTTGTTCGAACTTATGTTTCGTTTAAGAAAATATTTGGACCTATGGAATTTTTATGGAAAGAAATATTACCCTTGGGAACTTGTTTAATAAGTGTTCTCATGGAACAGATATTTTAGAATCTGTGTAATAAAAGTTCCACGGAAAATTCCATAAGATAAATGAAAATACCAAACTGTTAGTAGTTTTATTTAACAATATAATCTTATATTATTGATATATTTATTTAATTAAGAGTATGTTATTTATCATAACATAAGTAATTAATAGTTTCATAAGAAGTAGTGAACAGAAAAAAGAACTTGTCAAAAATAATACCTAATTAACATTTTTTTGTAACTTAAATAAATTAAAATACATAGGAATTCTCAATTTATTTTAAAATCCAAAAGAAATCTATCTCTAAGAAATGTATTCCGCTGTCTAGAATACGCTGATAAATTCTGTGACAATGATTCGGAATCACCCTGTACAAATAGTACGCGTTAAAAAGCGTATATAAAAAAATATACAGTCTGTTAATTACATAAATACACTACACATATTACAATCCATCCGCATGGATGTAAAAGTAGCTCAAGTTCTAGAAGAAATAACCCGCCACACAAAAAAACACAAAGAACGAATAGATTCTCACACCAACCTAACAACTTTGATACGCTTCGAACCAATCTTGAGAAGACTAAAACGGAAACACTTCATAGATCTCCTCAAGTAAAAGATAGGATCTATTCAAAAATATAGTAACTATTTTGAATTAAGCGCTTTTCCCACAATGGTGGGTTGAGCTACATGTTAACTTTAATAACTACATAATACGTGTATTTGCTTATAGTCATCATGACAGATTGTAAATAAGAATAAGGACTTAATAAGTACAAACAAAAATTATTTATTAAAAGGTTATTACATTCTTCGGAATTTCTATATTCTAAAGCAAAATCCTAGTATTAAGTCTATAATTCAATGGTTAATTTGTAGGTTAGATTTGTGACAAATTTGAGTACATACTATTTTTCAAAATAAATGGAAATGGGTAATTTTTGTATGTCCGATTTTTAATCAGAAAATCACAATTTGTTCTTTGAAACGTATATATTTTATTACTACCACAATATTAAGTTTTTTTCATATTATTTCGTGCCCTATTACGCACATCTGTCTGCATGAATAATACACCTGGAATTTGCCAATCAAAAACATTGCAGAAGGTCGGCTGAAGAACAATTCCAAAACAATTCCCTTTCAGATATAATATTCGTCAAACCTTACTTCGAGGAAAACTTAAGCTCGATTAAATATCGGGAGGTCAAATGTGGTCAGTTTCCTGCAAGCATCCGGCCGCTTCGCATCGATGTACGCTTTCAGTCGCGTTGAAAGGAAGTCCGCACACTTCCGGAAATACTCTGTCGTCTTACTCTTGTTTCTGTTTTTCTATTAAATTTCTCTTCTACGTGCATCTAGACTGTGTATTTTATCCATTTACTGAAATATTTAAATATAGAAAACACGATAAAATGGAGACTTTAATATGATAAAGACGCCATTTATTTTCAGCCTAATGGAATTATCGTTGAAGAAAACCAACTTTTGATCATCTTTGATATTCGAAGAATTTAAATTTACATAAATATTCACAGTCTAGTTATTGCATTCTGTGAGTGTATATCTGAAGTTTTGAAACAAAATTTGAGTGAGTGAACAATGTTATTTCAAACAATTCGGGGGTGTTGCGCAGAAGACTACGCGCGTGCAGCGGACAGAGGCGGGAATTTTAAAAACTTGTGCCAAGTGGACGGTGAGTCTTAAACGCTACGTATATTTAAATATTGTATTATTATACTTGTTAGGTAGACTGCTAATATTATACTTTTTTCGTAAATGTGAGTAAAATATTTCGTGAAGATTAGTATGAATTTTACTTTACACTGGATCCAAAAAACTGTCTATAAAGAAAAGAAATCTCTGAGAAAATTTCTGTTCAGTAAATTGACTAATAAAAATCTGAATAATGCTTAAAGATCCGCAGACTAGTGATAGAATTATGCCGCCTCATGCATAACATTGTGGGCGATTCCGTTAGTGGATAATATAAATACACCCATTGTGTATTGTTTTACTATTTTTCTCTAGTTATGGCTAATAACTTGAACACGAACAAGCTCTTACATTAATTCGTACCTATTTCCATATAATACATTGCAAATACCTTGCACAATAGCTGACTAGATGATCACTAGACTGTAGATTGTTTTACTGTTATGCATTTTTAACTTCAGTCTTAAGTCTGTGCATAAATCTTTAAATTATTTTACAGAAATGTGAACTTGTGCAAACAGCCGCAAACGTAAATTTTTAGGCGGTAATGTCTAATATATTATAACGAGGTGGAGATTTGAAGGCGAGGTCTAGATAGGAAAGTGACTGTAAAGTTAGGGACAAAGAAATGGGGAACAGATAGTAGTAGAATATGTGTACAAATATTAAGAAGAAAAGAGGACAATAATAAATTTACTAGATGCACCAATAAGTAATTCATTGTGGCTTCGATATGGCAACAGTATAGTTGAATTTCAGAATATTTTTCCTGTCTTCTGCTTGGATAAAATAAGGGTGGATAATGGAAGCAAATAACGTACACTGTAAAAATAGGATAGAGATTCGAATTATATAGAAACATGGAATTTCACAATAATTGTGGATTATTTACTAGTTCCTTTAATAGTAAACAAGGACATTTTATATGTTTAAATGGCTCAAAAGAAATTACAGGTCTTATATTGCACCCGTTGTGCCCCCAATAATAGCGTACAATTCCGAGAAATTTTTTTTATTCAAGAAAATCTAGGTGTTAGGACCATAAGAAAAGTATGTTTTATAAAACCAACATTCATTTCAATAAAATTGCTCGTGGTAACAATCATTTAATTATTTCGAGCAGTTTATAAATGAAACTGTGTTAAACTTTGATCTATTTAATTTCACTTTCATCTAAATAAGACTAGAATCCGACATTGAGAAAATAAAGTACCGAAGAAAGTAGTCATTAAATTCTCAATAACGACGTAAACTGACAAAAACAAGTTTTGTACCCGAGTGAAATACAATATACTTCGCGTCAAATGTTCATGATGAATGGTACCGACGTGACACACTGAAGCAAGGTTACCAAAATTCAGTTCAGTCATGCAACTTTTACTTTCTTACACAGATGATACACGTGTGTCCATAAGTTTCTTTGCCTCGAAATCGGGAGTGAAACTTTCTCAGAATACAACTTTTACTTAAAATTTAGAGTTGTTCTGAACACGTTTTCTAGGCTCTATATTGGTAATATTAATTTTTTTATAAAGAAATATTCTTGACTACCTACTTCCATCAAAAGAGGAATATTTTTATAGATTCTTTATATGTATAGCAAATTCTTGTAAAGCTGGTAATGTTATTTACTTTTTCAATAATTTCTATTTATTTTTTCACTGGCTAATATCGCATAAAAAATTTTATATAAAAAAAATCTTTAACCATCCAATTGGAAGATTCTATCATTACGAACAGAATAATCCTAAAAATTTTGTAGAAATTAATTAACTTTTCACTGAAATCAGAACAAAAAAGTCGAGTTTCAGAAAAAATGAATACACGTTAACCAAGAAATTAATGAATAATAATCGCAATCAACTGTCCAAGAATAGACTCAGCTATTTCAATTACTCCTTCACTCTATTATCTGTAAAAACTTGCTTTAACTTTCCCTCACGAATAATAAATATAAGTAATCAAAATTTCGTAACCCTGTGAGAAAATTTTTAAAAATGTGGAAAGAAATATTAAAAATTGGAAAGAAAGTGTCATCCTATATGCATGTCTGCATTTTGTATTTCAAAAAATACAATTACTTTTTTCAGATAATGTACGTATGCTTGCACAATCATAAATATTTGTATTTACAATGTATGTTAATTTTTTATACAATAAGTTAATTGTCAATTTTATCATTTGATATCTCAAATTGAAGCATGAAAGCACGAAGATGTTTAAAACAAGATTCTTGCACTTTTCACTAAGATCACACTTTTACAGCTGCATTTTGCAAATTCAATTATATTATTTTATTTAATAATTATTTATACTTTATGAGAATGGCCTACGGTCAAATTGGACATTTGCAGGCAAAAAGCCGTTAATTCATACTGGACATCGTTTTCGGTAGCTATTCCGTAATAATTTAACTGCTTCGCATCAATTAATTTTTCTACTTCTATAAAATTGCTACGGTTTGATGTTGAATTTGTAAATTCAAACAAACTACTTAACGATAGAAACATTATTGTAACTTCTTTTTTAATATTCGTTTCTTTATAACGGTATACGACGCTCGTATGACATGAGTCCCATTCTGACCTGATCGCAAAGCTTCGGAACTACAGTGGCGTCCTCACTGTCAGATTCCAATATACACGGTGGTCCACGCAACTTGTTCACCCTGAATAACTTCTAAAGTATGCATTGTATGAAAACATTTTTTTTGTAGAAAAGTTGTATGGTTTGGAGGAATACATTATGTAATGCATATATTTTTTTTGTAAGTGGAGGCGTTTCAGAGATTTGAAGGTCAACTTCTTTTTTTTTAATGGAATGCTATATGTTTTATGCCAAAATATCGAAGAGCGTTAAATTTTGAGTAAAAAAGTACTGACCTCTATTAGTCGTAAACTTAATAATTAACGAATAATTTCACTTTGTTTCTTGAAAATGGTCTGTGCGTAATATTAAGTTGGATATTCAATAGCAGCAAAGCCACCAGCAAATCACTGTTACTATATGGCTACGTATTCGAAATTACAAAATAATATATTAATATCATATATGTTTTCGTATCTGTATGTATGTACATAATAGTTTGTTCTGGTCTTGTATAAATAAATGGCACGATACATTATTTTTATATGCTTTTAAAGGCTTACTGGTAAAATAAGAATTATTGTTCTTTTTTTCTTTCATTTGCTGGAACTCAAGTGTTCAATATTGTCAGCAATACAATAAGAACTTATAAAACTGTAATTTCTTTTAAATATTTCAAAAAGTTTCACCGATCAAAGGCAGCATAAATGGATCTTATTACGTATAATAACTTTATAATGTCTATTATTATACATAACTTTGAGACATAATAAAATGTCGAAATCTTGTTGTAAATTATTTATGTGTCGCGTAATATAAACAAAAGTACAAAAAGAAATAGTTCTTCGTAATTATTAGATAATGTGTGAATATAAGGATTAACTGCTTCCAAACTTTTGAAGGGGAATGTACATACTGAAAAAACCGTATTACTTATGGGATAACCCAACAACGGAATTGTTCTCATTAACGAATCCACGGTTGTCGCGCGTAAATCCATATAGTTACCGACAAAAAATAAAACCTTGGCGCACACTTCGCCACGCATTTGTTATGACTAGACTGCGTATTTTATACATTTATAGCTCATAAGGCTCTGTGAAATACAATAAAAAACAAAACTTTCATCGGTTCCAATGATTTTTCTGTTTTCCTCTGAACCCAATAAGATATTTAAGAGGAAAAATAAATTTCTACATTTGCTCCTGTCTCTATAAATTACTTTAGAAAATGTTATTTTCCATAAAAATTCGCAGTCTAGTTATGACACCATCCAACGATTATCGAGAGCGTAACGCGATACTTACGGTCAACCTTGCGATCTCCGCACTTCACCGCCCAGTTATAGTTGCAATGGTCGTGGACGGCTCCATGGCCGTCGAAAAGCAGCCCGTTCTCGCAGTACTCGAGGGTCAGGGTGCCGTTCGTGCATAGGAAGTACGCGTTGCAGCTCTCCGGATGGGCGTACGCCTGGACGCCGTACGCTTGGGGGCAGGGTGGCGCGCCCAGAAGGGTGGCTCCGTTGCCTGTCAAAAAATTCAAACGAAAATCAAACAAATCATCCCTTTAACTCTTTAGGGTTAGGTGGGTTGAAAACTGTCCCACCTTTTGCTTAGCTTTTTATACATGGTGAGATATATTTTAACCCACCTCGAAAAGTTCAAGTTACTCATCGTCGTACAGTTTAATATTTTATTTTTATATAATTTTTTTTATATTAAAGACAATTCTGTGCAACTAGGGTTTTTATTTTTTTTTAAATCGTGTGCCTCAAACAGTTCAGTGTGGATTATACAGGATGTCCAACCATAGTTAGCTACTTAGTTAGTTAGTTAAGAACGTGTCTCCCGGGAGAGGAGGTTTCGGTACCTCCTCCAAGGCCACAACTCGGCTCATGCACACTTGCTTTCACAAAGCCCTTCAATTGGGACTAGGGTAGGCATTACCCCGGGGAGCTTATTACCCCCGACTTTCCAACCGTTCCAGCTTTTTTAGGCCCGAGCCACATCAAGGTTGGGAAGTACTCGTGCGGGGAGTGGAGAGTTATTAGGATCGTATCATGTGAAAATATTGACGATTATTGAGCAATCGGAATATTCCTATTCTGACAGATTAGTTAAACATAGATAATTTTACTTTCATACTTTACCAAAACTCTTAGTTTTACCTTCCTATAATATATCAAGTGCTGTTTTAGACAAGAACATAACAAACTGTGAAAGGAAATTTAGAAACGGATACCTGGGTACCCGAGTACCCGGTTGCCTATACAAGGGTTAAATATCTCTTTTGCTTTTAAAGATAGAATAAAATATAACACAAAACTATTGGGTTGGAAGGGGAAAATACTGTGATAATCAACAAATCGTTCTTAAGGTCATACTTTTGGAAATTTTAAGGTCATCGATATTTTTTTAAATCGGACTACATAGGTAGGGGAAAGGTGTCTGAAACGATCCCTTGGGGTAAAATGATTCCTGGCTGCCCTGTGGCTATTAGTGGTGCTATATCGTAATGTGGTTCCACAATAGTTCTCCTCACACGTCATCAGTGCTCTGTGTCTTGTCCACAAGAAAAATTTAATATATAATTTAATATAATTAATATAATTAAATAATTTAATATAAAAAAAATAGTTTTGTTTTAAAATTACTGCAATTTATCTAAGATAAGATCTTTTTCAATGTTGTGTAATTTTTGCCATAAACGGTTTAATGTGACAGCTGCTTCTTGCGCGAATTTAACCACAATTCAATAATAAGCTAATTGATGTTTTGCTACTGCATGTAATAAGTTGAGGTTATATTCAACCACTGAATGTGAGTTGGGCGTTCGGGGTCATATAATCTCTCTCTAGTAGGATAAAATAATCCCAGGAATCATTTTACCCATATGCTATATTATTGTTTTTTGTTCTAGTTACCATAATGCTCCGTCAGTATAAAAGAAAAACAACGCTTCAAAGATGTTTTTATTTAAATAAAATGCAATAAATGGAATGCTTTTTAATGTTCGTCGTATTTACTATCAGTAGGCATATACCCGGGGATCATTTTATACAGATACATTACAAACTGATCCTTAACCTGTTAACCGGGTGATTTCTCGCCGAGGAACTTCCAAATGGACACAATTAAAAATGAATAACGACGATTTAATGTGACTCTGCATGCGGTAGACATCGGTTACGATGTAATTTACACTACCACAGACATTGTAATTGATTGATTGGAATTTTCCAAAGATACAATTGAAGGTAAACGACGAATTAACTCGTTTTCCTCGGTTGACAGGTTAAGTATACCTTCAAAGAAATGTGAATAAAAAATATAATTGATCAGGTAACTAAATTTTATTTAAGCCAATGGTAAGGTAGATAGACTAACTTACAAAAACTATTTTATTTTTATTTAGATAATGAGCATTTGTATTTTTTATATAAATTACGCCTTAAAGGGATCGTTCTAGACACCTTTCCTCTAGATGTTTTTATTGTCGTGACATAATAGTTGAGACCAAGACCGATTCAATGACCTATAATAGTATGACTTTCATGTGACCTTGAGTACGAAAAATGCATTATTATCTGTTATTATCTCTACAGAGTGTAACAAAAATGTTGGAGGGTACGGAAATGGGAGACTCGTGAGTTGATTTGAAACAAGTTATTCCTTAGCAAAAATGTTATCTGAGACTTTGTTAACGGGATATTAATGAAAAACCCCGACCAATCAGAGCACAAGTCTGCCAGCCGAGTTCCCGCGGTAACGTTGGCTACGTGCTGCGATTGGTAATTTTTTCATCTATTGTTGCCGAGAAAATTTTCTGGGTTTTTTTTAAATGAAAACCATACTGCTTTTTTCAAATTATTCAACGTGTAGATAAGATTTTGGTCTTATCAAATCCCTGATTTGAGGGCCAACAAACATGCCTTTTTTTATTTTCGCATTAGATATGCGTGGAAATTTTGCTTTCAAGTATCTAAATACAGGTCCTGAGTTTTCCATTGGTACTTTCGGTGTCGATCACGCGTAGCTACGGCACTGAGGAGTCCAGGTGAGCGAACAATGGCCGCGTGATGATAAAACGCCGCGGACACGTTGCCGACGGATATCTTCTCGACCTGTCCGAATTAAAAACCGTTCCGACACTTTATTTGGATGGTTTCTGCTACAGAAATGTCTACAGAATCCGATACTGTGCAGCAAATTCGGGCTAGGTAAAGAACTTTTCTTAAAAACGTAAAAATAGTGCATAGAAAATACGCACATCGGCGCCCTGTTAAACTTTCACGGCAATTTACAACCATTAAAAATTATACAATTTAATAACTAGGGGGTAAAATAAGTGTTTGCACACGCAGATCTTTTATAATAAAAATATTGAGTGAAACGAACAATATACAATAACATAAAATATATCATTTGCAAGTCTTCCTATAGTTAACGTTAAGTAAGGTAATTAAAACTTTTATAACATAGGAACCTGTAAAATTCCGTTCAAAGAATGGGTTTGTGCAAATCCTTTTCCATAACCCGATTTCTTTGTAAAAAATTATGGAATAGAATATATTATATATTCATATATAAATTATAAAAAGGGTTTATATTGCAAATTGTTCGTTAAGTAAGAAAAAAACGCCCCAAAATTCACAGTATAATATAAAATAGCATCGATAGTAGACTCTGAGAAAATGAAATTGTGTATTGTTATAAAAGATTAACATTTTACAAATCGAGAGTAAGTTAACGAGTTCTTTCATATTATAAATTAATGATATTAATATTTTTTTTTACAATTACGCTTACTGTTGTTACGCTTATAGATGTTCCATTATGGTGCCTAAGTTGCGGAATGTGTTTAGACAGTTTCCATTTTTTGTTAGTAATTTGCAATTCTAAGATATAAAATACATAAATATATTCAGAAAACCAGTCGCCAGACAATCACGGTGTGAAGGTAGAGCAGAAATATCTTTGAAATCAATAACTTGTGTTCTAATATCGTACATTTGATTGATTTTCATAAAATTTTATTGAAATGAAAAGATCAGATTCTGAATTATACATCCAAACAAAATTTAAGTCCGTAACAGAGAATGTCTTACCTTCGTGTAAAATTAAAATAACTTTAACTAATAATTAGAACCGAACTACAAAGTTTATAAAATGTTTATACAACATGCGTTCTTTAATTTTTTAAATACATAGGATCAGTAGGAGTTGAAATCTTATTCGAGTACATAATAAAATTCATAAAACTTTAAATTACGGTATTATGTTTACATGTAGTTTACATCTGTTTCTATGGGATAAGTATATTATTCGTTATATATTTGTTCTGTTTCTATACATTTTTAAAAACAATACTTTTACAAAAGAAGTATTGATATGAATTAACATGACTTTATCCAGTTAGAATCATTGTAAAACACTTTGAAATTTCAGTAAGTCTCTTTTGCGATGAAAATAAATTCCACTAGAAACAATGCTGATAATGTATCGAAACATTGAAATGATAAATTCACAACTGTGAATATCAAAACGTAAAAGCAATCGGAGGCTGCAAACAGACGATCGACCGGCAGTCACGAAGCTTCACGATTTTGTCTTGCATGAGAGAGCACGCTGGTAAAAGAAACTGAATAAAAAGTGGATCACGATGCGTTCATGCACCGTCGAATCGAAAGTCGCCGCTTCTTTATAGGGAGAAAAATTCCGGAAAACGAAATCACAAAAATCGTCGTTGATATCCGAGACCGTCACAATAGAAAGGAAGTAGAGTAGTGACGAGGGAATAAAGAGAAAGGGAACGAACTTAATACATTAATAGAAAGAGAAACTCACACACTGTAACAATATTCACCTTACACAATTCTATCAAATTCGTTCAGGTATTCAGGATAAAGTAACTGAAATATTCCAATTATAACTATTTCCAAAAGAAAAATATTACTATCTAATTGCTGCTATTCGATTAAAAATATTTCAATATTAAGAATACTCCAATATTAAAAGTATTACAATACTGCAAATATTACGATATTGAAAATATTACAGCATTAAAAATATTACAATGTTGAGAATACTTCAATATTAAGATTATTACGATATAAAAAGTATTACAATACTGAAAATACTACAATATTGAAGATACTATAATATTGAAAATACTATAATATCCAAAATATTACAATATTGATAGTATCACAATGTTAATAACACTAAAATTAAGAAAATGGTATTATACTTGTAATTTGCATGAATGCATAGAATAGTTTCACGCGAACTTTGCGAGGCATCTTCGATACATCAACACTGAATCCCCTAAGGCCCCAAGTAACCGGAAGGATCACGAGCATAGATCACCCAGGAAACATAGTCGATCCAAGATTAATGAACCGCGGGAATAAAGTCATAAATACCCGGGATATTCAAGATAATAGGTGAGACTAGTAGCACCTGAGGCCATAAACAACCCAGTACTGGTGGCTAATTGAATTCAGGAACTTCTAGGCGCCAGGTATCCTCCAACAAACCTGAACACCAAGATTCCAGCAGCGCAATAGTAAGGACATACGAATGATAAATCACACTGGTAGAACAAAGATAGAAACCCACAGTGAAAGAGAAAGGGGGTTGGAAGAAATGAAGGAAGAAAACAAAAATCGAGAGACGAATAGTCTTCAAGGTGCGCATGAGTAATGCACCACGGGTAGATGGCAAGCATCGATACGCCCGATGCACGTCCGGAATAATAGACTAGGAAGGCGTAAAACGCTAGACCAGACTCGGCCGCCATTATATCATAGGTCGCCACGGTTGCAGCCATATGGCGAGAGAGGAGCCCTGCTTCGGCTTGGGACCGTTAGTGAAAGTTATTGAAATTCAGCCACGTGGGTGTCGTAACACCGTGGAACAGGGGAGCACAAGATCCGAGGAGAGATAATACGCCTGCCGGGATGCAACCCGGAGAACGGCGATGTGCACCGTTCGAGATGCATCGTGGGGGCCCCATGGGATGATGCGTCGTAGGTCCCATGGGGGAGAAACGCGTGGAATGGGTGGTGGTGGTGCTGGTGGTTCGAGGTGGCGCACTTGGGTGCTGATTGGTGGCAAAAAAAACTTACCGCAGGCCAGAAAAGCCGCCAGGGCCAATAAGGTCAGGCTCCACAGATGGCTCATAGTACACAGCTGGACTGCTGGGGTCTGATCCGGCACGGGTCGACTCTGACTACTGACACTTAGTTATCGACCTCGGGACAGAGTGCTCCTCCCTTCACTTGGCTGCCGCCATCTACGCTCTTTGGGTATCTCGATACCCCACCAGAATCGTTCACCGGGATTTCATGGCAAGCGATCGTGCGGTCTCGGTCCGATGGCGAATAGAGCCGAGCGTCTCGTCGCGTTTCGTCGCTTTCGGTTTCGTTTCGGGCTATGGCCCGGATAGGGTATAGACTAGAGATTCCTATTTCACGTGTATTTAAATACACGTGTACACGTATTTAAGTACGTGTCATTTAAAGTACAGGGATACACATGCATATTGATTCCTATTTATTTTTAGGATACAGTTACTAATTTCCGAGAGCAAAATATAGTTATACAAAATAGATGTAAAATTAAATTTAACAACCAGTCCCATTAATATAGGGTGAAGCCGAATAAGGGGATAAACGTGCCTTAAAATATACATAAAAGCCTCATAAATCTGGTCCTCGTAATATTCTTAACAACATGACTAAATCCTATCCTACCTAAATCCTTAAATGTCATTTAGTTAGAAATTTTAAAATATATAATTTATGTAATAAAAAAGAGTATATGCAGGGCATCAAACCCATGATCAAAAACTTCTCTACGGTTACATTGTAGAACGCTTAACCGACTACACCAACGGTGTTCTTGGGAATAACGTCAATATTTTAACGTATAAAGTTGAAGCACAGTTTTAATTACGTTTGTCCAACTTCTTTAATTTATATATTGTTTTGCTAAATGTAGATGTACTTAAAATCGTATAATATACTTACTTAATAAAGTAAACTAAAAAATGCAAAGTACTAGTGTACGCTATTTCCATGCAAAGACGTCGAAAAAATCGAAATACGGGTTTCGATTTTTAAAACTACGGCATACCGTGACAAAAAATCTCCAGAAAATTTAGAACAATACTTATGACTAGACTGCAACTAACTATGCGAACTATGCTTTCCAAAATTAGCAACTGTATTTTCAAAATTACTACGAATCGAAATGCAAAGTCAGACGGTATATTTAAATATACGTGAAATAGTACACGTGTACTTAAATACACGGAAAGAGTACACGTGTACCCGTGTACTTAAAATGACACGTATTGACATACGTGTATGTGAGATACACGTGTACACGTATGCTTTTAATACACGTTCAGAATCACGACTTCTAGTGTAGACAGTGGCGTCACTAAGGGGTAACACTGAATGTTTTCAAATGTATGTTAAAACACTCCATTTTTGACAATTTTACGATTGCAAGCCCTTTTCGAAATAGTAATTTCTTATTTGCCGAGAAACTTGTCGAGGGATAATATTGTTAATTAGACACACGAGTGTACTAATAGATTAAAGTTGTGCTACGTCAGTTACGTAGTTTGCGCAACGTTGAGAAAGTATTATGTGAAAAATTAGTATTATAATAATACCATTTGAGTAATATTGTTAATATTGTAGTTTATGGTTTATTATTAACTGCTAATTTTGTATTGAACTTTATACAATGTTTTGTATAATACTAAGAGAGAAAAATGTCCGAATTTTCAACGGCTGCAGGGTAATTTTTGGTACAGAATTGAAGGGCTCAGCGGAAAAGGAGCACATGCCACATCTACGTCGATTTTTAGGTATTTGTACCATCAACAAACTCTAACCATCTGGCGTCCATGCCATGAATTTCAGGTTCCGTGGCACATACACTTTCGTAAACAGAAGCATATTAAAATTCCTTGATATTGAAAGCAAACAAATTCTTAGTGGAAAACTAACACATACCACAATAATATTGGGTTGGCAAGAAAGTAATTTCGGTTTTGTAGTGTGAAATAAAACTCATTTTTTTTATACAAAGAATAAACTTTAATCAATTATATATTTTCCATTTTGTTCAATGACCT
The DNA here is from genome assembly GCF_001272555.1 of Dufourea novaeangliae. Lineage (NCBI taxonomy): Eukaryota > Metazoa > Arthropoda > Insecta > Hymenoptera > Halictidae > Dufourea > Dufourea novaeangliae. Next base: position 344,860 of record NW_015373985.1, on the reverse strand, counting down.
TTTGCCATCTTTCTTGCAGCTTCAGGATTCCGCGCTCATAGAATTTCTGGTCCTTATCAGCAAAAAACTGAACCAACTGCGACTTAAGGTCATCATCATTTGTAAAAGTTTTACCATTCAAAGAGTTTTGCAAACTTCGAAATAAATGGTAATCAGATGGTGCCATATCAGGGCTGTATGGGGGATGCGACATCACTTCCCAACCAAGCTCCAATAATTTCCCACGAGTTACTAAAGATGTGTGAGGCCTTGCATTATCATGGTGGAACACAATTCCTTTGCGATTTGCCAATTCTGGCCGTTTTTCTTTTATTGCTTCATCCAGTTTCAATAGTTGTTGACAGTAAACATCTGAATTGATCGTCTGGTTTCTTGGAAGCAACTCAAAATACACAACACCTTTGTAGTCCCACCAAATTGACAACATGACCTTTTTTTGATGCAATTCAGCTTTAGATGTGGATTGTGCTGGTTCATCACGCTTGGACCATGATCGTTTTCGAATAATGTTACTGTACATGACCCATTTTTCATCACCAGTGATGATACGTTTCAAAAAAGGATCGGCTTCATTGCGCTTGAGATGCATATCGCAAATATTGATTCGTTGTGTTAAGTGAATCTCTTTCAATATATGCGGAACCCAAATATCGAGCTTCTTAGCGAGTCCAAGACATTTTAAGTGATTTTCAATTGTTGTATGCGATACATTTAACCTCTCTGCAATCTCTCGAACAGTTATGTGACGATCCTCTTCAATTATGGCTTTGATTTGGTCATCATCAACTTCAGTAGGTCGACCAGAACGTTGGTCATCTTTGAGTGAAAAATCTCCAGAACGGAATTTTTTAAACCAATTCTGACACGTGCGATCTGTTATGCAATCAACACCATAAACTTCACATATCTCTTTGTGGGCCTCAGCAGCTTTCTTTCCTTTACGAAAATAAAAGAGTAAAATATGCCGAAAATGTTCGTTTTTGCACTCCATGTTAAAATTGACCTTGAACTAACAGCTACAAACAAAAATTTGCACAACTTGCTTCTGAAGTAACCTAAATGTGACTGATATCAAATGTCAAAAGGAAAAAACCATAACGCAGACAGGAGTCCTTCAAAACGCTTACAACGCTGTCTATGCGTCACAACCGAAAATACTTTCTTGCCAACCCAATATAAATAAATTTACACGACTACTTTTAGAAAAACAACTATAATTCAGGAAATTCAGTATTAACACAAGTTAAGTTATAGTTGTTTTTCTAAAAGTAGTCGTGTAAATTTATTTATAGTATTGTGGTATGTGTCAGTTTGCCACTAAGCCCTTCATTTGCTACAAGCTCTCCAAAGAGACAGAGTGGCATGGGTCTCTTTTCCGCTAAGAATTTGTTTACCATCTACTATTCCATCTACAATAACAACAAAGTTATTTTAGTTGGTAACAGAGTAGATGGTAAATAGCAATTACAGTAAATCCTCGGTGAGTGTCGAAGGCTCCTTGGCACTAAACATTAAATATTTTATAAACTAACGGCCACATTCAGCTGCAACAAATACCATTGACTTCAGAATTCCAAGCTTTATCATTGTGCTAAACCTTATTGAAAAGCTAGCATTACACCTGGGGACTTCTCCTTGTCAGTGCTGAGGAGCCTTCGAACACTCATCGAGGATTTACTACAGTATGAAATTTTGACTTGAAAGTACATATCATACAACACGTTCTTAATAATCTAAAAAAAAGATTACGGCTATTTGGGCAAAAAAAATTTTGTACAGACATATAATTGTGCCCTTTTCATTCAATCCGAATTGATATGTGAATGAGGAACATTTTCAGATTATTAGAGGACGTGTCATGTAATATAAATTTAAAGTCAAGATTTGACAGTTACTGCCATTTACCATCTACTTTAATTACTAACTAAAATAACTACTAGTTAATACCAAATTTCCTGAGAAAATGATTTTTCTTAAAAGTAGTTTTGTAAATTTATAGTATTATGGCATGTACCCATTTTCTACTGACAAGGGAAGACACGGAAGTGTCCCCCTCCGATTTTTATGAAACTTCGTATGTCTGTTAAGCATTCAAAAATAAGGGATACGTATTTTTTTTATCGGTTGAGACGCGACTTTAAGGGGTGAGACCACCCCTCGAAGTTTCGATCCGAAATTTTATTGTTATAAATAAATTATATTTTGGACAATTTGTTAGCACCATATTATTCTACATAAAACACCGCAATCCTCGTCCATTAGGAGTTTTCATGTACCTCCTCTGGTTTTCGAGATAGTACTTTCGGGTTGAAACTTCGAGAGGGGTGGTTTCACCCCTTAAAGTCGCGTCTCAGCCGATAAAAAAAATAGGTATGCCTTATTTTTGACTGCTTAACAAACATACGAAGTTTCATCAAAATCGGAGAGGGACACATTCGTGACTTCCCTTGTGAGCCTTTCAATTGTTAAGGGGGTCATTCTATTTTGTCGATCGAAAAGGTTAACCTATGTTTAGGAATTTGTTCCTCAGTAAATACACTATGTAATCAAATTTATCTTTGTTAGTATTTATTGAAATACTTATAAATAAATAAAAAGATTGCGAACATAATTTTATTATATTTTGTTTCAAGTTTTTTATGGTAGCTTATGGTGAAAGTGACATTCAAAAAAAGATATCTCCATGACGCAGGTGATTTCTCAGCTGAGACTCATCTGAAACAAAAAATTCAAGTACATTCTTAATTAGTATGAGTGTTGCCATCGCAGGAACCACAATTAATAATTTTTCTTAAATAATAACGAAATGGCATGTGGGCCGATAAAAAGATTAGAGAAAAGCACTTTTCTCGGTGATTTTGTTATGTAAAAAGTATGATATGTTGAAGATATAAACATGACTATGGTTCCTGTGATAGCGATACTCATACTAATTAAGAATCTTCTTGAATTTTTTGTTTCAAATGAGTCTGTGCTGATAAATCACCTGCGCCATGTAGATACCGTAGCAGTTTCTTGCTAAAGCTGCGTCTACACTATACATATACCATAACACGTTATATGTATAGCAAAGTTATAAAACTTGTTACGAAATCAGGAAGAAAAATGTTATATAACAGTTTTCGTGTTATATAGCAAGTTATATGTTATCCTTCAAATGTGACGCCATTATTAAATAATCAGATACGAAATGTTATAGAAACTTGTTACAGACTCTTCCAGAAGGCATAATCTTGTACCAAGTTATAAAAACATGTTATATAGTAAAGTTATATAACAATTTTTTATATGTATAACACTATTGTGATATAGAGTGTAGACGCAGCTTAAGAAAAAACTTAAAACAGAACATAATAAAATTATATTTGCATTCTTTTTATATTACTTATAAGTGTTTCAATAAATACTAACAAGGTGAATTTGATTACATATTGTATTTACAGGGGGAAAAATGCCTAAAGATAGCTTAACATTTTTGACCGTCAAAATAGAATGACCCCTTAAGGGGTTAGCCCACTCTTACCGCCTGAAAATCATGGGTATCTTTATGATTTTTTCTGGGAATACAATAAAATACACTGAAAACAAAATCAAAGCCTATAAAATGTCTATGTTCACATATACAAAAACATTTCTTTTTCATGCAAAATGGTGGTGCCTGGTCCCACTTCTCTAGAGCATTTTCTTGGTCGATTGTCTTCGTGGTGGCGTCGGTCAAGGTCGCTAGGATTGAACTAAAGTAAAAAACCAGAATTTTTCAATTTCTTGAAGAAATTGGCTGGCGAAGTACATAGGATTTTTTGAAAATATTTTTGTAAAAATAGTGAATATTTGAAATAGAAAAATCAATTTTGACCAAAAAGTTTTATACACGAAGTAACACATGAAAGTTTTTAAGATATCGAAGAAATCCTAGGTATTTCGCCAGCATTCTTCCAGAAAATGAAAAATTCTTATTTCTTGTTTTAGTTCAAACCTAGCGACTGTCATCAATGTCATTCCGGAGACAGTCGGCTAAAAAGGTGCTTTACAGAAGTGGCACTAGCAGCACCGCTTTGTATGGAAAAAGATTATTTTTGTATATTTGAACATACACAGGGTGTCCCACGTAAGACTTACCACGATTTTTCCAGCACTTCCGATGATGTGACGGAAAAGTGATTTAAACAAAAGTTTATCAGTTTTTAATCGACTATATGGTACAGAAAAATTTTCAGAAAACTTTTTTGAATAAAAAATCAAGGTGACCTTTGTTTTTGAAATGGCATTACATATTCTTTACTTCATAGTAATGTAGCTCATATTAAGACGAGTTCAACCACCTAACACACTGTGACCTTGAAATGACTTTGAATCCAGAAATGTAGAATCAATGAACGAAAACGTTTTCGTGGAAAATTGTAACGCGGGGGACACTCGTCTTGTCGGAAGTAAATACGCTGCACAACATCAATTGGAAGCCCTTGCTTGTACGGTCGATACTTCACAATAATGAAAAAATATGTGATAGCTTAACTATCGCGCTATTAAGACAATTCTTGTGTTCAGTTGCAGTTCAGTTCATAGTCATTTCAAGGTCACACTATACTAGGTGGTTGAACTCGTCTTGACATGAGGTAGAGTACTATGAAGTCAAAAATATTTATGCCATTTCAAAAAATATAGGTCACCTTGACGTTTTACAAGGTATGTACTATATGTATATACATGTAAACTTTCTTTGTTACGCTACCTTTGAATATCAGTCGGTAATGTAGTTCTGCAAGGTAAAATAGACATTAGATTATGATGGAATACAGTAGACGCTCGTTTATTGCAACATTCGGGGCTGTAGAGGCATGAACATATCCAGGTTATTGGTCAGGGGGGGCACAAATATTAACACATCGACGGCCACAGTGAAAAAGGCTATACGTAGTAAGACACGCTTTATTTTGTTTTGTAAGTCATAAATTGTTGGAAATGTATTTGTTTTGTTAATAGAAGCTGTCAGTCGTGACTCAAATTATACTGCAACATTAAATATTAGGCAAAAATTTTATAACTCTGAAAATTTTATAACACTAATTTTCGTTCGAAAAATGCATTATGCAGAGTTCCTGTAAATCTGTAATTTTAGATTTGCTGTAAATCTGTTATTGTAAATTGTCTGTAAATCTGTAATTTTTCATTTTCTGTAATTCTGTTATTGTAGATTGTCTGTAAATCTATAATTGTAGATTTTCTGTGAAACTATAATTGTAGAGTTTCTGTAAATATCTGTAAATACAGACTTTCAGTAAATCTTTAATGTAGATTTTCTCTAAATCTGTAAATATATATTTTCAGTAATTCGGAATTATAAATTTTCTGCAAATGTGTAAATATAAATTTCCTGTAAATCTATAAATATTAATTTTTACTGTAAATCTACGTCCCATATGGAAATTATTAATAGGTTATTAATCAATGATTATTCAACCAACAAAATAGTTACGGTACTTGATACATGTAGAGGAACTCGTCCTCGCTTTCTTCATAGTTGGAAAAAAGAAAAAAGTTTCATACTGTTCGTTGCTTCTAGCATCGCAAAAACCAAATTACATAATGGAACGAAAAAAAAATTCGTTCCCATCGTCGATTGCTGTAATCGTTTGACCGAAGCAACTTGTTCGGCGTTCGATGAACGCGATTCGCGATGATGCTCTTTGATTACATATGAACACATAGAACCGGTAGGTGATGTTTCATTGCATGAGTAATGTGTTCCTTCTCGTTAACATTTCCATGCACCTTTCAGTATGCACAGACAAGCGGAAACCTTAGGTTATAATTATTTAGATAATCGCCATTTACATAATTGCATCGGTAATAGGTATTCCAATTATAATTGCAGCAAGTGATGAAGTAACTATCCATTCGTTAAAAGAAATCTTTAGTATTCCGAGTTTTTATACTTTTCATACAATGTAAAGGTGAAGAAACTGTCAGATTTTGAAGGTCATACATTAAGATAAACAATTGTTACTATCATGTTTATAAATATTAGATTTTTGTAAATTCAGCAAAGGATTTATAATTTAACTTTACTTAAATTGAATTGTTTCAATTTGAATTTATCCTTGATCTTTGCATGTGTATTTAATTTCTAATATTAATCGAATAATCTAATTAATAATAATATTGCTTTAATAATTACACCGCGAATTTTGTGCGTATGTAGCATTTGAATAAGAAAGACTTAATCCATTTTTTATTACAGATTTAAACCAATGATTCTTTATTTGTCTATGCAGTATCTACTTTTCTATTTATCCTATAAACATATGAATTTGCATACACACTCGCAGTCTATTGATAATATTAATAATACAGGTACACCATTTTGTTATTAGTCTATTACTTTGAATTTTACTATATTAAAAACCATATTACATAAAATTTACCAAATTAAAAATTATATTTTCAGTTATTTTATCTTCTTTACTATTTACATTTATTCCATAGAAATACTTCATATCTGAATTATTTGTAAAACATGAGTCTCATAATATAGTGTTGATCTGCGATCTTAAAGAAAACTTAATATTTAAAAAAACACACACATAAATGCGTATACGGAAAGTCTTCGTTTATCTCAAACTATAAATCATCCGTAGAGCGATGGTCTGACTTTAAAAACTTGTTCTACTGCTACGGAATGAGACAAACAAGGATTTATTAAAATTTCTAAATCTTAATCATTCTTTACACTCTCTTAAGTAATAGAAGACTTTTTAATGAAAATGTTATTTAGGGTACCAACTAACACGTTGACGACGACGGTGGTCATTGGTGTCATTAATTATACGAAAAAAACATTGAATTTCTAAAGAGCTTTATTTACAATCTCGTAAATATAGTGGTAGAATAATAATTCAAATAATGACTGTACAAGTCTTTTCAGAAGTAGTTAAATATTTGATAGTAATAATTTATACAAACATAATTTCTCACGATATTGTCGCAGTAGTAAAAATTCGGGCAGTCAGTACATTAAGTAAATAATAATCTGTAAGACTAATTGCATCAATATATTGTATTCCCCATATCTTTATAAGAACTCAATGAGTCTAAAAAATAATATTATTATCTCTGTAATTTATTTATTACTAAGTGATACAAAATAGAAACTCCTGCGTTTAAAGGATCCGTATTATCCACTTTCCACAACACATAAATTAGATTCTTGTGTGTTATTATCTTTTATTGTTAATTTTCTATATTCTTACATATTTCGTTCTCTGTTTCTATTTCCTATTCCGTTATTTGTTATTTTATCAATAATTACGGATTCCTTTCTACACATGGGCGTAGCCAAGTTACCACTCATGGAGGAACAAAAATATTAACACATCGACTGCCACAGTGAAAAAGGCGGTACGTAGCCAGACACACTTTCTTTTGTTTTTAACACTAGTACTATATATAATTATATCATGCAAAAATATTATAACTCTGGGAAGGGAGAGGGGGGGGTGGGCAAAATCCAATTTTTTTCTTGTAAGGTGGGGCAAAAGCCACTTTTTTCCGTCCAAGAGGGAGGGCAAATGCCTCCCCTGCCCACCCTTGGCTACGCCCATGTTTCTACATAATAATAACTTTCTGTATATTCCTGTAAATACTTCTGTAAATTTTGTTTGTTTATTTTTGTAAGTCTTCTTATAGTTCCGCAGAACTTTTGATAAATTTTGTTAAACTTTCCGTACAGTTGCTATAAATCTTTGTAAGCTCTGGTATAGCTTCAAGCATTATTGTATATTCAAACTTTTCGTTTGTCCTCTAGACTTCCAAATTCTATTTTCACACGATAGATACAGTCCGGAAGAATGCATACAGAAAACATTCATGTAAAATAATATACTACATATCTATGGAAAAATAGGAGATTGGTTACAGTCCTAAAAAATCAACAAAAATAATACAATAAACCATATGAAAATTCATGTTAGATTTTTATTATTTTTACATGTTCACAGTTCTTATTTTATAAAGATTACACATGTACATAACAATGTATTATATAAAGTAAATTATCATTTCAAGAAAACAAAAATATCTTGGTCATCGTCTTCTTGCTCCATTGGTGAAATTCTATTTGTGATCTCTTGAACAAAACTAGCACTAGTCTACTGTGGTGACGATGTTTCACTCATTTCAGGAACGAATTCAGTTATTAATCGTGGGTGTTCGTGTTTTAGTTAGGCCATTATACAGTTCTCTGTAACCGACCATTAATTACTTCAGATCACGTTGAAACTTTCCTACTCGTTCCTCATTAGGATCATGTTTGACAAAGGATTGCCCAATTTACTGGCCAGTTCAAAGACCTTCATTCAAGACCTTTCATAAAAAATTGTTTCTTAGAATTTGGGTCGATCTTGTTAAATCAAAACAGATCGTGTAAAATGAGAAAGCAGTTTTTTTTCTAATTCGTGTTAAATTAAAATAGTGTACAAAATGTTCGTATAAAAACAAAATTTGGCGTACTTGTATATTGTACCAAAGGGTTCATAACCCGTTTATAAATAAACATTATATGATATTAAAAGTATTCTTGAAATGTTATAACTTTCGAAATATCGTAATAAAAATCGATTCTTTCAAACATTCCCCCTTTTCTGGCCCCTTAAGGTAGCTCACGTATTTGCTGTCGTATCTAGCTTGGGCTCTGTATGACGATTTATATTTTTGATCAATTGTATCAACTTCATTTGAATGATTAGTATTTTAAACTACTTCAAAATACTGAAATGGAAAACTACAAATAAGTACAAAGAAACAAAAATTATTCTTCCTAATTGTAAAAAAAATTTAATTTGTTTTTTAATTTTGAACAAAAAATTGGAAAGTTCGACGAATAAACTAAAGGAAAACAAGTGATGTTGACGTTCATAGCAGACATGCGTAGAATATAATACCAAACGCATTAAAACCTAAGATTGCATATATTGAACTTAATGTTTAGTTTTCTTTGACCATTAACATATATTTTTTCCATGCCATCATAAAAATGCCATCACCGTAACAAAATCTACAACCGCCTAATTATTTATGAAAATGTCATTTTTTGTAACTAAATAAGAAGTGATTAACTTCTCAGTATTAACTACAGATCCATAAGACTTGTGTTAAAACGAAATGTTTATAACGTCCCTTTTTCAATAATTTAATCGTTCAGTTTGTGATTTTTTGGTGGCAATCGAAAATTGAAGTTTTTAAGAATGTTCTGTTCAATTTTCAATTAAACTTATAATTATTAAAAATTTGCGTAAGCCGTCTTAAGGTGATCAGGTCAAGTTGTCCACCCTGTATATCCCTCCGGGACTATAACTGGCGTTACGTAACAGTCATTGCTAGCTACCTCGGTCCCGAACCAGATCTCCAAGCATGGACAGTGAAAGCCGACGAATACCAACGATCCCGGGTGCTCGCTATCCGTATTGTCGGTGGACCAGTCGGATAAACGAAATACACACGTCACGGTCATGTGTCTGATCGATGATCGAGCACTGTCCTCTTGACGAAATACCAATCAGAAAATTGCCCCAGCGAGCAATTACTTGGAGAAACTACACTCTGACCCCGTTTTGTTTTTGTTTTTTATTTCCTTCGGAAATATTGCGTTCGTGTCGTAAGTATTCTGACCGCAGAAGCTGCTACAAATAAGTATTCTGAGCTTGGTATGACTAAGACTTCGAACATTTCATTCACTTACTGCGTATTGAAATTGTATAAAACAGAGACTTTAACAATGCTTAAATGTCGTCGGTTTGTTTTCAATCTAATGGAACCGTTGATGAAAACAGTCAGTTTTTGGTTATTACTAGTTTGTGAAAACTATTTTACTTAGTACGATTTGAATTTACTCAAACGTCTGCTGTTTGGACCTTGATGACCTTGATCATAGACAGTGAAAACTTAGTAAATATTTAATAATTAAATAAGAGATGTTTATTATGCAAAAAGTTCACCGTCAGTGTAGAAAATCAGTTTATGGTTATTACTAGTTTTCAAACACTATTTTACTTACTACAATTTGAATTTACTCAAACGTCTGCTGTTTGGACCTTGATGACCTTGATTATAGACATTGAGAACTTATTGTTAGTAAATATTTAGTAATTAAGTAATACATTTTTATTATGTATTAAATTTGTATTATAAGTAGGTTGTGTATTGAAATAATAGTAATTAAAATAAACGTAGCTGTGTTAATTAAATAACAGTTGTTATCGTTGATAATGATAAGCTGCAATACATTAATGATCATTATGAAGTAAATTAATGTACTAACATAAAAGTTAATACGCCTACATTAATTGACAAATACAGTTTACGTGTACAAAATTCAGCGATCGTAGGCATAAAATTTCAATTTCTTTTTTTGGATCGCTTTGAAAAATATGCATATGTGAAATATTTAAAATAGAACAATTATTGACAAAAGATTTTTGTGTTTTAGTAGATTAGCTGAAAACCATTCTTTAAAGTTATAATGAAAATTGAAAACATTTATAAAGGAATGGATTACGTAGTATTAATTGATAATTGAATTTATGATAATTTATGAAAAAATATGAAGTAGAGCAGCAATAATAATACTTACAAAAAATGAAATAAATAAACGTATTTTGCATGAGAAATAAACATGATACTTCCAAGAACATGCGCAATAAAAAAATGCATAAAAAAGTAGATAGCATAAATGAAGTTGTTATAAATTTAAACTTAATTTCCGTCACGATAAAAACAATGTTAACGAGGAAAACAGAATAAAGAAACAAATAAAATACGTTAGTACAAGAAAATAAAACACCAGATTAATTAAGTTGATTTTACCATTAAGGATATTTTAACTCTCAATTTATTCCATTAGCGAATAATTACCGCTTATTAAAGGAACGGAAAATTTTTAAACAATTATGGAAGATCTTCAAAACAATTTAAGTGATTTACAATTTCTATTTTCCTGTGTCGATAAAAATTCGGTTCAAATTACTGTACACAAAATGTGTAATCTACTTTCTACCGTTATTTACGTAACAAATAGAAGAAATAAAAATACAGGAATGTAAATATAAAATAGCAAACAATTTTCGGTTCAAAGCTCGTTTTCGACGGTTTCTTCCTGCAATGCATTGGTGCATCAAAAATATTCTCTCAATTATTCCAAATCGACCGAAAGTTCAAAGCTTCATAATTTTATAATAGCGAACTAGGCTCGGCCACGATGAAAATCGTTCACGAGGGTCGCGGAGTGCGCGTTTCATCGAGCACATCGTAAATTACGTAAAGAGAAAGGTTGCAATCAGGCGAATTAAGTGAAATTGTCTGGCAACCCAAAGAGCCATTATCCGTCGGTTATTGTATTCAAACAAGATCGATTTTCAGAAATTTACATCGAGAACCGCAATTGGAGACAATTCGCCGATATTTTCTATGAAATAAAATGTAGAAACCGCTCGCTGACAAATATCAAAATATTTAAAGGCTACTTACGTTACTTATGTCCCGCAGTATTCTCTTCCTGTTTCGGTAAATTAGTGTAAAAAATTCGTTGCTTTACAGTAGTTATTTATTCACTTCGGATATTGTAATTTGTTTTAACCAAACAGGTAATTATTTTATTGATTTAGTTATGTAGGGCGTTTTGCTTCGATTGACCTTCAGCAAAGTCTTTGAGGAAACCAGTTTTTACATAATAGACAATATACTTAATTGTGATTGACCACTATGGAAATATACAAAGATGTTATTGATGTTGATATACACTTTATTCCATCCGTGTTCAGTTGCAGTGCCTGTATTAATATAAACTTTGTTACGTATCTTTTATGAGTGCAGACAAATGAAACACCCTGTATATAAATAATAACTTGTACAAGCTATTTATTTTTATTCAGATACCGTTCATTCATTTTCTAACGTCAAAATTGCTATTCTAGTAACTTCAGTGGTAACGGAAAATATTTTCAAGGTGGCCGACTAAGAAAAATGGCGTCCTAGTATCATGAATTCTAGATATTCCATGTTTGATAAAACAAAAAAACAGAAAAATGAATTTATAGATTTTAGAAAGTATATTAAAGTTACCGTTAACTGTTTCAATCGAAAAAAATAATTTTCAAATGTAAAATTTGTTGGTGGTAAATTAATTTTTAAAGGTAAAATTTTGTGAATAAGAATTTAATTCAATTTGAAATTAGAATCAATCGATGTTAGAATCGATTTCAATTTTCCGACCAGAAACTCCGGTAAATCCTTTCCAGAACGTTTCGTAGCTATTGTAAGTTCCTTTACGGTATGTTAAATCGCGGTTACCGATCCGCATTTTCCCGTCGACCGTAACAAGCCGCAACAAAGTTATCGTTTCTGTTTAATTTCCGGAGTGTAATCCGTTTACATAAGGAGAAAGGTGTAACTGTCGTGGGAGGTTATATACAAAGGCCACAGATTTACGTAAGTGTATCACGGGTTTTATTGTTCCTAAATGTAAAAAAAAATAAGTAAAAGAGTTAAGCGTTAGAGATGCACCGCCGAGTAACTGGCACCCTTGTCTTTACTTAGTTCTTGTTCTTGTAGTAGTCCTCGCTGTAACAAAGAAGACAAACACGCGAATAAATACTGGAAGTAGAAAAATAACAAATAATGTTTTCGGACGAAAGATTACTAAGAAATTACTTGTATTATATTTAGTGTTGCGTTTGGTGTATCGCATCGATGGCTATCGAAACCAGATCGCAAATTTTCATCTGGAGAATTCATAACCCAGGCATATTTAAAATCATTTGGAATTATTCTGAATTAGTACACCCAATTATTCTTGCACTATTCTCGAATTATCCTCAAAGTATTCCTGAATCATTCTCAAACTATTCTCGAAGTACTCTCAGACTCTTCTCAAATTATTCTCAAACTATTCTCGAATAATTCTCAAGCTATTATCGAATCATTTTCAAATCATTCTCGATTAATTCTCAAGATATTTTCGACTCATTTTCGAAATATTCTCGAATCATTCTCAAACTATTCTCCAATTATTATCATACTATTGTCTAACTATACTCGAATTAATCCGGAATTATTCCTAAAACATTTTCGGAATACTCTTAGACTCTCCTCGAATTATTCTCAAGCTATTGTCAAATTACTCTCAAACTATTCTTGAATTGTTCCTGAATTAATCTCGAATTATTCTCTAAGTATTTTCGAAATACTCTGAGACTCTTCTCGAATTATTCTCAAAGTATTGTCGAATTACGTATCCTCAAACTAATCGCGAATTATCCTCAAACTATTCTCAAACTATTCTCGACTTATTCTCAACCTACTCTCCAATTATTATTATACTATTATCAAACTATCTCGAATTAATCCGAAATTATTTCCAAAACATTCTCGGAATACTCTTAGACTCTTCTCGAATTATTCTCAAAGTATTGTCGAATTATGTATCCTCAAACTATTCGCGAATTATTCTCAAACTATTCTCTAATTATTCTCGAATTATCATCATACTATTATCTAACTATACTCGAATTAATCCGAAATTATTCCCAAAACATTTTCGGAATACTCTTAGACTCTTCTCGAATTATTCTCAAAGTATTGTCGAATTATGTATCCTCAAACTATTCGCGAATTATTCCCAAACTATTCTCGAATTATTCTCGAATTATTCTCAAACTACTCTCGAATCACGCTTGAATCCTTTCGAATTCGCATTATACATTAAAATCTCACTCTGCAAAACTCACCATCCAGGTACATTCTCTGGCTCGGTACATTTGAAGCTGTCCTCGCTGTAGACAGTGCCAGCGTCGCATTGTCCTTTCTGCGGGTCCACGCCGTTCTTGCAGATATAGAACTTGGCACAGTCCTCAGGATGGGGATACGTAGGATGTGGCAGGATCCTGCCAAGTGGTCCCGCAACATCGCCGTCCGGGCAAACGAAACCGTCGTCGAGGACGTCTCTTCTAACATTCTCGCAGAGTCGGCTGGCGTCCGCCGCCCACACGCAACTCGACATCTTGTCCTCGTAGATCAAACCGGGTGGGCAAGGTAACGTTTGTGCTACGCCGTCGATGCAATTAACGAAACGATCGCAGGCGGTCGGATCCTCGTGCTTGAAGTATCCGTTAGCGCGAGGACATCCTTTGCTTGGTTGTGGCTCCTCTGAAAAGCGAAAACGATGAAGAGGAACAGTTCATCGCTCTAGTTCTTAATTGTTCTATCTCTACTAGTTTCTAATCCGAGAAAACTGAGTTGAAATTTTCCGAAGTTTAATATTACAGAAGCGGGAAAGTAGAAAAATAATAAATCCCACTAAGTATAATATTATCCACTGAATAGCTATTTAGTACAATATTTAACAAAATTTTATCGTATTATCAACATCAATTTCTAATTGTTATTAGTATTTGGAGATATAACCGTCAAGGAAAACAAACTTTCGTAGTTTCGGAGTTAAGACTCAAAAGAATATTTGTTGTCTTCTAGGTTGAATTTTCTTTATATTATGGTGAATTTGTATTCTTGGGACCAATGAGACGCGCATAGATTGAGTAACTAAATTGTTTTGAAAAATGGAATTAGGACAGTTAACAACTCTCGTTAAAGGTGTGAAAACTAAACTTGAAGTCAAATAGGCACACACATTTTCGCGTATAACTCTTAAAGTACAAGAGGTAGAAAAAACATTTTTCAAACAAAAGTTTAATGGTACAGTAAAATTAAATAATTTAGGAATGGAAGCCTTAAGTTGATCACCCTGCATTTAGTATCTGTTGACAAGATCAAACAATTTTTCCGTCGTCCAGTAAAAACGTAACGAAGACATTATCCTCGAGACGCTTCAGACTTTCCGAACGATCCAACAGAATGGAATTCTTTGATTCAAGTACTTCCGATACTCCCTGTATGCGAATCACATGCTAATCAACGCGTTAAATGAACCTCCGCAAAAGGAACAACGAAACTCTTACCCAATCCTTCGAATGGAATTCCTCGGTTCCTGAAAAACTGGGAAAGATTAACATATGGAGATTCGTGGCAGGACCGCAAAAAAAAATGTGATCGCGTTGGAAGAAAGTAAAACGTCGAAGAAAAACTCCGAGGTTCGTAAACGAATTTTGGCGGGGAATGCACGTAGGAACCGGTTTCGGGCCCAATTTAGTACATCTTTCAGCGACACTGCGACCCGAAAGTCTGATCGTTACTCTTTCATCGTGAGGCAAGGCCGAAACGGCATCGAACGGAACCGGAATTCCATTTTTAGAGTCGGAAACTTCGGTTCCAACGGCAAGAACGAATTTGAATCCGTGAAGTTATACAGGGTGCCTCCGAAAGTTATGTACAAGCGTGTATTAGATGATTCTACGTGAAAAAAATAAGTCAAAAATATAGAATAAGATTTTTTCATTTGAGACTTATTATGGGGGAACACTACTGTGAAACTTTTTGCAAAATCGATTTTTTTTAATGCATTCTCTTAAAGTTAAACTCTTCAAAAACACTATCTGAACATTTCAAATCGATATTCGAAGAATTTATAAAGATACAGTGCATTTTGATTACATATACAGTGGACTCTTACGATAATGCCGCGGCCGGGGCTGTAAGAGAGTAAAATTCTCGGAAACGGCATTACGTCGAGAGCCCCCTTCGTAGCGACAGCATACGCAACGTGGTGGGAAAGCCAATTTGTGTGCGTGAAAGGGAAGTGCCTCGCATGGCAATAGGCCAAGCGGCAATATCGTAAGAGTTCATTGTAATAATTTCAAGTGAAACTTTAAACGCGTTTTTCTTGAAACGACATTGTTCTAACCGGCGGGTACGATAACTGTGTCGATTTTTATTCAATCGACTTGAAATTTTGACAGGAGTCTTAAAACAAGTTAACCTTCAATTGCACTTACGGATTTTGAAATTTTATGAAATGTACCCAAAAAACTGTCCATTGTTTGCGGATTTTCGACACTTTGTTTTCTAAAGCGCGCCGTTTTTGCAAAAGTAGTTTTCTTTAAAAATCCGCACGTGTAACGGAAACTAGTCTAATATAGTTTATAAAAAATTATTTGTATTTGACTTCAGAGCTGTTGTTCCAAAGTTACGCATCCTGCCAGCGACTAATGATTTTTTGGGAGGAGTCTAAAAGATTAATGGTATATTAAAATTTCTGAATATTTTTCTGTTAATTTTTTTGTTTTGTTAATCTCTTGGGACATTGTGCTAAAATTAGGTAATAAATCTTTTTTGGGTGGAAATTGTAAATTATTCCTGAAAAAAATTCTTATAAAAGGTTTATTTTCCCGGCCCTTGCAGTGGTATTCACCCTTAATCTAAAACACATCTATTCTTTATGGTAGCAAGTAGAAACGGAATGCAATGAACGGACGCGCTAGCCAAGTCCCATTCAATAACTGCACGGGTATCCAGCAGACTTTCAAATTTGATTTTCTCGAATACGAAGCCTCAAACGAAAAAATGTTATTCCACACTTTGTTCTTATCTTTTTATGCGGAATGACACCTAATACCTGCTGGTACGTAACTTTTGAAGGCAACCTGCAGGTCGACGGGAATCGCTATCGAATGCTACCAACTTTACACGCTACTGCCCAAAAAGTATTACCTGAATTGTACACTACTGAAAAATTGTTAACATTCAATGTTCCATAACTTTGTCGACATTCATCTTTTCAAATGAAAAGCTTGAACCTTCCACTTTTTGTCCTTTTTGTTCGATTTTATTTAACTTGGAGCCCAAGGAGTAAAATCTTCCCTTTTAAAGATGATTGTAGCATTCAAATTGTTTCTCGAGGAATGAATTGAAAAACAATAAAGTGTACAAATTTATGGTATTTATTTCACAACAATAAAAGTAAAATAATATTACAATTACATAGTACAAAATAAAGAATAAATAATTATATTAATAATGAATATTGTTTACCTTCGTTTATTCTTTATTTTTTATTATGTTGCTTTATTTTACATGGTAAAATTGGAATTTCCTGTACTGTTATCATGTTTTTTGTCTATCTTTTATACCGTAACGAGCAAAAGTATTCGTACAGTAAAAACGTAGAAAAAAAGTTATATTTTCCAAATTATTAATTGTACTTAAACATATTAACATATTAACATATTATGACAATTATTAGAGTTGAATTTTACTGTTAATTAAATAAATTTCTTAAGAAATGATATAAATTATTTTATTAATTTTTGTAAAATAGAATATGAGTACAGTATAGTTGCATATACAAAAATAAAAGCATATAATATGTCATTGCATGTATTTAAATATAGCAGATAATATTGATAATATAGCACCTTTTATTCTGCATTTTTATGATAATAGAATAATAGGTAATAGTCAAATCCTCACAAAATCCCATACACGTAAAAAACACAAAACGTCAAAGAATACATGTATCTAGGTGTATATGTATAAAGTTTCTTCATTATTTCAAGATATAAAATCTACCCTGAGAAAATGTGCCCAACATGCTGTTTAACCTCTTTGCACTGTTCAATAAATTATTACATTACTATATTCTAAATTAAACATGGCCCAAGCTAAAATCTAATTAAGGAAACATACTTACATATCGCTTGATCGTTATCATGTAAACTGCTAGTGTCAAATTAACTTACAAGTTTTTCTGACAAAGAATATATTAAATGTAGCAATACGTTATCCACTATTTCTCGACGAAATCGAATTCCTTTCTATGGAAATCAAGAATCTATACTGTCTCACTTGTATTTGCAATGATTTTTCAATATCCTACACCATTTGTATTCAGTGAAAAATGGAGAAGATACCTTTAACTTAAAGTCTATTGCTTCATCATTAGAAGAAATAATGGACTACTTATTTATGCACCTAATAATTGAAAGCTGAAGTCTTACATCAAGTCAAATTAACCCAAACATTGCAGGGTCGATTTGACAAACAAGGGTCAGATACGGGCAAATTTATTACCTAGATAAAGAGTTTCGAATAACGAATAAAAGATAAAAATAGTACTTCCCCATTTCTAATTGATTAAACGTGGAATTTCCAATTTTTATAATACAATAATTTTTTTTCTGAAATCAGTAGACGCTTAATGTTTTGACAGTTTTGACACTAGAACTACCAAAGCGGTCAAAATAACTGACTATATTTTTAACTCCTACAACAATGATTAAAATGTAACAACAATACATTTCCCCAGATCTGTCACAACTTATATTGCAGTATAAAAATGAAGAAATTATTTTTTTTTAATTTTTTTAATAAGGGTTCTACGTCGCATCAACTACAAAGTCATTAGTAACGTTGAACAGTCCTTGTTGTTTTATTATATTTTGTCTATTAATTTTGTTTCCTTGATGACGCCGAGTACTCTAGTTATTTTGTTGTTATTCAGATTTTCGTGGAGTCAAGGTTCCAGCTTGTATTTGTTGCGAAGAATGTCGTACTTTGGGCTGACCAGTATTAGATGTTCTGTCGTCACCGGTAGACTCTTCGCATGAGTTTAGCAAGAAACTCCATGATATACAGGGTGTCCCAAAAAGACAGGACAATCCGCAACATGGATATTGCTCTTGCAAATACAAATCGAAAAGTCCTTTACCCTTTGGAATTTGAAGCTCCATTTCCGAGACATTAGTAGTTAAACGAACTCGACTTAACAGTTAACGATCAGCTGAGCGAACAGAGGTTAGTGACTTGGGTCGACGACCCAGACTGGGTTGAGACGAGTCGTCTGACAAACGACAAATTGTCAGAATTGAGCAAATTTTATTTCGAACAATAAATACCGAATAACGAATAAAGTTCCAAGATGTATTCGCAAATAACGAATAACGATTTTATTCGACGAAAAATTATTCGCTAGTCACGAATAAAGCGTCATTCGTTAGTCGTTATTCATGAATAAGTCTTTATTCATTATTCTTATTCGTTATTCGTTATTCTGAACTAACTCCGCAGCGAATAAAAGTCAGGAGTAAGCGACACCACTTCCCGTCCATTAAAAAAAAATAATAAAGGGGAACCCTTTTCTAGATGGCGATTGACTATTGATGACGTTTCCTTAGCTATAGAGTGGTTCTTTTAACTCGAGCTTCTACCACTTACAATACCTCTGTTTCTTTTAAAATAAATTTTCTATTATATTTCTTGTCATAATTACGCTGCTTTGTTATAACTATGAATACTTTAATAATTATTATTAATACTACTCATGAGTTAATCTATTTTCATAATCTTCAAATATTTTCTCGAAAGAAAAATCGAAACTGTTACGTCGAATTTTATAAATTTCTCGAACTCTCGCATACAGCACGAATGATTTTAATTAACTAACTATGACATTATAGTGAATCTTTATTTCATTAAATTTGTTTTCTAAGTAGGATATTATAAAGCGTTGATACGTCATATTATAATTAATTTTACCGTTAATCAATTGCTTAGATTCGCCTAATGTTAACAATCCCTGACTTTGAGCAAATTTTATTTCTAATAACACAGAAAAATTATTTATGAATAATGAATAATGATTTCATTCAACAAAAAATTATTCGTTAATTACGAATAAATGTGTAGCGTTATTCGTTATTCCAAATAACTTCGTTATCTCTACGCGCTACGGATCTGTCGTCACGGTACTTGGCTTCACTTCCTACCACACTCCACTCACACATTCACTCATGCACGTATACGCCGCTGGTGCGTGCCGCCGATGACGTAAGCTTTTTTCGCTGATTCCTTCGAATAAATTTTTTTATTCTCGCATAAATTCGTTCTATTCGCAACTTTTGTTCGAATAACGCCCAACTCTGCTTCGAATAAATTCTTATTTGAATAAAAATTGATTCGTTATTCTCGAATAAATTCGTTTTATTCGCAACTTTTATTCGAAAAATTTATTCGAATTTTTATTCGAATAAAACCCAACTCTGTGAATTGTGCAATTCTTGACTGTGTCTGCGCATATGTATGAGTTCGTTTACTTGCTAAAGGACATTTCGATAGGTATTTGCATGAGAAATATCCGTGTTGGGGATTGTCCCATCTTTTTGAGACACCCTATACATAAATTTGAGTATTTTCAAAAGGTCATGTTTATCCATCAGATAGAAATAAATATACTATCTAGTGTCAATATATGTATACCTAGTGTTAAACCGCTGACTACATTTGTCAACTACAGTAGACGCCTACTTTATCATTTTCGTGACTATATCTGAAACATTTCTTGACAATCGGAAGTGCGAAACTTCTTTAAATGACATCCAAACATTAGAAAAACGGTGTTACTGCGACTACTACTGTTTGTTATTTATCGTGAGCAAAAGCATTGTTTATAAAAAAAATATTTGTAAAAATGTTTAAAATAATCCTTAGAATGACTAGTGGTTCTTGTTTTATGAAAAAAAATGTTTGTACAAGATACCAAAAAGATGCAATGATCCGGTTAAAGGTCAAGATACAGTAAATCGTCGATAAGTGTTCGAAGGTTCCTCGGCATTGACCATGAGAGGTCCCCAAGTGTTACGCTGACTTTTTAATGAGGTTCAACACACTTGGAATTCTCAAGCCAATATTTGTTTCAGCCGCATATGACGATTCAATTATGAAATATTTAATGTTCAGTGCCCAGGAGCCTTCGAACACTCATCGAGGATTTACTGTACTGTCATCTCACTATCTATTATTCAAATAAAATCGTGTTCAACTCTGACAAGGATGAATATCAAAGTAGAAGAAAAAAGCAGGGGAACTTACGAAGAAGATTTCTGTCTCCACATGGCACATTGGCCGGTACATCGCACAGCTCCTTCTTAGGGTTGTCGTCCCTAAACACCAGGCCGTCTTTGCACAATTTCTCCTCCGCTTTACCGTTCAAGCAAACATAGTACAGGTCGCATTGCTCCGCGTCCGGAAAGAACCCCTTCGGTTCCGGGCACCGAAACTGCGCGCTGCTCAAGGTCACCGCACTGACCAACAAAAGGGTGAACACGCGATGGTACATGGTCCTCTGTCTCTCTATTCCTTTTTCCTCTGACCCTCAACTCGAAACCACCGACCGAACACGATTCTCCCCTTTTTTTTTCTCTTTCTACTATTCTGCTCCTCTATCTCTTCTTCGTCTTCTTCTTCTTCTCCTGGCTGTGTACTCCTGGTCTGGTTCGTGGACAGCGGCCGTAGACAACGTGAGTATAAACCGTGAGTGCAGGCCTGAAACTGGTCCTGATTCGTTCTGTCGACGGCAACCACCACTGCATCCTTCCTTGCACATTTCACAACCGCCCCCACCCCCTCGCGCCGAAGTTTCGCCGAAACCACCTTTCTCGCTTGCTCTCCCTACGGCCGTTTTTCTTTCGACGGGGGGGAGGAGGAGGGGGCAGTGTCGATACGCGTGTGCTCAGGCGGCCCAAGAGATCGAGACACCCGTCGCCACTCGGCGCGTGTTAGGCGCCCAAGACTTCTTATTTTCACGCCACAGCCGTCTCTGGGTCTGCATATAACCATCCATACACCGATATTCATGTCCTGGTGGCCCACTTCCGGGTGCAACGGCGTACGCCCAACCCCCTTGATTTTACTAGCCGAACGCCAACCGGCTGGCTGTTATCACTGATGGCGGGTTGTTGTCGGTTCATTGGGCTTCCGGTTGATGTTAGGTGTTATTCGGTGAATAGAGAGATTGGGGAAAGGTGGTGATATTGGTAATATTATAATATAGAAATTTGGTAATATTATAGTATCGAAATTTCGTATTACTATAGTATAAAAATTTGGTCATATTATAATGTAGAACTTTGGTAACATAAAATACAAAATTTGGTAATGTTATAACGTAGAAATTTAGTAATATTATTATATCAAAATTTGAAAATGTTATAAAGTATGTAGGAATTTAGTAATATTATCATATGGAAATTTCGTAATATTATAATATAGGAATTTGATAATATTATAATGTGGAAATTTGGTAACATTACAATGTAGAAATTTGGTGATATAAAATTAAAATTTAGTAATATTGTAAAACA
>NW_015373985.1:287805-322503 GCF_001272555.1 Dufourea novaeangliae | reverse complement strand
TTTGATAATATTATAAAATTGAAATTTCATAATATTATAATATAGAAATTTGGTAATATTATAAGATGAAAATGAAGTAATATTATCATATAGAAATTTGATCATATTGCAATCTGTATGGTACTGCAAGAGGGAAATTGTAGAAGGTAATATTTGACGGTGGAAGGATTTTTTGAAAGTTGGAAAATGGTTTTATCGAGGCAGTATCTGTAGAAACATTTCACGGCATAGACCAGTGCGATTTATGAAGAGTAGAAAATTTATCACAGGAAAATTTCGTTTGTTCCCAAATTTGTCGGTACCAGTCGACATCGAAGATAATCTGATATTCTTGAACAGCTGAAAACCACGTGCAGAACAATTAACCCCTTGCACTCCAAGGCTCGTTTATTGGTTATAATTAAAATTTTATACTTTGTCATGGATGAATGTAGTAGTAATAGCGCTGGTGGAGTGCAAAGAGTTGACTACTTTATCCATTTTAGTTTTTTCTTGTAATTTGCAAGACTTACATGTCTATATCTCGCTTCCCCCTTTAAAATTACCGCGAACTTCGCCATACCCATACAAGCATAGGAACATTAATAACGCACAAACATATTCACCTCTCCGATATACGGATTAACGGATATAAACACGCGCAAAATCAACGAGTTCACTTCGACAGTCAAGTGAAATCTCAAGTATCTATCACAGAAGTCACTTCGCGAGTCAAGTGCAAAAATACAGTAAATAAATCAGACAACAGTTTACTTTATTATTCGCCTTTTCCAACGATCATGTTATAATTAATTAGGCCAAGTTAAGCAGAAAGCTACCAACCATCAATGATCTGAAATGTAGTGAATTTAGTTTGCAGATTTTAATATAAAGAGAAATTAACTTTATTTTTATTAGGTATTGTTTATTAGTTATTGTTGCTTTACAAAGTTTTTTATGACTTATTTAATAGGGGCTAGTCCACTATTATTTTATGTGGTTTGGTAGTTTTAATAATTGGAAAATGTAAGAGTTGTTCTATGGGTTGGTAATTATTTACAAAATAAAAATCACAAAATCATGGGATCCGTACTGTGTTTAACTAATTTTTTGTCATTTCGAGGGTTGGTAGTCTTCTGCATAACCCAATTTGTTCTACGAGAAACGAACTTCGCGAAATTTTCCAATTTAACAATTAGTATATCTTGAAAATTTTTTGTAAAACGTCTTTAAATACTACAAAAATTTTTAAACTACAAGTACATATGTAAGATATTTTTAATATATTTTCATCTGGAGCACAGAATAGTAAAGAGTATTTATATCCTTTGGTTACTCAATGATCAATGAAAAAAAGAAGACTGAATCAGTGAAAGGTGGAGAAATAAATATTATTCAATGAATGAAAGGTGGAACAAATAATGTTATTTAATCAACGGAAGGTGGATAAGAAACGATGATTTTATGACAGAGAAGTGAATCGATGATCGTTACTGAATCAATGAAAACTGACTCGGAAAATATTATTTTATCAATTGCGATCAACATATACGATTTCACGCGCGTTTCTGTAATTATATTTGCGCAACACTTGCGAAAGTGTCCGTGAACGTTAATATCGTTATTTCTGTGGACACATTCTCTTCCGGGTGCTTTGAATACGTGTCGCTTTCGATCGAGAACGTTTACTCTTCATTAATATTTATTCAAAATCACACCCTTTAACACGATGACTACCAATTTTTTTTTACTATTCAGACAATATCATAATAAATATTTTTACCATCGAAGACATAAGAGTCACAAGTTTACTTGTTCCTGCGTTCTGTGAATCATTACTTTCATTATTAAACTAATCTTTATTTAAATAATTTGTAATAAATAATAAGTAAACATAAGAATTTGATTGCAAATAAGTGACTGTGAAAATATAAATATCCATAAACAAATTAACAGTGTAGATAATTTCCACAATTTTCTACAGGAATTGAAAATTATTTAAAACAGAAATATTTAAATTGAATAACCGTCACCAAGTTAGATAACAATTATATTTAATTTTCAAGAGAATGTGTAATGAAATCATTGAAGCAAATTAATTTTTTATTTATTCCTGCTTTCGCACACTTCGATGTAAAGATTAGAATTTAAATAAAAAATCGCAGTTTATTCATAAATTTACCTAATATAGGTTTTCTGTTATATAGCAATAATAATAATGCTTCTTCCGTTAAAGAGACGAATGTTAATCAACCATTCATTTCTCTCACGTTTTTCTAATATACTCCACGAATCTTCCTATCGAAGTCTCGCAACGAAAAAAGATTTCCAACCGATACTTCGACACGCATCTTTTTACCGATAAGTAATCTGGCATAAATAATCCAGTAAAACGGTTGACGTACGCACGCGTGAAACGTACCCACCGTGGCGAAACAGAAAGAAACGACAGCGGGACTTTCAGTAATTTGAATAAAAATACAATTTCACTTTCTTCTTTCATCAAGGGATCGCTTTATAAACGGTGTCCCATGACTAATGGGTGAGAAAGCAGAACAATTCAGATTCACGTTTGATAGCTGACACACGATCAGATGTATCGTAATGTGTTTTCGAATCAGACATAATGGGGAATACGTGACGAGTTGTATGCAATAATTGGACGGCAGATTTTGTGCATTTGTAAACAGACAAATTTTTATTTTTTATCTAGTGAAACCATTTATACTTAATTGTTATGTCCACAAATTATCCCGTAGAAACGTGAATTTGTAACAGATAAACATTCACAGTCCAATATCAATAACAATAACTATAAATAAGTAAATAATAATAATAATAATTCCGTAACACTTATAATCAAAACATCATAATAAGGTAGCAGCCACGATGATTTAAATAAAATAACACGATAAAAATAAAATATGATAAAAGTATAATCATTTGATGCTATTTTGAAGTATGTAAAATTCCAATGAATAAATATCTGGGAAATAATGTTAATGTTAAATAGAGAAAATTTGGTAATGCAGTAAACAATTATCAATTACTTACCGATATTCTACGAATATAATATGAAACATAATAATTCGACTAATTTTTATTTCTCAATAGCACAATAATGTTAATATGCCAAATAAAATTTGACATTTAATACGAAAAATTTGTAATACTGTACAATAGAAAACAAGACGGAATAACAACGTGCGATTGAAGGAAACCGAATAATCTTCATTCGTGACATTCTCGATTCCTTTTACGTTACAATACACAAAAGAATGTATTGTTACAGCAGGCTCGGATCAAGGGGAGGGGGGCTAGGGAGGACTATAGCACCGGGCCCCACTTTCCAGAGGCGCCCCATTCTGAACCATCCATTTATGTATGTCAAAAAATGGTTGAATGAATTTTTGTTCACTGTTTCCCTTTTGGAATAATTAGAAATCTCTTTTGAAATAATTAGAAAACTTATTTAATAATTGATAAGTTAATAGCGGAATTAAAAAAGCGAAGCGAAGCTTATAGTCACATCATTAATTTATGTGGATTTATATGCAACTTACTGACCATAGACAGAGATGAAATGCAAATGAAAGTTCTAGTGAAAATCTACTCGAAAGATTCATAGGATAGTTTTGTTTGTGAATTACAACAATCAAAAAGACAACTCAATCTCACCTTTGAAGGTGTTGAATTGAATAGTAACAACAAAATAAAAAAATGTGTAAAATTAGGGTTCCACCTGGTGGCAGAAATGGTCACTAATTCTGAAGCTTTTCAAAAAGCGCGAGAAACTGCAATATTGGTATTGTGGCGCCACCTGGCGGCGACATCTAGAACTAGGCTGACAAGTGCCAGAATTAGTTCTACCACCGACTAGGTATAGGATAGACCTATCATCTTATGGGACTTCGTGTCTCATGTTCTGAAATACCGATAGTGTAAAAAGTCAGGGATTTTCTGCTGCCCTCTGCGTTATGAAAACGGTGAATTTGTGAACTACGTTAAATCTAAGAAGGGACCATGGTCGTGAACGGATTCTCTTCCGTCCGTTTACTGTACAGTAGATGTATTAGAAAGGAGTCTTGGGTTCCCGTCCCGACGGACCTATTGGTTTTTTTTCGCGTACAAAAAAGTTATTGCGTTTAATATTGTTTTTATGAATATGTATATGTATTATTATGTACATTTGAGTAAATTATTTTATTATTCCATTGTTATTACAACAGTTTAACAGTGACAACGAACGCATGTATATTTTCAAATATCGGACTAACAGTATATTTTTATTCTATATTATTACATATAAGTGAGTAATACGTATCAAAAACGTAATCGAAACACAGATTTTTATTACATCACAAACATCGCATAAAAGATATTTCGTTATATTGACATTTGTAATAATTATGGATGTTGCGGGGAAATCTATTGACATTATGGAACATGTAACGAAATATCACTGTAACACTTAAAAAAGTTTTAAAGTTCCATTTATATCATTGTCCTGTGAAAATGTTCATACTTCCAGCAGCATTCATATTCCAATCAAAGAATTTACAGAATAAGGAAAAGGAATCTAAAGTAATTTTCAGTAGTTCCATACATCTTTATCTCGAATAATTTTCTAAAACATTCAAAGTACTAGACATTTTTACACTTTGAATCTCATATCGATTTCTAAAATAATCCTAGTTCGATGTAATATAGAACGTGGTTTTATGAGATAGATTCGAAGTTCGCAGCCATTAGCTCGGTATTGTCTTCAGTTTACAGTACTTTACCGATGATAATACCGATTGCCCAGGCCTCACCACGAGGAGGTTGCTGCGAGTGGAGGCCCAAGGCAGGTAGATGGAATCACAAGTTCTACATCTACCCACCTTTCACAATAAACCTTATAAATAACTTAAATCTTAACTATGTAATACTATCGGTACTAAAATCCCTCGGCGGATGACTTCTTTCTTGAGCCTAAACCTATAAAAAACTAAGTTCCCTCGTCGGTTGTCTTCGTTCTTCAGCTTAGAACTAATATTATCTTAATATTCTAATTAATACGAATTAATGCTATTAATACAAAATAACTTAAACTAAACGCAACGTAGTCGCTAATACTCAAACGAAAGAGATAGACGGAATGGAAAAAGTTCCATCGATCATTTCGTTTACGCACCTAATATTCTATATACCAAGCAGTTATTAAGTCTACGATGAACTACGCGTTAAACTACGGTATGAACAAGTATCGCGATGCAAGTGTTGTCGCCAGAACCTGGTTTAAGAAAATAGGAAAGACGGGCGACACCTCGCTAACCCGGATCCATCTTTTACTGCCATGGAGCTTTGGGCTGGTCACCTGCGTACCAGTTAGTTAGTTAGTGCTCAGGTCTCCCGGGAGAGGGGAAGTGCGATTTCCCCCCCAAGGTCGCAGCTGTGGCTAGAGCGCCGGTAGACCTGCGTATCAGACCCGAACCAAAGGAGTACACAAGCATGGTAGTGCAAGCGAGATTCTCTGTTTACGGAGCAGCCTCCCGACTACTCCGTACCCTTGCACACACGATTCTTTCTCCAAATCCTACTTACCAGGCAAAGACTAAACACGTCCGATATCTGGCTTCTCAATAGAAACCAGAGGGATCGGCAAACAGTCTTAGTGTACAGACCCACTGCCCGTACCATAGGTACAGACCCACTGCCCGTACCCCAAGTCTGTGTAGAGAATCAACGAGCAAAATGAATTAATAATAACTTGGTATGCACAATGGATGGTCACAATTTAAGTCTATTAATAGATAGACTAAAATTAATAATAATAATTATCATTACGATGTGATGATGAATATGAATATAACAATGAATATCGAATTATGATTTAAGTTTAACTTACAGTAACTTAACGCAGTGATAGACGCTTTGAGGATGTAGACGTTGATCGATGTCTTCTTTCGATGGAATAACTGTTTGGAAAAATATTTTTCATTATACAATACACTAGCGCGTTGGACCGACCGAGAGCACCGATACCGCGGCACGCTCTACCGTACTCTCTCGCTCGCACACCTCCCCCCATAGACCACCGAAATTCTTCGGCACGCGTCAACACCGACGGAGAGCACCGATACCGCGGCTCGCTCTATCGCTCTCGCTCGCACGCCGTAACGTCACCCGATTCCCGGAATCCCGCGGTTACGAGATGGCTCATTACGGTAAGGCATTCCCGCAAGGGAAATTGTAAGCCGCCGGCCAAAAGGTAGATTTAATAAATTATTTATGAAACTTATAAATTATTCTGAATTTATCTGTTACAAATATACAAATGTAAAGCAAGATATAAAAACGAATAAAACAAGAACATGTAAAAAGTAACATTAGTAAAATGTCCATTAACGATGCATTTAGAATAAATTGTCTTGTAGTTAAGTGAAAAAATATATACTTTTCCGTTTCATGTTTCATGACTGTCATATTTATCCCTTAACCTTAAACTGAAGCATCGGATATTTTTATTCTCGTGAAATCATATAGATACACGTAATATGAATGGAATATATAACACTTCATTTGTGCTAATAATACTCAGAATTCATGCTTTATCGGTAACGTCGGGTATTGACACTAAAATGGTAACAGGGCTACGTAGCCCTATGAACGTGGGACAGAAAAAAGCATTGGATGATAGGTCTATTCTATACCTAGTCGGTGGTTCTACTTTCCACCATCAGAAAACGTATTACAGTATACAGTAGAGATTCGTTTCCCGCGCCACCGTTATCTGCACGGAAGCCACGCCCCTTAGTTTAGTTTAGTTTGGACCTTTTCTCCCGGGAGGAGGGAGTATCGATCCTCCCCCCAAGGCCCATCAGTGACCACATAAGAGTCAGTAGATTTCACACAGCCCTGCCATAGGACTGCGGTGGGCATTACCCGGGGAGCCTGCTTCCCCCAGTTTTCCTTCCCGACCAACTTTTTTAGGCCCGGGCCACATGGCGGCAAGGGAAGTACTCGAGCGGGGGGCGGAGAGTCACTAGAATCGTCCCATCCCTACCTAATAAAAATTTAACTAAAGGAGTATGGTCGTCGGGGCAACCGATCCTTCATCTCCAAAAGTGAGTACCGGCTCGCTCTTTGCTTCACCCACAGACCGAGTCTGTACCAGGGGTGGAATCATCATGCTTGCGTACGTTCCATCATCGGGAGAGAGCTGTATCGCCTATTTCAACCCCCTACTCAGTTACCTGCCTATGTCCCGAATAATTCAGGAGCCCCCCCTCCTCTGGTTACCCCTCTCAAAAAATTACCACCCCCCTTCAAAGACAGGGAGGGAGTAAGCCACGCCCCTTACTCACACATATTTCTCACACACGCGCGCGTACCCTACTCTGTCGCCCAGCACGCTCAGGCCGGAATTCATACGGTGTCGCGTTTAACTCGCATATCTCATCACGGAAAGCGCAGTATATATAATACTGTTGTAATAATGTTTTTATTGGAGCAATGAATACTGGTGGAATGAATATTGGTGACAATTTGATTGCTTCTTGTCTTGCAGATCACACGTAATGGGTAAAAGATACTAACCAAGCTAGACATTTGCCACTAAAATATGTCACGAATTATTACCTTTTTCACATAATACCTTAATACTTTATTACACAGAATGTTTGGAAGAATCGATTTATGTAATAACAGTATTTTATTCCATAATATTTCAATATCATTAATAAAAATAACATAATTAACTTTAAAAACTTAGAAGATACTCCATCTACGAAAAACTTATTACTGCTAAGTAATAGCCCTCTTCATACTGAACAACTTCTATGAATAAAATTTCCTGAAATCTCTAAAAATAACGAAGATAATTAATGTAACCGTAAAGTGCGCATATCCAGCCCACCCTATATGTACTGCGTTGCACGACTGAACGGCCGAGTGGTGGGGAAAGCGCTCGGGTAACTATGTAGTGTCCGTTTCCTGCACGGTTCCTAGAATTTGGTCCTTTACAGCTCCGACTCACTAGTCAGGAAACAAATGTCTACTGTACTTGGTTTCGAAGGTTTCGAATAAAATTGGCATCTAAAAATCATTATTGCGTCATCTATCCCCAAGAATCAGTAACTGTATGTAGTTTATGTAATAAATATGATATATGTTTTCACGTAGTAGATGGCACCTCATGCCATTTTCGTTACTCCATTACTTGCGTGAGGTTGTTTATATTATAGTCCTGCAGTCATAAATGTGTATGTACAGTAAGAAAACAGTTCCATGTAATATATAAGAACCTAAAAGCAGTAACCAAATCATTAAGTAAAATGGAAATTCTTGAATTAAAAGATATTAAAGCCATAGCTGATATAATTCATCCTTATCCGGACAGAGTAAAGTCTGAAGTAATACCACTTGTTATTGACAATGGTAAACAAGGTTTACTGACAATTTATGCAACACTTATCTTATATAATGAAAATTAAGAAATAATTTCTATTAGGATCATACAACTGTAGGGTAGGCTGGGCTACTGAGAAAGAACCTCAGTTGATATTTAAAAATCTGATTGCAAAGCCAAGAAAAGAACGTGGCAAAAAGGATGGAGAGCCACAGGTTGGAAATGATATAGCAAACATTGAAGCTGTTCGTTTTCAATTGAAGACACAGTTTGATAGGAATGTTGTTACACATTTTGAAGCACAGGAACAAATATTCGATTATACTTTTGCTCACATGGGAATAGACACAGAAGGCGCTGTTAATCATCCAGTTATTTTAACAGAAACATTCCTAAATCCTAATTATTCTAGAAATTGTAAGACAACAAATATCTGTTGTACTTAAGTGTAAGCTAAGAGTATTTGATTAATTGTGTGCATTTCAGTAATGGCAGAACTTTTGTTCGAATGTTATAATGTACCAGCAATAGCATATGGAGTTGATTGTTTATTTTCTTATCAGCATAATAATTGTCCACCGGATGGTTTAATTATTAGTATTGATTATCATACCACACATATAATACCAGTATTGGATGGTAAAGCAGATCCTATAAACTCTAGAAGAATCAATGTTGGTGGATATCATATTACATCTTACATGCACAGGTTACTCCAACTTAAGTATCCAGTACATGTAAATGCTATAACACCAAGCCGAGCAGAGGTAGATAAATCACACATTTCTTATCTGTTATTCACTACAGCTACAAACATGTAATTTCTTGATTTATAGGAATTAATACACGAACATTCTACGATAGCTTTAAATTATCAAGATGAAATTTCTAAGTGGGCTGATCCAGATTATTATGATACAAATGTTTTAAGGGTACAGTTACCTTACGTGGCTCCTGCAAATGCTCCTGGTTTAACAGTTGAGCAGCAAAAGGAAAGAAAACG
Organism: Dufourea novaeangliae; assembly: GCF_001272555.1. NCBI lineage: Eukaryota > Metazoa > Arthropoda > Insecta > Hymenoptera > Halictidae > Dufourea > Dufourea novaeangliae. The sequence goes on along the minus strand of NW_015373985.1, from coordinate 313,129 downwards.
TGAATTGGCTAGGAGATTAATGGAAATCAATGCACGCAAAAGAGAAGAAAGGGTTAGTGATTCCTATTATATGAACAAACGTTTTGTTTTGATAAAAGTATAACATTGTATTAATTGATGTATACAGTTAGCAGAGGATGAGGAACAGTTAAATCAATTACTAGCTGTTCAAGATTTATTAGAGGAGGGTGAAACTGATGAATTTGATCAGGCTTTAAAGACTTATTCCCTTGCAAATGAAGCAGACTTAATCAAAATGATTAACAATCTACAAGCAAAAGTGGAAAGAACAAGGCAAAAAATAGTAGCAGCTAATTCTCAGGAAGAAAATATTGTAATGGAAGAGCAAAAACCCAAAATAAAATCTAGTCTACAGCCTAAAGATCAACAAGATTTTGATGAATGGATAGCTGGTGTGCGAAAAAAACGGTAATGAATCACTTGTGATGATTTTTATAAGAACATTAAACGAAACGTTTGTTTAACCCTTCAGACAGGAAATATTGGAAAAACGAATGGCTAAAAGACAACGTAGGCAAGACATGGCAAAACGCAGAACCGCTGCTGCACAGGAAAGAATGCGTATAATAAGTCAGTTAGCAAGAAAAGAAAAACGCGATGATGATTTTGGTATGAGGGACGAGGATTGGGACGTATATAAAGTTATAAACAGGGTTCGTAAATACCATTTAAAAATTGATAGTTTTAAAATTGAGTAAAATATTCAAATTCAATATTATTACATAGGAAGGTGGAGATTCAGATTCCGAATTGGAACAAGAAAAGCTTCTGGAACTGGAAGATGTATTGCGGCATCATGATCCAGAATTTGATGGTGCTGGTTCCAATGTTCCCTTGGTTCCTGGAGAAACTCACCAGTTACATGTAGGAGTAGAACGTTTAAGGGCTCCAGAAATATTATTTCAACCGTCTATGATAGGTTCCGTGGAGGCCGGCATTGTTGAAACAATTGAATTCGTTTTAAAACTGTACTTACCTGAACAACAATTACGACTCGTGGGAAACATATTTCTCACCGGTGGACCTACTAGGTTTCCAGGTTTATTAGAAAGATTGAACCGCGAACTTCGTGAAATAAGACCATTCGGTTCTAACTTTCAAATAATCATCGCGAAAAATAGTAACTTAGATGCGTGGTACGGCGCAAGGGACTTTGGCCTGAATGGGAATCTCCCTGAGTTCTTAGTCACCAAAAAGGAATATGAAGAGAAAGGTGGCGAATATTTTAAGGAACATTCAACTAGTAATACTTATACTCGATCTCCAGATCCTTTGCCTATAATACAAGTTCCCGTGAGTTCAGAACAAGTCATTGTGGAAGATGTAGTAGTCGATGTTGAAATGGAATAAGCGAAAGAGAATGTTTGCATAGAATTCTAATTATAAAATAAATTTTAACATAAATAGGAGAATTATGTCTGTTATTAATACACTGTGGATACTTATACATACATAACGTATGCAACATGTAGGATACATGAATGTATATTCCAAAGAATACTCAATTTCAAAGTATGTTCACACATTTTAAATTCTTTTTTACTAGCTGACTATGTGTTTTGAAGATAAAAACTACATGCATAAATTTCTACAGTTGTAACTTTATTAAAAATGCGAAAATAGATTACTTATTTTAAAATTTGTGAGTTTTCGAAAAATCAGTTTGTTATGTTACCAACATAGTATTATTTCTTTAACTATTCAATTTTCAACATTTACATGAACACCCAGAGACCAGTTACTATCTACATTCTACATGAACACCTGATAGCAAACTCGGCTTCCATTAGGAGAAAAAATGGCGTAGGGAAAAAGGACCTCCTACCACTTGGTATCAGGAATTATTGAAATTTATATCAAATTAACATTCGATGTAACCTTTATTGCAGTACTTGAAATAATTTTACTAAGTGGTAGGAGACTTTTCTTCTACGCCACTTTTTCCCGTAGTGAAAGTCGAGTTTGCTCGTGAGGGAACATAGGGTTAGGGACATGAAGGGACCACTCGTTTTGATGGATATTTACTTTATTACACAAGTGTTTCCGTTTGTTCATTCAGTTACGAACAAACTACATTGTAGTCTGTTTGCTGATCACAATAATACATAGTCCCCAATCGTTGCATTTTGCCACTCGAAGATAATATGCGGGTACATTTCCTTTTCTCCTCAAACTATTCCTTTTATTCGTCGAGTACAGTCGACGTTTCGCATTCGTCGGAGCTCCTCGAGCAAGCCTAAAAAAAACTGAGAAAGTGATCCCTCACCTCAGCGATATAGAATTCACCTACAGCGACCTCGAGTAATTCTCCTACTTTCGGTCCATGGCTTAAGTTAACATCACAATACAGTAATATACTGAACGATATTACGAAGAAGCCCTACAGGTATAATTATTACAGCTAATAGAAATGATATTCGCGTATCTCTCGCCTAATAAAGGAACATACCGTTACGGAAACTTCGAGCCGAGATTTACATGGCGCAGCATGTACGAAAGAAAGAAAGAAAAAGTGGATTAGTTTAAAAAAAGAAAGAAAAGAACGTAAATTCATAAGATCACAAGCGCACAGCGTTTGTTTACATATATATTTTATTAAAGCACTCAATGACACTCATTACATTTACTTCCGTGTGCTTTGAGCACTGTCTTTCTCTCTCTCTCCCCCTCCCGCGCTCCCTCTTTTCTCTCTCTCTCTCTCTCTCTCTCTCTCTCTCTTTCATCTCTTATCACATGCGGTTATAAATAGATAAAATTACAAGTATACAGCAGCATAATTACATAATACAATACGATTTAAAGAAGGTATTCTCAAAAGACGTATATACATCTAGACAGTCGAAAAAAATCGATTTCCCTTTTTTTTTGCATCGACGCATTTTGTAACATTTTTATTGTTAGTACTTCTCATACACGAAAAAATGTCCAATTGTATTGAAAGCTGTATATAACAAAACAGAAAAATAACGAATCGAATATTGTATATCGTTTTAAAAACAGTTCTTAAACCCACGCCACGATTCAGGCCTTTCTGGGTGTATATGCCCCTTTGGATCGCGTTCTTCAACTTTACAACTCTTTAAGGAAACGTGAAGTCCGTAAATATACATCATTATACGTGAATATTGTGAAGCAAAATTTTACGTTACAACTGGACTGGCGGATGTTTATGTAAATTCACATAGAACCGATTAGAAAAGCGTGCATGAAATGAGATTTTACTTAATTTTTTCTTTCTTTTTAATTTTAATAAAACTGCATGAAATAAGGACGATATTAAACTTCATGAACCTTTTTCTATTTATTAATGCATAAAGTGCACAGTCTAGTTACAACGTCTACGTACCCTCGCGAGCAAATTCGGCTTCCGTTAGGGAAAAAAGTGGTGTAGGGGAAAGGCCTCCTATCACTTGGTATCGGAAATTATTGAAATTTACACTAAATTAACATTCGATTTAAACTTTATTTCAGTTCTTGAAATAAATTTACCAAGTGGTAGGAGACCTTTCATCTACGCCCCTTTTTCCCCTAGTGGAAGCAGAATTTGCTCGTGAGGGTACGAACCGCACAACGTGTAGCGTTCGCAGCGGTGTCAACGAAGCTCGTTAGAAAATTAAATTTAAAACAAAAATCTTACTAACGTATCTCGAATAACAGTACGCAAACTATACAACTATAGTGTCGAGCCGTGCACTCTTCTCTCACGTTCGGTCAACGAACATCGCGGCGAGAGCTGGACAAATAGGGGCACACACTTGTGTCCCGAACGGTGAGGAACCAATCGCGTCGCAGAAACGTTTCACTTTCCAAACTATATCGCCGATCGATGGATTTACGGTTGACCTAATACAGCAAAATTCTTAATCGAAATAATATCCTTTGTAACTATCACAGGCTTGAGGTCGCTGCAGATTCTTTTACGGTTTCTTTTCTTTTAACGATTCTCACTACACTTTAGATAGTGGCGATACGGTTACAGCGTATTTCGACCGATCGAAGTGTGCTCAGCGGATAATGGAAGGTTAGAAACTTGTGGAGGACGTCTCTGTTACATATTTACGACTTTTTAATAAGAAAATTGAGGTAGAATCCAATCTGCGGAAATAAGAAATAGAATTTTCTGTACTGCTAAGGGTGAGGATCTACTTTCAGCGATGGTAATATATGTATATGTATATGTCATACGCTAATTAAAATTATACACGATCTCCAATGTGTCCTTGTGGTAATGGTCATAGTAGTAAACATACTAATTACAATAATATTTTTTTCGATAAAATAATAGTAGCGACAATAATAATTGAAAATAATCATTATTACAACAATAATTCATGTTCTGCGATATAATAATGGCTTTCTGTCTATATATAAATATATATTTTTTTTACATTAATGCGTGTGTATGTATTTATATATATTTATATAGTCGTATGGTGGGGTGGGGGAGGGGCAGGGGGTAAGTGACAGCTATGTACAGTACATACTTGCCTTAGTTGTACCATCGTTACGTCTCTATATGTACCTATGTACTCTTTAATAATCATAGTATGATGATGACAATAATCAGAATCATAATCGTACAATTAACCTGTAATAATCGTAATAATCATATTTATTATCGTTTAATCGTAAAATACTCTATCGTCGCGTGTACTTGTAATTAATAACTATCATAGGTAATGCAGTATGTACGTAAAGAGGATGTGTTTTTTTTAACCAGGATATGTCGGTGAAACCTATGGTGTATTCAAGCGTCAACTTCTTTTCTTCAATATATCATTCGCTATATCGCATATCGCTTTTTTTTTCTTTAACTCTTTTCCTCTCGGAACTACTATTACAAAAGTGCGTACTCTCGTCTTACGATTTTATAGATACATTACATGTTACCGGCGTGGCCTATCTACTTGTTCATTGTCGTTTACATTAAATCTATAGCTTTATTTTATTAATTTTCGATCGTACCGGGTGCAGCGAAAATAACGCGCGTTACTGAGAACCGAATACTTAAAAAAAAAAAAAAGAAGACGAACATAAGTAGTTTATTTTCATAATTTATTTTCTACCAGAATAACACTCGGTTTAGGTTTCCACCGTGTTTGTTGTATGCACGATTTGCGCAAGGTCACCGTCGCAGTGTCGACACTCCTTATATTCTTATTACGAATAAATTAATTTCTCTCGAGAAAAAATTGTCGAAACGAAATATATAACGATTTCTCACGGTAGTATAAAAATTCGAAACCTTTGCAACACCCTCTGTGCGTAAATTCTGTAGTCCCGTGTACGAGGCGTGTTGGTTCGACGCCCAAGGACGTTCAACGCACCGAATGATCGACCAACTGGGGTCCATCAACACCGAAGGAGTGACTTTATTTCTTTTACAGGACTTGTTATTCTTTCAACGCGCAAATCACCAATAGAGAAATATTGCAAGTTCTTACTTAACCTCAATATTGCGATGAATGTTTTCAGGACTGGGGATAATCCAGAAAAAAAAGCATAGGCCGTGCAGTCGATTCCGACTGCAGGATATTCCAGCACGCGCCTCGCTTAAAAATAGCACAGGTAATGCAGAAAACATAGCAATAGAATTTCATAGCGTGTCACTGTGTGTTTATAACACAGCTGAGGCCTAACCGAACTGTCGAGTCCAGTGGATGAAACACAATACATCCGATGATGGTCAACGGCGCGTCGATTCAGAAAAATCTACGATATTTTTTTTAGCTACCAAATAGCACTCTCTCGGTTGCAGGTTATTTTCGTTTTTATTGCGTTACTAGTCACTAATAAGTTTTTGTTATTTTAACTTCGACTGTCGGACCAGTCCTCATTAAAGCTTTATTTAGGTTTAAAATCCTCTAATTAAACGAGCACTGCATGATCCAACTGTATACTACCGCTCATTAGTATTCACCCAGATGTATTAGGTTCACTTTACTTATCTTTGGACTGCGGAAGTTCATGCAAATTTACGATTTTAAATAGTAACATATACCAAATTAAAATTCTATAGAAGTTTGAGCTACGAATTTAAAGACTCCTCTGTAGTAATAATAAACTCAATATAATTTTATAAATTTTTTATTTTAATAAAACTTTCAGTTTAATGCGATTTGGAGGTTGGTGGATACTACAAATGCATAAACATCCGCTGTTTACCAATAATGTGTCAAACTTTTCAAAGAAACTACTTTTCTTCGTATAATTATAATGTGCCCATTAAGCGAACAAAATTCATGATCGTTTGTTGAAAATTCCCAATTATGTAATCCCCATTGTGCACACTGTTGAGATGGCTAATCCGTTCGAATCTCATGGATCTTGACCACATTTATTCCATTTAATATTTTAGAATAAATATGAATATTTTACTGCAAACTGAAAACGATGCGTCCCATCCAGGGCGTGACGGCAATCAAAGCGTTGAAAGAGGTTTCGAGGGAAAAGAGCTCGTTTTACAGCCTCGATATAGTTTTTCCGTTCGAAAATATTATTCCGTGGTCAGTCCTGACGTGATTTCCTCCGCGCCCAGTACACTTTCCTTAAACGCAGCACTACGGATAATCCTTTTGTTTAATGTCGCGCCCGTACGCGCGCTCGCATTATATATATATGACACAGTACTTTCTACCCATCGACGGTATGTATATAGGTGTGTGTCTTATTCCTATCGTCGTATCGTATAAGAATCATTTTGTTCCTCCGAATGATTAGTCTCATTTGCTTTTTCTTTAAATCCTTTTTCCCGCCCACTAGCTTAAATTTTTTTCAATCTCTAGCATCGTGAAGTTGCTTTGTGCCTCGAGGATCACGCGAAGATTCGACCGAAGCGCCACCCCTCTTCCTTTTAAGCTACATATACACTGGGCCACAGCAATCCAATCAAATGTCAGGTGTTTTTGCTCGCAGATGGGAAGTATTATTCACAGACTACGAATTTTATAGATTTTATAGCTTACTGGGCTCTGTGAAATACGGAGAAAGACAGAAAATTCATCGGATACGACGAACTTTCTATTTTCTTACGAATCCAATAATGTGCTAGAGAAGAAAGAAATTCCTACATTTGCTCTTGTTTTTATGAATTACTTTAAAGAACGTCATTTTGCATGGAAATCCTCTGTCTAAGTATTAGTAAACAGCCAATTTCGAGGTTGGATTCATAACAGAAAATTGTCACTTCGTTTTATGTGAAATCAATAATATTCGTATCTATTAAATTTAATTTAAAACCTTTATCACGATTCCGATTTGATGTTATACAGAAAGGGGTGAAAAAAACGAAATATTGGAAAATAATGTCTGGGGAAGTATGTTTGCAGCTGAACATACGTGTATCCATTGTATACGTAGCTTTAGGGAAAAAGATTTCGTCGGCACGCAATTCAGAACTCGCTTTTCCCGTGTTCGTTCCTTAACGAAAGCTTCTTAGGCACCGTTCGAGGCTCCATCCGAGGAAAAACTATCACTGGATGAAAAAAAAATTCTTACGCTCCTACTTACGGCCTAACAAACTAATCGATCGTTTTTTCCGATTATCTGTTCACCGTATTCAGCACCCGTTTCTCTGTAGACGAAAATCGTGTACGCTCGTCTGTTGTACGTATATACAATACCTCTCAAAAGTATTTGCCCATTAGATCCGATTCAGAATTAAAAAAAAAATCAGTTTTCTCCACAGTAAGAGCCACGAAGCAAGCAAGATCCTTAATCTAGACCGTGTCATCTTTATACAAGCCGACATTTTACAAAGTAAAATCAACAAAGAGAAGAGAGTAAAAGCATTTCTATCTTCTCGTAAGTATCTTACTTTGTTAAAAATAAAATAAAAACTTAATTATATGTTACGGAAGCTTTGCTTATCATTGTCTTTGGTCAGTCCTAAAATTTTTATAAATTTTCAGTGATTTTGTGGGAACAGTAAACAATTATGCTAATATATTATCTGTGGATGTTAATGTAACACGATAAATTGTTTAAAATAAAATTAAAATTGACCTTTTGAAAAACAATTTGAAAATGAAAGAATAAACGTTACAAGCACCGTGAAAAATATTTGTGATCTATTTGAAGTAGCTGTTATGTCAATCCCACTCTGTGGTAAACTATAAATTAATTATATAAATTCAATAATAATGTTCCATAAATTTGTTTATTAGAATAAAAATTTCCATTGTAAATACACATGTAGTAAAATTCTTTAAATTATTATTAAATTATAATTACAACTATTACTAGTTTACTCTTTTAGAACAAAACCTATCAAAACTTTTGCACTCGCCTAATATTTCATAGAAGTTGATTTTTCATTAAAGATTCCCAAAGTGAGATCTAAAATGAAACCGGGTAAACCTTTAAGAGGGCAAATACTTACGAACGGTAGCGTAATGTACGCGCGCAAGAAGATAAATGGAACGGTAATCAGTATCAACGAAAGATCGTTAGTCACGAAGCAAACTGCGGAACACTTTCGCGGACCGGGGAAGACGTTCGAAACGGAGATCTTGCGAGAACGAAACGTTCCAGGGACGGTGCGCGTGTTAACGCTTCCAGTTTCGCTTGGAAAAATCTTTTCATTCCGAACGAAACAGGTTTACGACGCTTCAAGGGAACTCTCAACGTCTGTCGCTTCTATCACATGTCTGCGCATTTTTTTAACTCGATTGTTATTGGATAATTAGTTTATATTAAACGACATTCAGGTGCGTATCACTACGTTAGTTCAATATCAGCGTGGCGTTCACGAAAATAGAATCAGTGTTAGGCTGTTGCGTATTTCGAATTTCAAATATACAGTGGACTCCTGATATATTGCCTCACGATATATTACCACGCGAGGCACTTCCCCTCCACACGTACTTTCACAAAGGTTGCCAGGAATAGCGCCGTCAAACCAGAAACGAGCAAATTTAAACAGATCAAAAAAAGTAATTCAAAAATGTTTTCAATTGATCCAACGTGGTAATTCCAATATTTATATTACAATAACTATTACCTTTTGAGTGAGTAGACGCGTAGCAAACAAATTATTTCATCTCATTAACCGTTTAAAGGTTAGGATGACGATCGTAAATATTGCTGCTTTTCACTTTGCATTATTCGAATAAAATTCTGTAGTGATCTAGGGATCTTGTCTCGCTAGAGCACTGGAGAGATAAGTATGTTCATCCGCCATGTTGGGTCCAGTGGATGGATAAGTCTACAGAGGGTCCAGGTTAAGGCTTTCCATTGCTTTCTCTCTCTAGAGGACCCTAACTGGCGGATGGACATACTCACCTTTATAGTGCCTCAACCTGGACTCTCTCTAGACTTATCCATCCACTACACCCAAAATGGCGGATGAACATACAACATGAACATATGACAAGACTCCTAGATCTTTAAAAGATTTCGTCAAGTTCTTGGGTTGGCAGCACTATGCCTGGCAGCCCTGCTCTCGATATATGGCCTTTTCTGAGAATTTTCCTCTCATACAGCCCCGGCCGCGGTAGTATATCAAGAGTCAACTGGGGTATGTTTTTAATATGGTAGGTGTACCAATAAGTAATCCACTGTTTTATCTATTTGATATTGTGACCAAGGACAAATGGCTTGTTCAGTCTACCAAATAATTACATAAGAAGCGAAGACCAGAGTGACGATTTATTCATCATTAGACCACAGAATAGCATTTATTTAACGAACGGTATTACTGTAAGTGCTGCATTCGAAAATAAAATGGCTGAACTTTAGCAGTGCCCCCTAAGCTTCTTGGAAACGAAAGATGTTTTGAACAGGATTCAGCATGCCACTTTATTAATACAAAATAGTAGATTACTTATTGGTTATACACCAAATATTTGACACTGAAATATTACTGTGCATTTCAGAATTATTGTCAATAAATTATGCCGAATACCAACCTCGGGTATCATTAGATTTCAATTCAAAATAGGATTTAACTTAAATTCCTCCCAAATAATACATCTAGCAAAAGGATTGCTCGCTAAACTGCAAGATTTATTAATACCAACAATTTTTATAACAATTTCTACAATATATATTGAATCAACTGGAACTTATTTTGAACAAAAAATTTATTTTATACTTGTATTCTATTACATTCACGCGCAGCAACCTAACATTTTCTGCGTAAATCACCTGACTACTGAAGGATACAGTGTCTGGACACTTTATTTTCATGATCGTGACGTCATATGAAAACTAATACCAAAAGATCAGTTAACTGAAAGACAGCGTTCGGAATAAATATTACGACTTCTGTGGTCTGCGCCGTTCTTGCGAGCCGTCTCGATGATAATCGATCACCGACGAGTGAAAAAGAGGCTTCACAGAGGGTCGAAGTTATTATCGAGGCGACCGCGATAGACACTGTTCCCGCGGAGTAACGTTATTTATTTTCTTTTTATTGCTGTTTTCCCCTCTTGTAGAGCGCGACGAGCTGACGGAGGCTGACGGAGTTAAACACGGGGCCCAACAAGTATCGTCGACAATCGATAGTAATTAGGTTCTGAGGAAATCATCGCCCTCCCCCCTCGAAGAACTATCGTTTCTCGATTCAGCTCTCGGAAGCTAAACTGATCGTCTCCACTCGTATCCTTCGACCTGAATATGCTTTAGTTTTCTATATTTCATAATGTGGAAACGTGCGTCTTCAACAAATTCACTCGTATGAACTCTTAAGCTGCGTCTACACTGTATAGCAAAACAGTGTTATAAAACAAATTATTATACAATATACTGTCATAACTAGTGACAAGATCATACCTTTTGGACATGTCTGTAACAGGTTTGTATAACATTTCGCATCTCATTATTAAAAATGGCGTCACACTCGATGGATAATATATAATTTGCTGTATAACACGATCAATGTTATATAACATTTTTCTTTACAAGTTTTCTAACTTTGCTGTATAATGTGTTACGCTGTGTAGTGTAGACGGAGCTTTATGCACTGACTTCGTGAAACACCATAGAACTCTTAAGAAGGAATCACTCTATAAGCGTCGAACACATGTATCCGTGTTTGAACGAAAAACGTTACACCTAATATTTGCGGGGAATATGAGTATAAACCCATGAACATCGAGCAAAATTGAAAAATACGTTTCAATCGACCAACATCGCATATGTGGACCTCCAAAAAACGTAAAAGCGTACCGTCGCCAACGTTGATCATTCAATTCTGCAGTGTTATGTCGGTTGGTTTTTAATGTGGTTCGATTTCTAATACGAGATTCAGAACATTAGAGAGAATTGGTTCACAGTGGGTGATAAAATTATTCGAGTTACCTGCCTAAATCGAGGATTTTACGTTTTTAACTGTATTTTTTATAATTACTGAAAAGCTAAGCCTAATCTTTTTTTGTGTATTTTTAGCGCACGGTTGTTAATTGAAAATTATCCAGTGTAAAAATCTATTTCTACACTAACACAAAGAAACATATAGCTCTAATAATTGGACACTGTGTGTATATATACATATCTATTTCTCATTTCATTCCATTGTTTCCGACGTGTAACGTCTACTTTAGTAGTAATTCAGACGCAAACGCACGCGTCTGACGCTTACAGGAAACTCCATCTTTGCGAAACACATGTCAGTGATCAAAGAAAGAACTTGGACTGATCTTCTTGGGCCCTAACGGTTCTACACTGCTCAGAACAATTAAAGGATCTTGCATCGTAACTGTTGTACTTTCCAATGTGTCGTACAACTACTAAGACTGCTTTAAAACTGTATCGCATAGAAAAGATGTGAATTTTTGTACGTTCCTTGCGCTTGGCTGGCGCAACGGGATACCCCATAGCAGTGATCCCCTAATTGTCCACAACAGTGCACTTCAGCATCCCTGACTGACACACGATACGGTTAGAAGACCACTATTACAACGGTAAACTTGAGTTTCTAAGTGGTGAAGTTCGCTAATTACGTCCCCACAGGCAACAAACAACTCGTCACTAATCGAAAACACTTTTGGCGGCTGGAATAGCTACCAAAAGTGCCGCCAATCAGGACACTCGATGTAACCCCAAGAAGGTCTATGGATAATACCTGGTTGTTCGAATTCTCCAAGCGAATTTAAAAGAAAAAAAACATCTGTCTTTAATTGTCCGTTTCATGGAACTGATCTGTACAGCTTCTCAGAGGCTAGTGACGGGACGTGTACAGTTTCAACGTAAAAAGCCAGTGTGCCGGATGCAGGCCTTCTATAAAGACTTACGGTAGCACGATAAACCTCTATAAAAATAAGAGCTATTCTACGTAAACGTATTACAAAAATAAATGGCATTGTACTCTGCTAAAGAAGCAAAATGGTACAGGCGCAATTGTCAAACGACGCGAGCATCGTTTTTGTCATATTATTTTCTTTTCTTTTTTTCGTATGTATGTGTGTGTGTTCCTCTTTTTTTCTTATTTTCTTTTGAACTCATCATCCACTTTTACTTTTCCCGCCTTTCCGCCCTCTTTTTCTTCTTTTCGTTTCGCGCTTCTCTTTCTCCTTTTCGTGTCCCGCCGCCCCCACGGATCGTCAGGGTAGACCCCCTCGTCGGTGATTGGAAAATCGCGATTGATTTTGCTCTTATTAAATACGTATATCACCCTCGGAATCTCGTCCCCTTGTCCTTCCCCTCCCCCCAATCGGTTGTTCGCCGATCAACCACAACATCGAAAGTCGATTTAATTGCATCGCGCGAGCCGCTCGTGCCAGGGGACGAACGTTAGAGTGTTAAGCTGCGTCTACACTGTACAACAAAACAGTGTTATGTAACATATTGTTATATAATCCTTGATATACACAACATGTGTTTACAACTTGTCAGAAGATTTCGGACAAGTCTTTAACACGCTGGTGTAACATTTCGCAACTCGTTATTAACACTAGAATTACCAAACCAGTCAAAATGACTGCTCAGTACACTCTCATAAGGGTGATTAAAATGTTATAACAATACACTTTTTTACATCTTTTACAACTTTTATTATGGTATGAAAGTAAAGAAATCAGTTAATTTATAAATTTATCAATTTTCAAAAATTTGTTATGTTTATTGACCTATAGAAATAGGTATACGTTTGTTGTCGGTAATTCTAGTGTTAATAATGGCGACGCACTCGATGGATAACATATAAGTTGCTATGTAAAGCTGCGTCTACACTATGTAGCAAAACAGTTTTTATATTAGAAATTGTTGTATACCCTTCCTATACAACATGTTTTTATAACTTGCCACAAGATTATACATTTTCGACAAGTCTATAACAAGTTAATTATTAATAATGGTGTCACAAATAATGGATAACATATAACTTGCTGTATGACACAAAAAATGTTATGTAACACCATGTTATATAACAATTTTCTTCCTGTTATTCTAACAAGTATTAGAACCTTGCTAAATAACGTGTTATGCTACATAGTGTAGACACCGCTTAACGCAAAAATCTTATGTAACATCATATTACATAACATTTTTCTTTCTGTTTTTCTGACGAGTTTTATAACTTTCATGTATAACGTGTTATACTCTGTAGTGTAGACGCAGCTTTAGAACGTTCGAGCTGGGCCTGTGCGAGAGTGGTCGAGTACTCGAATTGTTTCGATCGGCTCGAACGTGTTCCCGTGGATCCAGGTGAATTTCGAGTATCCTGAGTGAAACGGCGGCTCGGGATATGTTTGAGTATTCTGGTGATTCAGGAGTGATCGCGAGAATTTTTTTTCAGGGGGAAATGGTTTAAAATCATTTTGAGTATTTTGAGTACGGAAATATTATTTTCAAATAATTCGACTACTTTGTGGTGGCGAGGATTGTTTAAAAATAATTCGAGTACTTTGTATACTTAAAATGGTGGCAAAATGATTCGAGTATAGAAGTCAGTTGAAAACAGTTCGAGTACCGGGAACGTGGCCTATGGTCACATACTAAAGTACTCGAGTACTGTGAACACTTAAAAATAATGGGAGTACCAGCAATACAGAGATCTCGTAAAAATAATTTCAATGTTTTGAATACAGAAACTGCTCGAATAGAGATATTAAAACCTCGAGTATTTTTCGATAGTTTAAAGATATTTCGAATCTTTTAACTATGGGGATAATTTGTAAACAGTTTGATTACTCTATACGTAATAATCGAAAAGTAATTGGAATATTTTTCCTAGAGAAGACAATAAAATAAACGAAAAAAGAATTATGGGAGGTCTTTTAATATTTGAATAAACTTTTACTTAAAATTTTTCGAAGCATTCAAACTACAAGTACTCACTTTGGTTCAAGATAAACTGATAATGGTCGGTACTGTTTTACTAAATTAACTTTAGTCAATCAACTTACTCGATCGAATTTAAGTTTAATTAAATTACTCAATTAACTTACTCAATTAAATTACGCGAATTGTTCGAATACCCAACAACTCCAACGCGTTTAATTATTACATCGTCTAACTCCGATTAGTCTGAATGACATGAATCAAACTTTTCATTATAAGAAACTTTAGTAGATGATATAGTTCGTTGATTAGTTATTTCAGTAGATATTCAAGTTATTTTCAGTTCCATTTGTTTTTGAGTCTAGCAATTACTCAATCGACAGTACGGACGAGATCAGAACGATTTTAGAAAAAAGGAAACCATAATTTTCATGAACGAGGAACATCAGAAACCTAACGAAACAGATCGACGACATCATTAATTTCCATAGCCATACTTTACACGAAGTAAACCGACGTACATAGTTCGAGATTTCGAATGAGAAACATAATACTGTCACGAACGAGCACGAAATAATAATTATTAATATTATAATAACATATGTACATTTGAATCGTCGAACGAAAACGTAAATTTAATTAGCATACAAAGAAAAATATGTGCAACAAAACATACATATTGATATCTATACATATATATAGATAGATGGATATATATAAATTATAATCATTTACGAAACGATCATATAAAAAATATGGTAGTTCGATAACACAACAATCACATTGCACGGAATACTTCCATTCCTGGAGTCATCTTTCATTCCACTTAATTTCACAAATTTCCACATCTCATAAGAGTAACAATTATCAATCGTAATTTCTCGTATACAAAAATGGCGTTTAAAAATCATCTCCTAGAACGACACTTAGTTCACTACCTTCCATTACTTTCCAGGAAAAAAGAGAGAGAGAGAGAAAGGGGGAGGTAAGAAAAAGAGCAAATGTACGAGTGAGAACTATGGATCAAAGAGTGAGAAGTATTTTATCTAGATAAAAATTTCTATTCGCCTACACAAATCAAGGCGGAATAAAAATAACAACTGTGATTACAGAATAAAAATATTGTTTCACTTCAATCGAATAAAAAGTTGCGTAAATAACTAGTCGTCTATTGAGTGAACGCCAAAAATCAACAGTCTGAAGCTTTGAATAAAATTTCATCCTCTGCATTCGAGTACCAAGAAAGAATTCTGTTTCATTTCGTTTTCAAAGAAAAATCGCAACTGCTCGTGGATCCTCCATTCAACTCCCAGGAATGAAGATCAAACATTGGAAAATGCTCTGTCGTCACGTTCAGTTGGAGGAACAGAATGGGAATAGGAGAAACGACGGAAGCAAGACAGAACGAACAGACTATCCGCGTGGTTCATAAAGAAGAGAGAATAATAGTTTCAAATTACGATGATCTCTTCCAAGAGCGAGAGAGAGAAAAAGAGAATCCAGCGGTGCAAATGCTACGTGTCCACTTCAAAACTTCACCTGTCGATACTACCTGTCGATTTCAGAATTTTACTCTCGAGTCTAGAATCTGCCAGTAGATTCAGACCTGGTACTCATTCTTCAATAGCCATAGTTTCCCATCTCTAAGTAGCAAGAATCTACTCTCGAGTGGACAAACAGCATAATACTACCCGTCGATTTGAGAATTTTACTCTCGAGTGTAGAATCTGCCAGTAGATTCAGACCTGGTACTCATTCTTCAATAGCCATAGTTTCCCCTCTCTAAGTAGCAAAAACCTACTCTCAAGTGGATAAATAGCATAATACTATCTGTCGATTTCAGAATTTTACTCTCGAGTGTAGAATGTACCAGTGGACTCAGACCTGATACTCATTCTTCAACAGCCATAGCTTCTTCTCTCGAGGGCCATAAGTACCAGGAATCTTATCTCAAGTGAACAGACTGTATAATGCTACGCGTAAATATTGCCTCTAATCTCAAATATACACTGCTCGGAAGAATTAGGGGATCGCTAATGTGGGCGGTCTTGTAGCGCCCGCGAACCGAAAGAAACAAAACAAGTGCTATATGGTTTGCGAAATGTAGTAAAACACTGACATTATTACCTATTTGTATAAAAAACCTTTTTGAAGATTACACGTCGTATCGACCAGCAGAGCGACTGCAATTACGTGACCCTCCGAATTGTTTCGAGCAGCGTACAAGGAAAGCGATTCTCACGTGGACACGTAGCATAAGGGGGAAAAAAACCTTCGATGAAAGACCAGCCTTGCAAGCGCGCGGAGAACATTGTCGCCCCCTCGGGAAAGAAGATGATTCCATCTGCCAGCGAGTCGCGGCTTCGATTAGAAAATAGGTGTTCGTGTTCGAGGTTGCCATTTAAACACAGAACTCTCGTGTCGTTGCTTTTCGAGCAATTCTCTCAATTGGGCGGCTACACTCTGCGATATAATATAGATACATCCCGTTTGATTCCCTTAACGCGTTACCTAACGTATGTATGTACAGGCATGGCCAGCGAATTTCACGAGGAACGAGCCATCACCGTTTCGTTCGGCTCAATCGCAATACAACCGATGTAGGGGTGCCAGGGTGACTCGAGACAGTGGACGGCGAAATAAGAAGTCTCTAGTCAAGTTCAAAACCTTTTGAAAATTTATATACAGTGGAGTCTTACGATATTGCCGCTTGACCTATTGCCACGCGAGGCACTTCCTTGCACGCATACTTTCATTCACACGAATTCGCTCTCCCACCACGTTGCTGTGGCCACGACGAGGGTTCTCGACATATTGCCGTTTCCGTGAATTTTACTCTGCTACAGTCCCGGCCGCGGCAATATCGTAAGAGTCCACTGTAAGTATACTACTTCACCACAATATCTTGTAATTAGACTGTAAATGTACACTGACGTGCAAATTCGGCTTCTGCTAAGGGAAAAAGTGGCGTAGAGAAAAGGCCTCCTACCACTTGATATCGGGAATTTCAGAAATTTATGTCAACTTAACATTCCGTTTAATATTTATTTCAGTATTTGAAATAAATTTACCAAGTGGTAGGAGGCCTTTCTCCTCTATCACTTTTTCCCGTAGCGGAAGCCGAGTTTGATCGTGAGGGTACGCTACCGTCTAGAAGTACCTGGACACTTATATGATGACTAGACCGCGGATGTTTATGCAAATTCGTAATTTTAAACATTATTTTATACAAACATGAAAATTGGCTAGAAATTTATTTCGGGTATTAGATGTCGATTATTATATCGATAATAATGTACAAACATTATTACATTTCATTAATGTCCCTATTTTACTCCATTTTACATGTTAACATGTGCTATAAACGCATAAACATCCGCCGCCTAATGATGATCCAAAGTGAAATTTTCAACGAATACTTATAAAGATTTTCTATACGAAATGTCTTTGCTGATTTCGATAACTTCATCTTACCAAAAAGTGAATATATTAAATTGTTATAGAAGAACGTATTTATTAACGAATAATATCGATAAATGTACTATAACCAAAGTTGAATGAAAAGGTATACGTAGAATACATAGAAAAGAAACAAGTTTCAGGTGCCTCTTTCTAACTTCTGTGGTACTTTTAGACGAATATCAGTCATGTAAAATAAAAAAGCATGACAGTAAGACGATCCAAGCGACTGGTTAGAATTAATTAAAATTTAACAGGGGACAAGAGATTGCAAACTCGAGTTCTAAAGAAGAATCAATGATAGTACTATTCTAAAATTAGCGAAAAACAACTACTTAATTCACGTAAATAGCAGCAGAAATGAAACGTGTTATTTATTGATAAGTAGTAACATTCTAATATCGACGATGTACTGTGTCCAGGCACTTATGAGCGGTAGTATAAGTATTTGTAGTGTTCAGAAGACAATGAAGTGATCAATTTTATGGAAGTTTAGAAAAGCCTTTTTTGTTTTGAGATTTAGAACGATAAGATTTTTGAAACTACATTAACACTTCTTTTAACCAATGCCTTCTTTATCAACGACGTTACTATAAATTTTTTTAAATGTTAACAAATAAATTCCGTTAAAATATTATCAAGTAAAACATCCCGAATAACCATAAATAATTTTATGACAATGCGAAGTAAAATATACGCTATGCAACATTAATCGTAACATCAATCGGTCGAATCCAGTAGCCATTCAATAAGACGGACACGCTACTGAGAAGTACAGTGATTCCTCGATGAATGCGACACGAGCAACAGCGTTATTCCCATCACTGTAGGAGTCCTCCTGTGGAACCAGTCACCATAGAGTAAACAGAGGCTATCGAGGCTAGGTTTCGGACAAAAAACAAATTTATGAGGGCCTTAAAACCTTTTCGCCATACTCCGAAGTGGACCCGAGTACGTCACACTCATCGAGACATGACTGTGTAAACTTTTATTTAGTCATATTACGTGATGTTTCATTATCACATGTTATGATCTGAAAATTTGTACTATTTTGTACGCAGTGAGGCAGAAAAAGTCTGCTGTGCGTATCAATTACTTGAACAATAAATTTTAGTGCATGTCTCGACAAATTTTCCGGACTTGGAACCAATCTCCAAAATTCTCGAGCACCTAGACAACCCTAATCGGATACCGTTCGAAACATATTCCTCGCGTCCCAACGATATACAAGGAAGAAACTGTAGAAATGGCGCACCGACGAAAGGAAAAAAGGAAATTTCGAATTTCTCGGACGAACAAACAACTCCTGCATCGAATCTGGTACCTATATCGTATTAATACAGAGTAAACAATAAAATTTCTCGTAAAATTCGTTCGTGTCGCCCTTGAACTTTACAACTCCGCTGTTGCCTACGAGAATCAAGACAATCATCCTGAACTAGGTGCAGCTATCTTATTGTTATCCAACTCACAAATGACTACTATAGATATTATGTTGGAGTTTATCAATGGCGAACCAAAGACTTATGCACACGCCAACAAGAATGTTTGGGAAGATGTGTCTAGATTTATCCCATCTGTTGATAGCCTAAAGGCTGAGCTAGAAAACTTATGGCCATTTTACAGGATCCTCGAACCAGGGGACTCTTCATTGAATGCAATCTCTTTCAAATTCCTCGCGAGTGTGTCCATAGTATGGAAGAAGGCCTTCGGAGATGTTACTTTTCAAAATCTACAGGGCGTAAGTTCCCTGGAATATCAGATGGTTTTTTAACAGATGCTTCTAGAAGAGACACGAGGCCTGTCTACACAAGGGCTGAAGAACAAACTGCACTGACACCGGAGCAGACGAGAGATTCAACGATCCTCAGGATTGACGTGACTAAATTAAGAGGAACAGACAATGCACGAAAGATATTAGGATCAAATGAAGAAGCAGTAAATGTGCTCACTGAATTTATAAGAAATAATTTTGAACTCACAAAATCCAATTAATTAATTAATTAAATTTAATATGAAATCCTAAGATAAATTATAATCTCAAGTCTTGAACCATACGCCTCGATTATAAATCCCAAAAGTATGATAACTATTCTAGATTACAATTGAACTCCTATTGTTGTGAAAAACACATGAGTCTTTGATACACACGCCAGAAATAGAAAAAGAACGTTAGATACTAGGAATTATTGAGATCGTTTAACTGATCCAGGAGCTACGAAGTGTTCAGGGCTAGACAATGGCTTCGACGTATTCTCGTGGAGGAAGCGTAGACTCGGAATAGATTTTAAATGGATTTTCATCGGTCCATTTCTCTTATTGCAGACAAAATCTCGCTACATACGCACGACACGATTCCTATCGTCGACATGTACTGGGCCGTTGCATGTGAAACGTCGGCTTTTTCAACTTCGAAGGATTTTGTTGAGTGCAGTATATAATAATTATTTGTGTTCTACAATGAGAAACACGTACATTCATACAATTACCTACTGGTAAAAATCTAATATGTTGGAAGTTAATTTTTAAAATTGCAAGAAATTTGTAAATTTCAAAGCAGCTTGTAAATTACTGTTAAAAAGCTATGTTTTTGGAAGTAAAATTTTTAAAATGAAAGAAATTGTAGAAAACTTTATTATTAGGTGTAGCAATAGTCAATCTACCATTTCGTTTTAATACGTCAGCTTTTCTAGTGGTCCTTTATATTTTATTCGACTTGAAAGGATTTTATTGGATAAAGTGTAACTGTTTGCATTCGACAATGAGAAATACGTGTATTCATACAATTATTGAAATTGAAAAAAATTTGTAAATTTAAAGAAATATTTAAATTTGGAAGAAACTTTTAAATTTAAAAAAATTTGTTAACTTGAAAGAAATTTGTAAATTCAAAAGAAAATTTTAGAAAACATTATTACCAGGTGTACCAATAATTAATATGCTATTTCCTGTTAATAAACCTGTATGATAGACAAAATTGAAAACATTTTTTCCTTTTGTTTCTTTTAAAATGGAGGCGTCTTTGGAGAATGAAGACAAATATTACTGAAATATCACGGATTTCTGTTTCTCTAGAAAATAAATATCGAATCTGGTAGAATATTGTAGATTGTAGACGAATCCACTTATTGGTACAGCTAATAATAGGAGTCTTCCTGCTCAATACAACATTACTGAAAAATCTGTATTAAAATCGCAGATAAAGTTCTACGAAATTTACTTTTAAGCCTAACTGACAAATTTTCAAGTGTAAATACACGAAGAGATTTTAGTTAAATCTCATCCTAATCCACTATCTGTTTTAATTAAATTAAATCTTAAACACTTTTATGTAGTTTCTCTAGTAAAAAGTGCCGCGTAAAAATTACAGACCAAGCTTTGCAAATGGTGACTACTGTGAATAACATTCATTCATAAAAATGTAATTAAATAATAAAAAAGACGTTTCACTTGCAACGACTTAATAGATTATTCATGTATTACAGGAATAGTCATGTTTAGGGCTAGCGTAATGCTGTTACTGTGAAATCAATTTCATACTGAATTTGTTTATAAAAATGTGGTTGCCCATTTGAATATAGAATTGAAAATAGAATATAAACAAACGTTTGAAGCTGAAAAACGAAGAACAACTTCTACCAATGAATCATTGGACGATTTAAAGGATTAAATCACTGATAAATTCGTCATCTAATCGATTAACAATCAAAATAGAAGACGCTAGCAAACCTCGACAAGCAACTGATCAATCAATTTAAATACAGATTCTACAAATACAGAGGAGAAATGATTTTCAATATCAGTCAACCGAAAGCCATTTTTAATTTCTCGATAAAAATTTCGTTCACTTCTCAAACCTTTCATCTTTAAACTATCGTTTACTTCAGTCTCTATAAAAATCAACTTTTCAGGAGATACACAAGACATTTAAACAATTCTTCCAAAAAAATTCCGAAACAAGCAAATTTTCGATCGAAAACCGGTGCAAGTGCGATCGAAACGATCGAGCATAATGATCCAATTAAAAACAAGACACGATAAATAAATAACAGGACAAAAGTATGCAAAGCTCGAATTCGAATCTCGTCGCTTGAGTCGCAAGCCAGCATGCTACCAGCGGCAAAGAATTGATCCTCCTCTCGTAACGGGTCAAAAGTCACCGCAAACTTTCCGTGCAACCCAATAAAAACTCGATAAAAAAAATCCTATCACAATAGATCGACATCTCGAGCAACAACAATTTGTCCATAGAAAGAAAGCACTCGGTCCGCCGGTGCTCGTTACTCATTGTTGCTCGGGTCTCGAAAGCGCTTCTTTTATTTCCTACGTCTGCTTGCGCAGCGCCGTGAAAGCACGCATATCGAAGACAAGAAGAAAGAAACTAGAAGAAGGCTACAGACAAAGGACATATAGAAAGAAGAAAACATCGAAAAATAACGTAGAAGGGACCAGAGAAAAAAAAAAGATCGTAACAAAAGATCGACCGATCGATTCGGGGAACCGCAATTTCCTTTTCTTTTTTCCTTTTTTCTTCAGGTATACAGGATGTCTCAAAAAGATGGGACAAACCATTGCATGCATATTCCTCGTGCAAATACAAATCGAAAAGTCCTTTACCATTTTGTAAACGGTAGCTTCGTTTCCGACATATTAACATTTAAACGAACTCCAATCAGCTGAGCGGTCTGCGCATACGCGTGGCCCAGCGCTCAGCCGATTGGGGTTCGTTTAACTGCTAATATCTTGGAAACGGAGCTTCAGATTACAAAACGGTAAAGAACTTTTCGATTTGTATTTGCACGAGGAATATGCATGTTACGGATTGTCCCATCTTTTTGGAACACCCTGTATATACCTACTACGGAGCGCTACCCGATGGTTATGTACAGTTGTAACAAGCTAGAAAATATGTCATCGCTATAATAATTAGGAGAGCTGCGCGGACAATATGCACGGAGGCTTCGAATCACAGCTTTAGTAGTACACGATTAATAGTTTTTGTTCTTTCCGTAAGAGCTGCGTAATGACTAGCCAGCATGAAGGACATATTCTTGTTCTCGATTGCACCCAGTTTTCCCGTGTGTAACGGGTTCGTATATATTCCTTTTTTTCCTCTCCTCTTTCTGCTTTCGCGCGTGGAAAGAAGAAGAAGAAGAAGAAGAAGAAGAAGAAGAAGAAGAAGAAGAAGAAGAAGAAAGAAAGACAAAATGAAGGACGACGATCTGTTGCTCGCGTGTATAAAAGGCGTGTATGTCTGTGTGTATGCACGCGTCCCACGCGTATGTACAAACCGAGAGTAACCAACAAGGACGACGAAAAAGAAAAAAAAACACGATTTTTTTTCTTTTGCTCTTCCCATCCGTGCTCCCCCGCGGAATCCTTCGCGGGTAAAATCAGTCTTGCCCGGGTGACTTCGCTTCGTCTCGTTTTAAAATGAAAAGCCTCGGGGCGTACGCGGCCGCAGAGAATTGTTTTTTCTTTTGTTCGGTGACGAGACCAAAAAAAAAAAAAGAGAGACCACCGAAATGGGCCCTAAGATCAGACGGAAGTTCGAAGCATACGCTAGCTAGCGTGAACAATCTTCTGTTTCTTAATTATTATTATTTTTTGTTAATGTTCTCTCGGTTGCTCGTCTTATTTCTCTTTTCGGCGTGACGTTCTTTTCCATTCGATCCCCCATGGACACACACACTGTACCGAGAGTCATAATACAATCGTCCTGAACCGACTCCGAATCGATACTCTGACTCGAATACGTTCCGAAGAAAACGAGAATCGATATCGCGATCGATTCGATCGCGGCTGTCATGGTTCCCCCGCTCGTGTTCTCTAAGCTTTGTGGCGTTAGTGATAAAAAGATTAATAATAACCGTGACAATAAGAATAATAATCCAGAACATCGTTGATGATAATAATTAGAATAGTCGCTAAAAACTAATCTCTAACAGTAAGTTAAAAAGAAGAAGAGAAAAAAAAATATAGATCAACAGCCCTGCTATTACACTCCTAGTATACTTAGAATCTAACGATCTGCACATTCGCTCGTCGCTGTATTTTTTTGTTTTGTTTATAATACATCCGTATGTATATGTATACGTATATACAATATGTATCCGTGTGTACAATACACTTCGATATGTGAAAAGTAAGTACACCCATGGAACTGATTTTCAAAGCTTAGGGCGGCGAGGCCCTCGATTGATTCTTACCGCTTCAGTCGTATACGGTTCGGCTGCCAGCGGTAAAAATCATTCGCGTGACCGCGCCACAAGATAGTCCCTACTGTGGTAAAAAGAGTATACCAACACGGTGAAATGTTCCCTATCGTTTTTGGGTAACATGCACAGCAATGGTACAGAGAAATTAGTGGGACGATGGTAATAGGAATCAAAAGGTCGG
This sequence comes from Dufourea novaeangliae, assembly GCF_001272555.1. NCBI lineage: Eukaryota > Metazoa > Arthropoda > Insecta > Hymenoptera > Halictidae > Dufourea > Dufourea novaeangliae. The sequence continues at coordinate 289,030 of NW_015373985.1, read as the reverse complement.
GGTGGGGTGGTGGTGGGGGAAGGAAGAAGTAGAAGAAAAGGGTGTAAGTGATCAAACTCAAAGAGGTTCAAAAGCTAAAGAGAAAAACAATGATGACCGTGTTGTCACGGGTCCTAACAATACACGCTGTCTATGCTTCTAAACCGAAGTTTGCGTGCTTTTCTAATTAATAATAACCGTAGTAGTAATAGTAGTAATAATAATAGCGAGAATAATATATATATATAGTTGGGAAAATATCGGTGGTGAGTGGTGGTGGGTAGTGAGAGTATTAGTAAGAATAGTACTAATAATTGGTAGTGATAGTAATAGTAGCAGCATTAGTAATAGTAATATTCTCGTTTTTCTGTTTTGTTTGTTTTGTAAAAGTATTGTAGTAGTAGGGTGTCTACCAAACACACCTTCGGTAGAGACCAATAATATGTCAGTTTCCTTCCGTTTTTTTTCTTTTTTTTTTTAATTCTGACAAGCCTACATCGCTCCGTGACATTGCTTTCGTTACGTTATTTTGTTTATCTTATCTCTTCTTTTTTCATTCCTTATCTTTTTCCCTTTTCCTCGTTTTGATATCATCAAAATAGTAAACCAATAGTTTAAACGTTGTAGATAATAATTACTATCTATATCACAGATCCAAGTGACTAAACTCCTTTAAAAATATAATATAAATATGTTATGCGAATAATGGCTTCGCGCATAATATATATACCTCGCAGATGTGATCGAAAAAGAAAAACAAGTAAATCAAGAAGTGCGGAAACTTGGAAAAATCTCTGTCGTGTAGAAACGCTAAATCAAAGGGTAATACATATTTTATCAACATATATATATATATATATATATATATATATATACATATATGTATAGTCTATCCATTAAATGGACCAATGGCGAATATATATCGTGTGAATGCAGTGCGAAACAGTGATCAATTTACAATCGATCACCCCTCACCACTCGTTTCCGTCTATTTAAAAAATCGAAATAAGATCGTATCGCGTAAAAATCGTTTCATACAATTAGTTAAATCCACGACTGGGTACAAGCATCCATCGCGATCCAGAAAAACGGATGCTCATTAGGCACTTTGTTCGACCAGCACCATTAAATGACACGCGATCGAAGAGACCCCGCGTCGGAGCGCTGGCTGTTCGCGTGAAATCGTCGCTCCGTTCGTGGTATAGATCGTCACTGCTGGCATAAACTTGCATATTCAATTGTTGCG
>NW_015373985.1:270595-287732 GCF_001272555.1 Dufourea novaeangliae | reverse complement strand
AATGCCGCGATTCGGTTGATGCGAATGATGATGCGACTCCGATGAATTTACAGGGGATGATGATATTTGCGGGTAGAGTTGGGAGCCGAGGCTATCCAACGAGCTGGATGAGCCTGTCGTTTGGTAGACACTCTGCGATGATGTGTGCTCGTGAGACTCGGGTGAATTAAGTATGAATGGCGAAGACGCCGTGGTGGGACATACTACTTGCTGCGGTGACTGGTGTTGCGGTAGGGACTCGGACATACTGCTGTCTAAACACTAGTTGGTTGTCTGCGGATGTAGCAGCGGTAGAGGAAGTTGAAGATTGTTCTGTTTCGCTAAACTTGCGATCTCTGCTGCGATGCCTCCCTTCGAACCCGCTAAACCGTCCAACGAAGAGGGTCCCTCGCTGTAGCGTAAATCACAAACCGGGCTCTCGAAGCCTGTCCCCGGTGTACCGCCACCGGTGCTCTGCGGTGTCGGTGGATTGTGATTCGTATTGCTTTGATTCATATCACGATGTACTCTATTTTGATGCCGTATAAGATAACTGTCGCGTACAAACGTACGCCCGCAAATGTTACACTCGTACGTGGTGCTCGCGGTATGGGTACGGATGTGAATTGCGAATTGACTCTTGGACGTGAACGTTAGAGAACATCTGTCGCACACCAACGGCTTCTCGGCGACGTGGCTCCAACGGTGTGCGGTCACATAGCTCTTCACTGCGAAACGTTTTTGACATATGTCGCAGGCGTACGGTCTTTCACCTGTGTGCACCCTCTTGTGAGTATTAAGACTGCTCTTCTGAGTGAACCTTTTCAAACACAGCTCGCACTGGAAAGGTCGTTCCCCTGTGTGCGTCCTCATGTGCACTTCCAAGTATGGCTTACGACAGAAACTTGCTTCGCACACTGTACAATGATATGGTTTGTTGCCCGAGTGGAGTTTCATATGTACATAATACGATGAAGCAGAAGATAGCACCTTGCCGCATACTTTACACGGTTGTGGTCTTGATCGTGAACCCTCTTTAACAGTTTGCTGACCTGTCGACTGACGACTCGGTGTTTCTTGTTGCACGCTTTGACTTTGCTGCTGTTGGGCTTGCTGCGGTTGTTGTTGACTTTGTTGAGTTTGTTGTTGACCTTGTTGAGTCAATTGTATCGTAGATGGCTATCCTGCTGAGAGAGGTCCTCTCTGTCATCCGAAAGGTTCACCATAGAATTTGAACCATCCGAACGGCTCGAAGCAACAGAATAAAAGCCCATGGGCTCGCTTTTAATCTGTTGCTCGAACATGGACGTCATTATGTCAGTCTGCTGCGGCTGAGCCAGCTCTTGCGATTGTGGCTCCTGCTGCTGCACTGCTTCTTGATCAGGGAGCAGAGTCAGGTTGCGCTTGACAAGCTGCTCATATCCTGCGTACCAATCCACCTGCATCACAGGGAACATCTATAAATCGTAATTTAGAAATGTCGTTCCGGCACAAAAAGTTGCAACAATTGTAGACAACCTCGTAATCCCGGTATCGTCATACATCCCCGATCGTTCGAACGTACGCGCGTCAGGTTAGATCAAACGTTTTGACATTTATCTTTGACAAGTGACAGAAGGTAACTGGACGATCAGCTGATTGCATAACTTTTGCGCGAAGCGCTCGAAGACGACACGATGCCGTCGTCAACAGAACGTAGCCCAGCAGCGAGCAACACGGGTGACTCTATTTTTAAAAACTGACGGGAGAAACGGCGGAATATTTTGACTGCGAAACCGGATTTCTTCGTAAGCAGTTCGCAAGTGGGGGTCGGTTTTGCTGCAACCGAGGAGAAAAGCATCGTTCTACGAACCTTTGCTAATGTAGTAGTCTGGGCTAGGGTCGAAAAACGTCACGCCTCATCGAGCGCACGCCTCCCGTTCTCGAGCGGCTTCACGGACAATCGCGAAACATTTGTACGACCAAATTGTTTTTCTCCGACATAAAATATAAGATGGCTGCGACTATATTTCGCGACCGTCACCTATATGCACTAGCACAAACACACGCACCCAAGTACCGACCGACGATATTCACGAACTTTTCTAATTGGCTGCCCTTCTTAAGCCACGAATATTATGCTCTACTACACCGACATCGCGCTTCGAAAACCGCTGATTGGATCGATCCCTCGCAAAGCTTCATTCACCTGTTTGATTTCATGCATATTTAATGGACAAACTTTCTTAATGCCGATATAATTTCTACTGTCTTGCAATAGAAATTATTTTTCCCATTGACTCAATAGGTATTTATTAATCATTGTATACGTATGCAAAACTTTTACTTCTTTGACTTATTCTCGTGCTATCTCGTCTCAATTATCTCTCAAAATTAAATAATTCGATATTTTTGTATACTTAATGACACTGACTCTGCATTTAAAGATGATAAATTAAATTCTAATAAACCTTACTCGTAACGAAAATTTTACAAACAAGTCATCGATGTTTATGCAATATATTTAAATATAAAATATTTATTAATTTTCCGTACCATTCTGATGTATTTTCCTTACAGTTTCATCACTGCTTCATTTATCTTAATTCATAAGTGTAATTCGTAAATCAAATAAAATCACACTCAAATTGTGCGTAATACTTCCATTCGTGATTTAATTACTGACGGCATCTTGGATGATAACACGCTAGAAATTCCCAAATCCCATCCGCCTATCAAACGTAAATAATATTAAATTGTAACCCTTCGAAATAATATTCCTAAAAAAAACAGGCGACCAACTCAAAAACTTGTGAGTCTGACGTACCGAGGAGAAAAGTTAGTTCCATTTACAAACACAGTTGCCCGCTAACCATTTAAGATTCATTGAAAAGAAAAGAAGGTTACTACGCGAGCTAAACATCGTTAGATTTGTTCTCAGCTGTATCGTATTCGACATTGTAACAAGGTATAGTTGAAATAGTATTTTGAAATTATGGGTAAAATACTGAAGTTTGTTAAACTCTTTCTTATTAGATGGAAATTATATTTAATCTATAAACATAATTTAGAAACAGTATAGCTAATTAATTATTAAAACAATCTAATGTGTCAGTTTGTCTTTGAACTTTGGTGCTGTTATAAAATAAAGTTTACATAAAATTTATTTATTGTGTTAGTAATGTGTAGATAAATTATGTGTCAAATTGTTAGTTTTAGTAATGGCTGTATCATCAGAAGATGTTATGAATCCAAGTCTAGATGATCCTGTAACCAAAGCAGTGGTGGATAATATAATGGGTAATTTACCCACAAAAAAACCTTTTGTTCGCTGTGATGATTGTGATCTATCATTTACAAGTCAAACAGTATTAGATACACATTTACAAGGTGCTAGACACGCTAAACAGGTTTGTAAAAATGAAGTAATTAATAAGACATAAAGAACAATTGAATAGGGAAATAAAAATTTGAAACACACATAAGCAAATCAAAAGAAATGTTCACTCTTGAATCCAACAGGAAACAAAAGAATTGTTATAAGCTGAAATATTGACATCTACTCTGTTTACAGATTAGATCCAAAAATATAATGGCGTCCCTTGAAGAAACTAAAGTGGCGTTTACAAAGGATGAGGAAACGAATGGATTAAAATGTAATGTGTGCAATGTCTGTCTAAACTCTATTCAACAACTTCAAACACATTTGAATGGTATTTTATCAAGCAGGATCTGTTTTACATTTTCATGTTTATTATGGATTAAAAAGCTATTTTGTTTTGTAGGCAGCCGGCATAAAAAGAAAGCAATGAGAGGTAATAAACACTATATGGTACGAAAATCATTATCGTATAGGTTTAGATGGAGTCGCACAATGTGTATGGATAAGATAATAGAAAGAAGTGTGGCTGTGTTAATCTACTGCTTAATATTGTTTACATTTGCATGCTTAATACTGCTACTCACTTTTACCTGCCATTTCTTTTCTTTAAATTAATACAATGCTAGCTATTCGCTTCTTGAATACCTGTAATTGAGAAATTGTTTATTATGTATTATTTATTATTTGGTATTTTTTTATTATTTATCATTATTTATTATTATTTATTATATATTTTTGTTAGACACTGAAAGTGTATATTTATTATTTATTTATTTATGAACATATTGTGTTTGAATGCAACTCGATCACGAGTTATTTAGTTACGTGCCATGATTAATAAAGTTTGTGTTTTTCACAAAACAATTGAATATTGTCTGCATTTTGTTGCAATCCTGTAGATGCAAAACTTTCATGTGCATATGTCCTTTGTCATCTTCTTGCTTACCTTTCTCTTTATACAAGTATTTCTAATTTACTAATTGTTTAATGAATGTGCAATACTAACATAAGTAACACTAACTCATTAAAGCAGATCACACTTTTCAGTGCATAGAGTTATTGTCTTAATTATATCTTTATTTTTGTGTCATATAAATTTATTATATGTGAGTTTGTGTTGCTTAAGTTTCTATTATTCTTCAAAAAACCATAAAATGAAATATATTTTTTATACAAATTCTTATATATTTAGTACGTCTACAGTACAGTCTTAAATGTTTGTGGTAAAAAGGCAAAGAATTGCTTGTTCATGTTTACGTATACACGTAAAATCTTTCAACAATCTCTTTTGTTAAAACTATTTTCATTAATGGTTGCTTTTCCCATAGCATGAATGTAGTGTTCAAGCTGATTTATTATCACATTTGACCGCATCAGCGGTTGTGATACATAGATAGTGTTGATCGCACATTGATGCTTAGGTGGGTGGAGTGACGAAGAAGTTGGAAGTCCAATGCCATCGACTCCCATGAATGCCCAAGAGAACTCTCCACCGAAAAGTGTGTCGCTTTCGTGCAACATGTGCAACAAGATTTTCAACTCTCCAGCACAGTATAATGTGGTATGTTATATCGGTTTATATATCTAAGTCGTATACATCTTAACTGATAATCCAATTTGTATTACATTACAGCATATAACATCGAAGAAGCATACTAGTAAGATAAAACAAACAAAAATTCAAAAAAAGAAAAGGTTCTTTCCATATTGGAAAAAACCTAAGCCTGGTGCAAATCCCAAAAATCTTGTACAGTCATTGTCAAATAATTTTGTACCGGGAGGTTTTACAAATCAGCCATAAGCAAAAAAATATATATATTAAGATCGATACATCTATTTTAATACATATATGAATTCTGTAGATGTGTACGATTTATTCTTTGAAGAAAACAGTGAAACGGTTCGTGAATTTTGTTACTTTTAATATCAATTTAGTATTTAAAGTCTAAATATGTACTATACAAGTACAACATCCTATGTCGTTTATAATTCTCTTCGTGAACATTCATGGTTTGCAGTGCATTGAATTTTGTACTTCCTTCTCTGCACTATTTCTTTATTATGTATTGTGAATACGTGTTAGAAACACAAATTGATATAAATATGATTTAATGATCGATGGAAGGTTTTAAGAGCTGACTACATAAAATATGCGTTACATGTTATAAAATAAAATGTGTTCAAATTATTTGTAATGTCCTTATTACTAGATGAAATAGCGCAAGAAGGTACTGATACACTGTACGAATGTATATTACGTCTATTAAAAAATGACGCGTTAAATATATAATATTGCGAGCAATAATTAGTATTCCATAATTTCATGAATCCTGCAATATATGTTGGATAAGTTTTGTGTCTCTTTCCGTTAGCTGCACAGTTTCGGACTGAAAAACAGATGATACAAATACAAATAATACAAATGATACTTTCAATTTAATCGATTATTTTACTAGTATTATGTAACATTACCTCTGTTGAATGACTTTTTAATAAACGACTGAGTTCTGCATTCTGTTTTTGGAAAAATTTTATTTCGGTATTCAACTGGTGCCTCTCCTTTAATACCGCATGGTATTTTTTAAGACCAACCAACAGGTTATCCCAGAGTCTTTCTTTTTCTGGTGAAAAGACATTTCTGTATCTTTGCCAGAATTCAGTTATATCCTCGTCAGTTATATTTCGTGAGACTGTGTTTTTCACTTTCGTTACTCTGTCAATGATGGGTACCGCTTGCTCCTGTTTCTTGACAAACTTATATCTCTCTGTGAATTCTTTCAAGGCGTTCATCACAAATTCTGTTTCAATTGCCAACAAGTGACCCTCATCGCACATCAATTGTCGTTTTGGTTCACCATCCTCTGCAAGAACAGAGAAAAATGAATGGAAATGAATTCATGTTTAATAAAAAGATTTGAGCATAAATTCATTTCTTTTCGCACGTTTGTTAATTTATTTATGTTATTCTATTTCGCACCATTGGTAACTTCAACAATGCCTTCAGCAACACAAGTCGACACAATCTTTTCTTCTGCAGACGATGTCTCGTCCGACGAAGATTCCAGTGTACTGTCTAAGGCCATTTCTTCTGCTTCTTCATCGTCATCATGGCACTTCTTGCAAACAAGCACATCTTGCACAGCTGAAACTAAATTAGCTTCCACTGGATCCATTTCTATATTTCCACAGGTGGAGGGCAAAGTGACTCTGCGGTGTTAAAAGCAAAGAACAATCTTTAAATGAAATACGTAGATCTCAGTTCGATGCACTATATAAATTTGAATTTCTTCATTTACTCGGATGAAGAAGGCTCCGTAGCTCCTTCCGATCGTCCACAAACATTCGGTGTACTGACAATTTTTACCGTGCATATGGGGCAATGCGCGTACGGTAAAAAGAAGTTCAATAAAAATTGAAATTCTTCTTCGGATGTAATCTTTAACGCCTGAAAATTCGAAAAACATCTTTATATTTTAACCCAAAATAATTTCACGTTTTCGTTACGCAATTCTCGAAAATTACTTGGAATATTTTATCCAATCGGATCAATAGATTATCTTCTTCTGTATATTTTGACAGTAAGTCTTTCAAAGTATCTTCAATAAGATAATCACACTGACTAGTAATCAATGTAACAATGTGATTCAATAAACGTCGTTCTAAATTAAGTTCATTTAACGTCGTTGCTGCATCGTATGTTTTAGAAATCATTCTCCTCTTTTTCGCTTCTTCTTTCTCTTTATATACCAAAGAAAAATTAATTCTTCATAATTATGATAATTTATTTGAGAATGTTAGCTTATATGACAATTTTACCCTTTTTTAGGGTGCACATCGCACCGCAATATGACGTTAAATCTTCCTTTTTTAATAATTCCATCTTTGGTGGCTCCCATTCGATTCCCAACAGTTGTTCGTGAATGATTTTATCGGCTGACAAAATCTAAGACAAAATGGCAAATACAAAGTATCAAACACTATTTTATTAATAAAATTTATTTTTATCTAACTTCCCAGATAGCACGTTACGTCTTGAAGACATCTATTTTACGGCTATTTTAAGTCTGAGGAGACTTTAAGCCGTCATTAAGCTCTCTTAAGCCGTCTGTGTGCTATCTGGGTTGTTGAAGAAAAATTAAGTTTCTTTCGTATGAATGTAAAAATGTTAAATCGGACTTAATTTGTGTAACTGTCTATGACCTCTTTTCAATAGACGAAACAGTGAGTGAAAAGTCTGAAAATAAGAATGCCACTGAAAAATGAATAACTACAAAACAATTGTATGAATAAGTATTCCCAAATAGCACACGGCGCCTTAATGACACCCATTTTACGGCTATTTTAGGTCTGAGGCACATTTAAGCCGTCTGTGTGCTATCTAGGTTTTATTACTTGTAGACAATTCTATATACAGGATATTTCATGTAACTTGACCACCTTAAATATATATCGCTTATTTTGTATGATAGAAAAAATATCAGGGAAGAAAAATATTCTGTTCGAAGGCGCCAATACGGTGATGGGCCGAATTTTTTTTTTCAGGGCATTTTTTTTTTTTTCGAGATTTCAAGGTCATCGAATTTTTTTTAACGGGACTACATATTTTCACTACAATACCCTTATAGCATATAAAAAAACAAATCCAACGAGGTGCAATATGTTGACCTTCACGTGACCTTTAGCGAAAAAATCATGAAATGTTTGTCAGTAAGCTCAGTACGCGTTCGGGAACGGTAAATGAAGGAATTTCAATTTCATTGGAACAGTGTACCGTGTAATTGTCCCTGGTGCTTGTAAACAGACATTCGTATTTTCCTTTCATCGGCAGAAAACATGCGACAAAGGGTTCTACATGAATGTAGATCAATTACTGCAGAGCAAGTTAAAAATGTACAGCAAGAATTTATTTACCGCCTCCAAAAATGTATCCAGATTCATGGTGCACATTTTGAACACCTTCTAAAATAAACATTTAACTAAAGACTGTTCCAATGAAATTGAAATTCCTTCATTTACCGTCCTCGAACGCGTACTGAGCTTACTGACAAACATTTCATGATTTTTTCGCTAAAGGTCACGTGAAGGTCAACATACTGCACCTCGTTGGATTTGTTTTTTTATATGCTATAAGGGTATTGTAGTGAAAATATGTAGTCCCATTAAAAAAAATTCGATGACCTTGAAATCTCGAAAAAATGACCTTGAGAAAAAAATTCGGCCCATCACCGTATTGGCGCCTTCGAACAGAATATTTTTCTCCCCTGATATTTTTTCTATCATACAAAATAATTGCGATATGTTTAAGGTGATCAAGTTACGTGAAATACCCTGTATAATATGTTCTTAAAGAAAACAAAACACCTACCACTTTGTTCAGATTTGGCAGTCTTTTCAAACATTCCATACAATTTTTGTTAAGCAAACATCGAAAATATGTTTTTTTAATTTAATCCTTTTGTGTATTACTGTTAATAATGCAATGCTCTACCTTATCTACTAATTCGTTCGCAGTTTTAATATTCAGATCCCAAATCTGCATATATTTCTTGTCATTGATATTGGCAAGAGTAGTCGACTTTTTTTCCAAGTCCACTAGAGCCTTCTGCGATTTTAAAATCTCACTGGTAAGCTTCTGAATTTCCAATCTTGTAGACTCCTCTAAGTCCGTGTAAGTCTTTTTTAAACCATTAATCACGTCCTGAAGCCTGAAATAATTAATGAACTACTTGTAATTTGATTCAAGAAACTTCAACGTTTCGGTACCAACTTATTTATTTTTCTCTTCTGCTGATTCTTCACGATTGTGTTCTCTTCTTCGCGACGTTTCAGCACGGCGTAATTATAATCCAATTTCTCCACATTCATTAAGCACAAAGCTTTGATGTTCTGCACCTCCTGCTGGAGATTCTGTATCTCCAATTCAAAGCTGATCTTGAGCCGCCTGAATTCCTCCTGATGCTGTGTCATCGCTTTCTTCATGTCCTCCTCGTACTCCCGCATTATTTCTTTCTTCTTTTCTCTCGCCTCGATAGTGTCCTCCCGGTACTTCTTAAACAATGCTTCCCACTTTTCCGTGGACGTGGCCAAAAGCATTTTGCGCTCCGACTCGATAACATTCTCGATGAGCATCAGTTCCTGGCGGTAAGCTTTCGCCATTGTGCGCACCTACGCGAAATATTTGTTATTGATATTTGTATAAAGCTTGTACAGATGTTTATATAAACGATTACAAATTTTCGGTTATCGGTGTAACAGATGAAAGTATCGAAAATAATAAAAAATTGAGGAGAATCGAAAGTTTTACGCGTGTATCAAACTGTCGTATTTGATCTATCATTACATTAATAAATAACATAATAGTTTCAATAAAGGGAGCACCAATTATCGAGGAAATTTAGGAAAACACTGTTCCTTAAAGTTATTCGTTTTCGTCGTTGTATATTGTACCCAGATAACACAAGACGTCTTATGGAAGTCCTAAAGACGTCTGTTACCGACATGCATGTCATCGCAGACTTCGGTAATGTCCTATAAACGTCTTCTGAACGTGTTACGTTACAAACAGGATGTCTTATAGACGTCTTATGACGTCCGAAAACGTCTGAACAACGTCCATGTACAGAATTTGTATTGAGAATAGATAAATGTTAATGATGATGTTGATGTTATGACTATAACATCAAAAACCATACAGTTATTAATGATCCTACATATTTCATTTAAAAAACGAACAATAAAACAGGATTATTTGTGAGTACCCTATTGACCTCTATACATTCTGACATTTTCATAGATTAATCCACGAAAATCAGAACAAAATCACAGACGTCTATAAGAAGTATGTGAATAAAATAGAAACTTCCATGGAGAACTTCATTGCGTTCAAAATAAAATAAAAACATTCTTGAGTACCCACGAAGTTTTTTATTTTGAATTCAGAAAATCTGCAGTCTAGTTATGAGGAAACTAACTTGAGCTTCCATTCTCTCGACAAGCAAGTCGATGTCTTCGCTCTGTTTCTTCACTTCTTCGGTGTACATTATATCAGCGTTTTCGAGCTCCTGTTTCAATTCCGCGATTACAGCGTTTTTCTCCTCGAGGATTTCAAGGCACTTGGAATTTTGAGCCTCCAATTCGTCGTGAATATCTAGTGGGTCTTTGCAGGCAAGAATATCCGGCCACTTTGCACTAATCTCACGGTACTTCTCCATACATTTTACGTCTTCTTCCTCGAGCATCGCCAATAATCGTTTCCTCGTCTCTTGCACCTCTTTTCGTCGCTCCAGTTCCCTCGCGTCGTTCGCTATTCTTACGCCGGTAACCTGCGGATACACAAACCCATTGCTGTTCCAAATGGTATTTACAATAAAAGTGACATAACTTAATGCAATTAACAATAGAAGAGTTTTTTTCCGAAAGAGGCGTTACAATTTTATTTTGAACGTATTGGCCATCGCGGTTTGTTTTGGAAACTGTTTTTAACTCTTTTTATTGAAGTTTTTTGGTTCTCTAAATATTACGTCATGCATTATGATATACAATCATGATACGCATAAAATGCGTTCGGTTTTTTTGTCGTAAAATATAATTATGATTGTTGCATACATATGAGTAATGGTAACGAATACGATCGTATAATAATAATTTTTATTTTGTCACTTTAGAAACAAGATTTCTTCTACAAAATATTACCATACTGGACTACCATTTCCGTTAAAGTACGATATTTAAGAAAGTTCTAGCTTGGTTTACCAATTTTCGAAAAGACTATATTTTCGAGATTTTGTTTTAAGTAATTGTACAATTGGAATTTCTTATTAATATTTACTGATTTATCGAAAACAATTACTACAATAATAGTCATCTACTCAAAATTAATTGAAAATTTCAAAATATACATACCACTTCGTTTCCCTCGGAACATAATTTGTCTAAAGCGCTTATACCGTCCAATATTTGTTTTTCAATTGGTGTTAATTCCACGCTTACTACATTTTCGGTTCTCACTTGCCTAAAAATAATTGTATTTACAATGTTCGAAACCTGTATGTTATTTAAAAAGAAAACGAAACTCTCCAGGCACCAACAACGGGTAAATATACACAGTGACTCATAAATTTGTTCACAGCAAACCATCACATTTATTTGACTAAATTACGTTTTGTTCACTTTTATTTGGAAATTAAGAAGAGTTTATCAGAGAAGGGTGATAAAAGTAAAGACAGCGAGGATATATAAATAGTAAATGCCTACAAATTTTTAGATTTGATTGTTACTTTGAAAGTATATGTGATCAAATGCACGAATTACTTTATATACATATAAAAATGAATGAACACTTGAGAGTTTCAGATTTTGTAACTATTAAAATCCAATTATAAATGATAATAATATTGATAGATATTCAGCACATGAAATTAGATTTTTTAATAGCTATACCTTTTATAACGTATACATTTTTTCTGAAAAATTAAAATAATGTAATTAATTGAGTTAAAAAGAAAGAATAGAAATTTCACCAGTGAATGAACAATAACCAGTAAAAGAACATTTCTAAGCAATGGCGCGCAAATTGTTTGTATATAAAACAAAGAATTGAAAAAAATCAATATTTAATTATTTGCTTATTTTAATACCTTAATTTATTAGTTTTTATATACAGGGTGTCTCAACTAACTCGATCATCTCGAATAATGACTTAACAGTACATTTTATGAAATTTTTTAGGCGTGGAACTTTAATGGTATCAAGGACATCTTATAAGGTACGTGCTCTTTTTGTGGGTGGAGACATTTCAGATATTTCAAGGTCACCTTGATTTTTTTAAACAGAATGACGTATTTTTTATATCATAGATCAATAAAGTATCAAATTAACCTACTAGTTCACGAGATATTTATAAAATAATTTTTAATACGTAGTTACTATCTGGAAGCTATAAGTGCTCGAACTGATGCAGTGATTATTTTGTAAATATCTTGTTAACTATTAGGTTTAGGACGTATGAAGGTTAACACATTTTTACTCAGAATTGGTTACTCAATCGATCGATCATTCCGTTAAAAAAAATCAACGTGACCTTGAAATCTCTGAAATGCCTCCACCCACGTAAAGAGCACGTACCTTGTAAGATATGCCCTTTGATGCCATTTAAGTTCCACGCCTCAAAATTTTCATAACGTAGTATTCGTGGTGATCAAATTAGCTGAGACACCCTGTATAATGTTCATTCACTGGTGCATCCACCCTACGTAAGTTTCTTTCTATTACAAGAGATCGCTATAAGTGATAACGTTTAATTCACAAATATACCGATAAGAATTCTACATACTTGATACTTACTTTGACTTTGCCGAAACTCGCCGATCAATACGAATTTTGCGAGCCAACTTTCGTTCGTTTGGATCCATCGACAAAATAGACGGTCCATCTGCCTCGTCCATGGGTTCCGAATATTTCTCAAAAATTGCAGAGGCAATCAACATTTTCAATTCACAATAATTACCCGAGTGAAATAAAAAAAAATTGTGATCCTAATTATTTAATTGGAAGCATACATCAGGGTTACATGAAAACGCTATAAAAAGGTTATACGACGTTGGTACGTAGAAACTGATAATGAGGGGTAACAATTCAGGTATTTGAAATAACTAACTTTGTTTGTTCGATAAAATACAAACGAGGTGGTAGAATAAAAATTGTTGTTTTTACTTACTGATGGTACCCGACAAAAGATTAGTATTTAGGTCCAATAGATGGCACTGAGTGTTACTAAATGCTTTGTGCCTTGTGCTCATTGAGTTAGAAGCTGCTTCAACACACCTACAGAATAGAACAGTATTTTTTAACACTGCATACTATAATTAATAACATTTTGGAAAATGTTGAAAGTTCCAAATCACATGCTTGGAATTGAGAAATAATCAAAAGTGGAAAAACAAAGTTCCAGAAATTTTTGTCTTAAAATAATGTAATATTGTCAATAATTTCCCTAGACTATATTACCTTATTTTGTTAATTTCGTAATTGGTCATAAAAAGAAATAATTTGGTACATTGAAGACGTTGGTATGAAGTTTTTAATTGATATACTACATCTAGTTTCCAATGAGAACGAACGTAAACGTATATTATACGTCGTAATGCAACGTAGTAAATAGTATATTCTATACATATAGACATTAGTAGTTCTAGTAATTTTTGTTCCTATATTCTTATTATTACAATTGGTGTATACGTATATATAATATACGAATGTACACATTTTATAATAAACGATGATGTAGACTGTAGACAATGTAGCTCTTGTTGTTTCTACATTCTATAGGTTAAGTAGGAAATAAAATAGAATAGTAAGCTACCATTCACGGAAATATTAACAAAAGAGCAAGTATTCTAATCTATTTATAAATGTAATATAATACAATGAAATACAATACAAATCCTAGATTGTAAAAATTGCAAAGAAATGTATCAGTTATATCGTAAATTGTAAAAATATGTTTAATAATTATACAAAAGAAATGACAACAAGAGTTGTTGAAAACCCAATCAGAATTTAACATTCTCAATTTGTATTTCATAAAGAAACGAGGATATTTATTTTTATTCTAAAAAATCTGCTTAATGAAAATCGACAATTTTATTCTATTTCCTTCGTTTTTAGTGAAAGTATTGTCTATATCTAATATGTGAATAATTTTTGCAACTGACATTGGATTAAATACTGTTTGTCTGAGCTTTTTCATTCAATTACGATTTAGACAGTCAAAGTTGTATATGCATAAAGGGTAATGAATTATTAAGGGCATTTTGAACATGGAAGGATTTTAAGCACTGTTAATATATTTATTTAATAATATGTAATACGTAGCAGAAGAACAATGCATTAAAAAAACGAAACAATATCGCGAAATGTATAATTAATTATACACTTATGTAATCATTAATATTTAGAATGTAATTTGGATCGACCGATCGTTTCAAGGCACCTTCTAAACCACAATCACAGAACACGCAATAGATGCATCTCGTTCGAAATATTCTCACAAACTAATGATTGTAGAACAACAAACCAACTTTCTTATTTATTTTACCAAGGCCTACAATATAAAAAAAGCAAAAAAAGTACCATGATGTAAAAATTTTAATATCTCAAACAATTTTTTGTAATGGATGACTGTTAACAATTAATATCTTAGAATTTGTTTGGGTAGATTATCCTGTAGAGTTTGCACCAAATTACATTCAAAAAGATCTCGTTCAGGGTCTGTCTTTCCTTGTTAGTGAGAAACAGTCATGAAATCGCCTCAGTTTTCGTATGTGAAACGATTCAGCGGCGACAAAAATTGCTTTCTCTAACCTCGATGACGTGCTCTAACTGACAAACGAACATTGAATATCGTCGTCAATAGAGTTAATTCCGAATGTGCAGACCGTTGTGAACCATGAAAACGTACGCCGCGTAAGGATAAACGAACAGTAGGTCTTGGGAAGTCGCAGGCACTGCATCGACGCCATGAGTCCACGACTTTGACGCGTTTTAGCGGAAACAAGATGGAGTAAGGTCAGGGCCGACTGAATGCGTTCTGTCACCCCATCTGACTCGAAAAGTTATTATCCGCATATTTTAATAAATGTGAACTGTTTTCAGGTCATTTTGAAAATATATGTAAGTCGGTTGAATAGATAAAACTGTATATTGTATAAGATATTGTACAAATACAATTCCTGAAAATATTTAGAAATTACTTGGATACTAATGCTCTACTAATGCTCTACTAATGTTCTACTTTCAAGAGTTATACATATTTTTTAGAATTCGACATATCTCTTTTCCATACTTCTACATTCAAACCTACAGATAATCATAAGAAATTTGCCATAAGTCAGTGATTCAAATAACATTAGTCTGTAAATGGAAAAAATAACGTGTGGTCATGGAATATGTATATACATACACTCTATTCTTATTTCGAGGGAAAAAATATTATAATATAAAGCAATATAAAACTAAAATATTTCATTCTGTAACATGTATTCCGATCAACAGTATTTACACACAAAGCGATCGGCCCGTGAATCTTTCGTTAGCTCGTAACGCGGCTGGTTCAAGCCGCGACTCGTTTGTTTGATCGTTACTTCCTTGATTAGAGAGCACGTCACAGAGTTAAAAAGTACTTGTATTTTCCGTAATAATCCGATTTTCCATCTTTATTCTTGGGTAAAAGTACCGATGCCCCGGGTAATTGGCTGCCGCTAAACCGGCCCTGGATAGAGCAGGATAGAAAGAGAGGGAACGAGCGTGCAACGAAGATGGCGCACGAGAGGAGACAGCGACGGCCGCACGAGGTACGAGGAAGAGGACGTTAAGGTGTAGAGGGGAGGGTAGTGGATGGGAGAACCGTGGAGGAGAGGCAGCGGTGAGAGAGATAGAACCGGCTCGAAAGGGACGAGTGCGGCTCGGGGGTTCGGGTTAGCTCGTTCGACCCGTTATCCCTTCTCTCCCGGAGTCTCCGAGTTCTCCCTACCTGTCCTTGCTTCGATTCGAACGAGTCCCTCCACTCTCGCCCCTCCGGGGACGCACGAAAAGTTTCCCCCACCCCCGAGACACACTTCACCGGCTGGCGGGCGACGATCGCGATTGCGAGCCGCCGCTGTCGCTTCTCGAGGTAGACTCGTTTCGTTCCCCTACGCGGTCTGCCCCACCACCGCGTCGGACAGCGATGCTAGCCAGCGAGCCGTACTACGCTCCCGCCACGGTGACGTCACTCCGAGTAGTGTAGTGCAGTGAGGAGGAGCGAAGTCAGCTCCATCCGCGTTACATGGCCCGAGTGAACGAAGCGAGTGCGTTAAGACGTACAACATATACAAGCGTGCATCGTAGCGATCGAGTCGCCAATATACCCATTAATCAATTCGATTAATGCACGTTACGTGACAAGTACCGAGTCACACTCGATCGCGATAAAGAGGTATAGAAGCCGCCACGCGACTCGCTTTTTCATCGAAATATGTATTCGACGTTTGCGATTACCGTTAAAAACGAGGCTACCCGAGAGCGATGTGAAATAATTGAGTGATTGTGAGAAAAGAAGCAACTACCACCGAGTGAGTACGTAAATGTAAAGAAAGAGGAATATAAAGAGTAGTGTCGTGCCGCGGAAAGGTTATACGTTGCAAAATTTAACAGGAAGAAAGGAGGAGAAAAAAAAGCGACGGTTCTATCGTCCGTAGATCGATTGTTTTTTTTTTCAGTGGGGTTTCCGCGGGAGTTTCGAGGGCGCACGGTAGCCTCTCTTGTCGGTGTATCGAGGTGAACGAGGCATCGAATTCCCCGTATATCGACGTGAGTGTGGTTATGCTCGCCAAATATGCGTTGGGATGTATTGCCCGCGCGTTGTGCTCGGTGTGCTTGGTGTGACGTGTGATTTAGCCGCCTCTCTTCATACGCGATTCAGTGGTGTACGATGTGGTGTTCGGCGACGGTTCTGATCTTTACAGCCGTTGTCATCAGTGGTGTCCGCTATCGAGGTTCCTCCTCCTTCTCTTCTTCGTTGTCGTCGTCGGCGTGCGTCGCGACGCAAAAATTTTATCGCGAGAGCTCCGTCGCCATCCTCTTCTATCGGCCGATCGTACCACGGCGCTGCCCTGACGACAGCACTCGTCCTGCCTGGGGTCACTACCTTCCGGCTAGTGACTAGTGATAATCTGTTTGTTGTCAGTGATTAAATTGAGAGTGTGAACGAAGTGGGAGGAAAACTCCTTCCTTCGTTCGTGGAATACACGTAACGGTTCC